>NC_137622.1:11630876-11645876 GCF_963280865.1 Gymnoscopelus braueri | reverse complement strand
TGCAGCCGAAGGGCTGCAAGTGAAAAGAAAGAAAAGAAAAAAGACCAAAGGAAAAGAAGGAGATGAAGAAGAAGGGGGGAAAAAAGAAAGGATATTTGGCATTTTCCAACTTTTCCTCAACAAACACCCCCCGGGTGTAAGAGTCCCATTTAAATAAACAAAACCAAGGGGTTTGGGACCAATTTGTGGACAATGAGCTTTGCCTCAGGGTGGGGTTCAGGGGTGGGGTGTGTGGTGTATGTGTGTGCGTATGTGTGTGTGTGTGTGTGTGTGTGTGTGTGTGTGTGTGTGTGTGTGTGTGTGTGTGTGTGTGTGTGTGTGTGTGTGTGTGTGTGTGTGTGTGTGTGCGTGTGTGTGGGGGTGTGTGTGTGTGTGTGTGTGAGGGGGGTACGACATGCAGCGCCGGATTGCACCATGCTGAGTCGACGGGAAAAATCCCTTCCTTCAACAAGTGGTGGTTGTGGGGCGGCCGCACTCCGACTCGACTGGAGGTCTGACCTTCTCTTGGAAAACTTTGAAGGTAGAGAGAGACAGAGAGACAGAGAGACAGATTGACGTAGGGGTTCGCTGATGCAAATATAGAGACAGATCTCTGTGAGCAAAATGGCTGCCGGCCAGGAAGGGTGTGGGAGTCGGGGAGGGGAAAAAGAGGAAGCTCTTGGCAGTGTGTGTGTGTGTGTGTGTGTGTGTGTGTGTGTGTGTGTGTGTGTGTGTGTGTGTGTGTGTGTGTGTGTGTGTGTGTGTGTGTGTGTGTGTGTGTGTGTGTGTGTGAGCGTGTGTGTGTGTGTGTGAGCGTGTGCAGCTGAGCTTGGTCTGGACCAGATGTAGCAGATTGAGAGCAGAGACACCTGCACGTTCTGCTTCTATCACCTGTAATGAGGTCACGGCACAGAGAGCAGGCTTTCACCTGGTTGACATCTGCTGTATTTCTGAAAGTAATAATATGTTAGGTTTTCTCTCATTTGATTGGATACACCATAAGAACTGTGAGGCCTTCTTCCTATGCGATGAGGAGTATGAAATTCGCCCTTACACTAGATGACCAGCAGAGGGCGACCACCACACAAAGAAACCAACCAGGATTAGTGTGAATTGTTTTAAAACATAATCACAGTTCACAGGGAATCATTATTTTTGTGGTTATTACCGTTTTGGAATTTGTTATGACATTCTGTGCACACACGGTCAACAGACAAAGATTCAACAGAAAACACTCATGCTTTGTCCAACCGTTCCCTCATTAAATGCAACCAACCAAACAGTCAAAACAAAGACTATTCCAAACTGCTGAATTTATATTACTATGGAATGTTTACTATTACTTTTACAGACTTCTCAAAATGTAAAAATATATATATATATACCAAGCTACTAATATAATGTATATATACTAAATGTAAGTACACTTTAAGTACACTGCAAGTATAAGTAAAGATGACAAAATATCATCAATGACACAACAAACTGAATCTAATTTTGTTGTGAGGTAATCTCACACAGATACATCTGTTTAAAAAATATGCCCATTTTCATTGCATATGCCGTATGAATGAGAGAAAACCTACTTTGTTTGTACATAATAAACATGAGGTGATAATAACTATCATCATAAGTCATGATGATAGGAGCTGTACTGAGATCAGTGGTCAGCTGTGATGTGTCCGTTAGACCACTAGAGACTGAACTGCCTCCACTGAACAACAATGACCAAAGCCTCAATTTACAGCTAATATCTAAGAATGTTTCTTAAAGTTTTTCTAGACCAATGGTTCTCGGTGTCCGGGGACCCCCGGGAGCCCTTGCGGGGGTTCCAATGGTTTAAACACTTAAGCCGTATTTAATTTTTCTGCTATTCGAAAACAGCCGATCTACAGTACAAGCTCACAACGCATGACATCTGCTATTTTCAAAAGATATTGTTCACAAAACCTTTTCAAAAGGGGGTCTGTGGTCAAACGAATGTGGGTGTCCTCAGAACCACTGTTCTAGTCGACACATGGCATTTATTGATATATTGGATATTAACACTGAAGATATGTATTAAAATTACAGAGAGAAATGTTTTTTCTCAGTTTGTACAGACTTCAATACAACATCAAACGCAACAATAATGCAATGTTGACCAGAAAAATAACCTACAATAAAATTGTATTGAGTTATGTATTCCAACACAGTCTATCTCAAGCTAATTTTAAGTTTCTGCAAGTACATTTTCATAACATACTGAAATGAAAATCTTTATCTGTTTTGCTGCTTTGGAAAATGGTTGACAGTACGTCAAGCAGTGAGTCATATTGTAGTCAATATATATTTTGTAGCATGTATGAAATAGTGAAACTATAATATAAGGTCACAACGCATCACATCGCGACATGTTTTGACCTTTTGTAGATCTGCTATGTTTGCTATATTTAATATCGAGATATTTTAGAAATGTTTAGAAAAAAAATCTTTAACATTTATGACCATTTCTGAACATTTTCACTTATATGACATGCCCAAAATAGGGACATAACAACAGGTTCAAAGCACTTTAACATGCCAGACCACCAGTACAGCCCTTTAAAGCCACCATGCTATAAAAGAGAAGTAGTCCTGTGCTGCTATTAGTTATTGGTTCTACATGGTACAGAATTAGGTAATTTAATTACATAAACTATTATGCTTCATAAACAGCTCCTGCATATTGCTTTGACTTGCATTCATTCCATATCCTCTTACCCCATCCTAAACCATAACAGATCTAACTTTAACCCGAACGGATATCCTAACCCTAACTCTAGCCTCATGAAAATGCTTTCAGATAAAATTGGGGAACGCGCGCACACGCACGCACGCACGCACGCACGCACGCACGCACACACACACACACACACACACACACACACACACACACACACACACACACACACACACACACACACACACACACACACACACACACACACACACACACACACACACACACACACACACATTTGCATTAGTCATAGCAGACGTTTTTATCCAAAGCGACTTACAATAAGTGCATTCAACAAAGGTAGGCAAGAAGTCTTAAGTGCATTCTCTTCTCAAACAAGCAACTAAGAGCGTACCTAGCGCTAAGGTAAAAGTGCTAGACTGGTTCCAGACGAATCTGCTATTGCAAAAAAAAAAATCTGCCCTCGGCAGATTAGGTCTGGCTCCTCTCAATAGAGATTCGATTTCTCTCCCTCCGAAGTTGTGAGGGACCAATCAGGGCCCAGTATGCAAATATGGGACGGGTTTATCACCAGAGGCATTTTTTTAATTTGCCCCTCGGAAATGCAGGTTCCACACAGATATTCCAGACTAATATCTACGCAGTGATAAAAGTGCAGTATATTATATAAGTGCACTGCACACAAACACTGGATTGTGCTACTATTGTTTTACAAGCTCACAATGCGTCGCAATGTGACATGTTGTGAGCTTATTTTCAGCAAATAAATTTAGTGTAGAGGGAAAAGGGAGCCAAGTATAGACTACTGGGGGAAACCAGTCAATGAAGTACAGTACATATATAGTTTTTGTTGCTGTTGTTGTTGTCTTTTGGGAGAGGGACCCAGCCAAGAGGGTAGCACAGTAAAACAAACATAAATACAAAATAAAAAATAAATACAAAAAATTAAGAGCATCATAAGTGATTAGTTGATAGCTACTGTAAGTCTTTCTGAAAGGTTTTCCATGCAAAGGGCCAAATCTTTTTTTACCCAGCTCAGTGGCCATGGGTTCTGGTAAGATATAAAAAGATATAAAGGGATCAAACCAAGCAGAGCTTTATGTATAAAGCTCTGCTTGGTACGCCTACGTACTGTACATACACATACAAGGATGGTCAATCTGCTTTTTCATACAGAGTGCAATGGTGTGTAAGATGTCTACAACCAGTGACAAATCTTAATGCTAATGATCACACACAGTGCAGTCAATCTAATGACTGCAGACACTGAGCAGAAGCATTCATGTACAGGTAAGAAGGTTGACGACACAAAGATATTCCTGGCTCCATGAGAAAAGCATGATTTATTCATATAATAATAATAAAAACTACATTTATCTTGAGCTTAGAGACTAAGCTTGAGATGTGGAGTTTAAAAGATAATTGATGGTCAATCTGAAAGCTCAGATACTTGTAACTTGAGACAAGCTGAATAACTATTCCCTGCGAAGTTAAGGTTTAAGTGGTTAAAGTGTGGTACTGGGAATACCTACAGCAGTGGTTCTCAAAGTGGGGTCCAGGGACCCCTTACGGGTCTGTAACTCTGAGAGTGTATAAATGCGGGTCCATTTGGTTGTACACTCTCAGAGTCCTTGAAATTAAACCATTTGAGAACCACTGGCCTACAGTATCAGTGGTGGACAGTAACTAAGTACATTTACTCAAGTACTGTACTTCAGTACAATTTTGAGGTATTTTTTACTTTACTGGAATATTTTCAGTTTCAGTACTTTTACTTCTACTCCACTACATCTCAGAGGCAAATATTGTACTTTTACTCCACTACAATCATTTGAAAACTTTAGTTACTAGTTACTTTGTAGGTCTTGATTATTACTACAAAACATACATTAACCACTTCAGCCCGATACATTTCAGCTACTTGAAAATAGCAGATTTTTAGATATTTTACACATTTGAAAATGGGACATTCTGCATAATGAGTACTTTCTACTTTTGATACTTTTAAGTACATTTTGATACCAATACTTTTGTACATTTACTCAAGTAAATTTTGAATGCCGTACTTTTACTTGTAACAGAGTACTTCAACATTGGAGTATTAATACTATTACCTAAGTAAAAACTTTGAGTACTTTTTCCACCACTGTGTACAGTATGAACCATCCTTACATTCCCTAGAGACACACTCGGTACTGGTGAACTTTAGAACAGCCTCTACGCATCTTATCTGCCCTTCGCCGTTCGACTCCAGGGGTCACCTGGGGTCTCTGACAGCCCGTTTGACACACTGTTCCACGGCCCGGCGTCCATCCAGGCCTTATCGCCGCGCAGCCTGACGGCTCCACCACGCATGGCATAATATATATCGCTCTATAAACGCTTAGCGACCCTGACCAAATGACTCACACGGGATTGAAAAATTATGGAAAACGCGCCAACAAAGAAGTGAAAAAATGTACTGTATATATATGTGCGATACTATAGCGATGTGTCTGCACGTACTGTAGCCGACGATGCTGTCAGGTACAATACATACTAAAAAACGTCATCTGTTGCTTATCGGGGGCGTCTGATAAAGGCCTCGGGGCCTCCAGAGGGTATGGCCCCCCAGCATCAGATTAACAGGCATAACACATTTAGAGGGAATGATAGATAGTGGTTTTCCTGTCCAGTCATCCCTGGAGTATTAATATAACCAAACAGAACAATGAGGGGCCATGCGTTATTCAAGCTCTGGGATCAGAGCAGTACAGGCAAAATGACATACTCAGCCATTTCAAAGGACCATTTTTGGACATGGAAGCTGTTGTGTTGTGTTGATGGAAGACACCACAAAAGTTTTTTCTTCAAAAGCCACTTTCAACCTGGCGTCGCTGTTTTGGACATGTCATAGGTTAAACTTTTCAAAACATTTAAAAGATGTTTTCTAAGCTCTAAACATTTCTAAGCTCACAACGCATTGCGATGTGACACATTGGAATGCAACCTGTTATGATGCGACGCGATGTGAGAGTGTAGATAGGCTATTTTCATTATTGGTCATATGACAAAGTGTATAGTGGTTAAATAAATGATGAAACCCTTGAATTTTTACCAATTGCTCTACAGTATATGATGCATCTAAAAAAAAGTTAGTTTTTTGGCCATTCCTGGTTTATTCAGAAAGACAGACAGTGGAGAGAGATGGGGAAATGAGGGCATCTCAGGTCCCGAGTCTGGACTCAAACCCAGGATATTGTGATCAGCTCATTAACTGCTTGAAAGCACCAGGATAATGTCTAACAGGTCTCGTAGGCCTGAGGGTTATTAAACTCACTTTAATAACACATAAATTACCATTTGAACTTTTTAATTCACGCAAGGAAATAAAACTCTGATATTACAGTGGCAGTTGCTGAGTCCAGAAAGTAAAGGCAGTTTAATTTACAAGAGCAGGTCAGGAAAAGGACAGGCGCTCTCCCCAAGGCCTTATAACCACTACTTACAGAAAAATAGAAAACCCTGAGTCACTGTATTCCACTCTGCACTGTTAAGCCTTGTGCTGCGACCCGTTGTGAGCTTGTAGAAATGCTATTTTCCGTGCATGACAACCGGCGCACAACTATAAATCACTGTACCAAGGGCTGCTGTATAGCTGCCTCTTCTATAAGCCACCATTTGATTACTAATTGATTCATTTGAGTTCATATAATAACTATATACAACCATTAAAAAAGTATTATAATATATAAAACCAAAATATTTGAGATTGGACCTTTGTTTGCAAAAGCTCTTTCTAAATAAATTCATCAAACCTATCCTTTAAAGGAGAATACCATCATTTGTTGTAACGTTGTTTTTCCAACCATGTTGTGACAGTTTAATCGTTATATTTTCAAATGTTGGACTGAAGCATTCAGGGAAATGTTGTGGTTGTCCACGGCCCTGCTGTTCCCTCTTCCTCCCTGTCCAACCAGGGCCGCTGAACCAGCTAGCATAAGCCTCTCTAAGTCAGTCTCAGCTCTGCCGTCTCAGTTGGTTTAATCCGATTCATACCGAATAAGACCATGCTAATCTGGGGTTTTACGACGGGACTAGCTAACTGTGTCTCTATCCGCTGTTAACCTGAGAGAGCTGTATAGAGCGACTATGCACGTTGCTGGGGGCTTGTTATTGTCTCTGTTTCCAGGAAAATGGGTCTGTGTTTTCATGCTGTTTTACATTTTGATCTCCATTTGTCCATTGGCTTTGGGTGGTTCAACAGGAAGAGCATGGCACGAACGCTTGCTGTCCAGAAAACAGGGTTCCCACAGCAATTTCCGAAGACTTAATTCAGTTCTCTGTGGTCCACCATAACCTGAAATACGATTACATTTGCAAATTACATTCGTAAATGCATCCATAATATTGTGAGTTTGGTTAGTTTGTTTGGTCAGATTTCGATTGACCATATGGAATATATTAACAGATATTACCTTTGAAACCTGTCAGAAAACATACTGTACTGTACTGTACTGTATTGATACACAGCACATCCGTCTAATGAATTCACTCTTGCTCCCAAGAAGCCTTATAGCAATGAAAGTACTGGAAGGGTGTTTCCATGTTTGTAGTCTAATTGATATAGCATACTTTTTTGTCTGGGTATAGTATTCTTCTGTTCTGACTACAGTGACGTCACCCGTTACTTATCGATCATCCGCCATGATGTTGCCGGGTCAACTGCATAGAAACCCTAAGAAAAAGGCAGACCGGTGCTCCTTTCTTGGATATTTTGTGGTTATGTGGATTTATATGCCTTTTTTATTCTTTCTTATACTTCAGCTAAGTGCGCCAGCACGTTATAAGCAAAGATTTACACTTTGTGGATGTACGGTAAATAATGTCCATAAAGACCGCCTGCCGATGTCTAGACTCTGGACTAATAACCCTCAAGAATGGCCATCAGTTGAGTTTGAGAACATTTTCGTTTACCTGATAGAGAGTCCTGATAGTAATTACATTTTACTTATATATATTTCATTGTTTGCTGATGCGCTGGTGTTGATCACCAACAGCCGTTGCGTTGTTGATATAGCCATATGTTGTAAATACTTGCACCTGTTCTATTGCAAACTATCCCAAAACAACTGATTAAAGAGCTGGTGCCATGTTTTTGCACTTTTTCTGTTTTTCATGTGTCTATGAGGTTGATAGAACTTCATTAAGCCCCCCAGTGGTGTTTTTATGGTGTTTTATGTCTTCTGACTATTTGGAGTTTCTTCCTGGAGGCTGAAACCTTGAGGGTCAAACGTGCCAATAGAGAAACAGCGCTTTAGTGACATCACAAAGCCATACCCTCCCCCTCATTATCATAACACAACAGGTGTGGGCATGAGGAGGAGGAGGGACTAGGACAGGTGGGTGGTGCTAAGGTGGTGGAGGAGGTGCTAAGGTGAGAACCAGGTATACTTAATGAACTGGAGGCGTGTCCACATAAAAACAACATTTTAACACTTACTGTACACTTTTTTTTTTTTGAAAAAAATCTTTACATAATAATAATACCTTATGATCAGGTTTTAGGGTTGAAAAATATCATGGCACCCCATCTTTAAGTTCCCCATTTCCCCCACATTATTTTATTTACTTATTCTTGTCATAAAAGGTCCAAATAGCTGATGACAACTTGAGAGAAAATCATTAAACCGCTTTCAACCTGGTGTCCCATGTGATTATTGGCAAAAAGTCGTGGAAAGTTTTTAATATGTGGCTGTCCCGTTTTCATTTTTCAAAAGATCGGTTGTTGTTGCAATTACCAATACTACCAATTCACAATACTTCACCCGGAAAAAGAAAATGTAACAATGTGTATGTTCCGTAATGCAATTACAATGGTGAAAGCTGTGTTGTTTGAACCGGCGAAGGAATGGCGGATTCAGCCAAGCACCCGAAATACCCGTATGTGTGTCTCAAAGAATATTTGAATATAGCATACATGCTCTAGCCAGTGTCTGGGGGGGGGGGGGGTACATTCATATAGCGCCTTTCAAGAAACCCAAGGTCAAGTTACACCAAAACAAAGAAAACAAAACAAAACTATCAGTCAAAGACCTTGGTGAACAGATGCCTTTTCAGAGCAGACGTACATTTGTCCAGGCTTGCCTACCTACCCTCTGCCCCATCATGATGGACATTATCAACAGCAACGGCGAAGAAAAGCATGGTTTTGCACAGGGTATATCTATAGACCCTGTCATACAACAGGAGACCTATTTAGCAGAACCAACCTGGTGTGTGTTATACATGACAACTCTGACAGGGAGTTTGAGCTTGATGAAAACCTGTCATCAGGAATTCTAGCGTTGAGGCCTTGTGCTGTTTGTTGCAGTGCATGGGAGACAGGACATCTGTAGACTTATCGGAAACTGTCTTCACGTTGTGATGGTCAGCAGGGCTCGGCACACAAACATGGTCATACCGTAGGTGTAGGATGCTCTGGAATACAAGCTAACTAGCTAATTAACCAATTAAGTATAATTGTGTGTTCATCTATCTTTAATATGCAGCATTCAGGCGTTCTTGGTGCAGGTTATTCAAACCAACAACTGTCTTAGCCTTAGTCTTAGTTAGTTCAATATATAATATAATTAGTAGTATCCACCATCAGGCTATATTACAAAACTCAAGACAAGAGTAGTGCGCAGGAAAAAACAAAACCTCCTTATCAAAGTTTTCAGACACAACACAGCAAATCATTTGAGAGACGTCATATTTACAGCTCTTTACATATTCACACAAAAACTAATCCACACAAAGTGTCCACCATTACTCAGCGATACCTCCAAATATGTCGTTATTATCAGTGCCCCCCTGGGCAGAGTAGCGTTCAGAGAAGGGCCCTTGCTGTCTGCTTCTTATCTCTGATGTTCAGCGCCGGCGAGTGTTTGGTGGAGGAGAGAGGCCCTGCGTGTGTGTGTGTGTGTGTGTGTGTGTGTGTGTGTGTGTGTGTGTGTGTGTGTGTGTGTGTGTGTGTGTGTGTGTGTGTGTGTGTGTGTGTGTGTGTGTGTGTGTGTGTGTGCGTGTGTGCGTGTGTGCGTGTGTGTGTGTGTGACTGTGTGTGTGTACATGACTGGACAGTGTTGGCCAGGGTCATCAGTAGGGCTGGTCGTGGGGGGGAGGGGCTCACTAGGAATGCAGTTTTCTTATCAGCTGCAGAGGAGCTCTGAAAGACAAGATACATACAGGTCCCTCTGGCTTTCATGTGTTTCCCAGCCCGGCTCCGGCTCCGGCTGGCAGGTTTAGAGTGGCATCCACTGTGGAAGTATCCCTTCATATATAGATTCTGCGGTAGTAGCCTACTGTATGCTGTGTGGTAGATGCTCCCAATCACAGTAACATTTAATTTCAGAGTTAAATGAACACTTTTTTCTTTGCTTTTGTTGCTGCATTAGCACTATTCAGTTCAGTTTAGTTCATTTTTATTTTCGGATATTGGACACATAACATAAAAACTATCCGCAGATTGTTGAATTTTATAACCAAAATTTGTATTAGTTCTCTTTTTTTCTCTTTCATTTTATTAGTAATAGAAATAGAAATACTTTTTTTCCCCCTCATTTAATTTCATTTGAAATATCTTTTTTTCTGGGATCGCAGCAGCAGGAGATGTGTGCAGTATAAAGTAGGTTCTCTATAGTGGTTAGAACAGGTCATGTGGCTTATTTTCCCAGCTCTGCTTTCCTCCACTTGGCAGATTTAAAGCTGCGGTTTAGATACCGAACCACTCCAACTGTCCAGGAGCCGTGATTAAGGGCATCTCAGAGAGTTCTTACCCTTCATCCCTTCTCCTCCCTTTCTACCAATATTCTGATAGATTTATGAAGCCAAATGATAATGGTGTAATTGTTCATCTAAAAAAACGACAGTAGGTGCAGGGGCTTAAGTGTGCACTCAAGGGATTCTCAAAGTCAGTGAATTTGTTGCGTGTGAAAAGAACTCTTTTGGAAAACTTCACCTAAAATTCACAAGTGCTTTCACAGCAAGTCTGAAAAACATTGCATTTTCTGAGAGAAAGGAGCCATTGGCCATGTAGTACCAGGGGTCCTTGTGGTGGTTCCAGGGGTCCCCAGCAAAATGAGCAACAGTTTAATATCACTATTATTTCACTGGCTAGAAGTTTGCCCAGTGAGAGAATATATAACAATGACTATTGAAATCACACCTACAGTATAGACAGTTGTAGTCATTCGGTACTAAATCTAATCTAACATCAAAACTCTACCCTTATGGGGGGGCCTGGCACAAAAAAAATTCAAATGTGGGTGTGTGGTCTAATACATCAATTTGGGTGAAACATGAACATTGTTGAGAACCACTGGTGTACCACATTGCAAGTTTCATCTTTGTTTTGGTGTTCCGGTCTGAAGACTGAGAGACTTATTTAGTTAAGCAATATTTTCTTAATTATACAATGTGCTGAATCCTGCTCCTCCCAACTCCGCCTTTTCATGGTTCACTTCATCCAAGACTGCATCGTACTGCTCGACTGCTCTCAGTATATTTAAATCTCTATATTACAATGCAGAGCACAACAAAGGCAAATGCCTTACTGGAGCTACCGCAAAGCTTCTAAAATGATGATGAAATTTAACCTTTTATTGTTATTGGAAGTAAGCTATCATTTTGGTATTTGTGGAGCGAATGGATAAACTGGGAAAGTAGTCAAGACTTCATCTGGAATGAAACACTTGTGAATGTATGCAAGCATACACCCTGTGTGATTAATAGGGCAGGCTTGGAAATGTGATGGTAATGCTTTTTCTGGCTGGTGGTCGAGTGTTAATGTCTGCGTCTTTTCTGTGATTATGTGTTTGGTGCCAGCGCTGTCTGTCTGCGTGGCGGAACCAGTTGGATGTCCAAATGTTTCCACTCCTTCCGCAGAGTGTCACGATTCTAACACACACACAACAAAAAAAAAGAAACACAAAAGTAGAAGTTCATTTCAGGAAGCGTGGAAAAAAGTTGAGCTGGTTGACAGCAAGCTGGAGACTATGGGGAGAAGTTCTGTATCTTTGTGAAAAATCCTGCAGGATTTACTATCAGCTGTGAAGTTGTAGCTCGCTGAGTGGCTCTCTCTCTCCTGGGTCACTTCTCATCCCATAATCCTTTGCTCTACCCCCACACACCACCCCTCACCCCCCCTCAGCCAGGCTGGCCAATGAAAACGCCTTCGAGGGATTTGACTGACAGGGGGTGGGATGAGGCCAATTACGATGACGGCAGTTCTCTCCCTCCAGATCGGCAGAGTCACTAAGTTGCCGACTTATTGCTCAGTGGGACTCTAGTGCTAGTGGATTAGCGCTATAGTAAACATGCACAAGGGCCTGCACGGCTGGAGGCTTTGACCCTACCAGTGACACCTCCATGTGAACCTCATAAAAACCAGACCATCCAGAGGAGAAACCAAACCAGCCCCTCTGTTGGCTTTGTGTTGTACCGACCCAGCACGGCGACACGGTGGGGTGGGGGGTCAGAGGTTGACAGAACCCCTAAATCTAAAGCGTATTGCTCAGAGGAACCGGGCTTATACACTGATATAATCGGTTTTCTTGCTTAACCACTTTCAACCTGGCATCCCTATTTTCGGTCAAGTCATTATAGGTGAAAAATAGTCAGGATTTTTCAAAAACATTAATAAATACAATAGCAGATCTGCAAGCTCACAACACGTTGCATCACAACATAGATCTACTTGTAGATCTTGCTATTTTCATTATTTTTGCACGACAACACCATTGTACAATGATGTATAACATCCACTAGCTCTTACTGGATGAACCATGTTTATGCATGGTAGGTAGATAGATACTTTTACTGATCCCGCAGGGAAAATTCAGGCGCCAGAGACAGCATGGCAGTTTAAGTTACAAATACAGGGCATTAGAAGTACAGTGAGATATATTCAAAGGAAGAGCAACCTCACAATAAAGACACCATCAATTATTAGTAAAAAAAAGTATACAAACATGTACACCCTATACAATCATCCTGCCTGATGCAGAACAAGAAAGAGGCCATCAGTTATTAATAAGATCTAAATACACATCAAACAAGCTAGCAAGACATTTGATTATTGTCCAAGTGCCACAATATACCCCTTTTATTATTATTATTATTATTATTATTATTATTATTATTATTATTATTATTATTACCCTGTTAATACCCTGTTCCTCCGTCCGTCCGTCATCAGCTAATCTCCGGCACCGTTGGCTTGAGCGCAGTGAAACTGTGCACACACACTCCCTGGATGCCAGAGCAGAACCTTTGCCACAAATCTTTCACATCGGCCTATTATAGCGCCACCAAGTGGACGATGATGATTTTGTTGACAGTACTCGTACAGATTTTGTCCAAACGTCACGCAAATCAGTACAAAGTATGTCTATAGTCATTAAACCAACCTGGTTTGTCGGATTTTTCACATTCCATCCTGATTGGCTAAGATTGGCTTCCAAAGTTTGTAGGAGTGCTCCGTTTTAAACAAAATGCCTCAAATCATGAACTGAAATGTTGCACTCACATTCGCACTACGTTGAGGAACAAATGCCACCCTTTTAACATTTCTCTATTATAGCGCCACCAGGCCATTCCATCCTGATTGGCTGAATTCCGAACATTGCTGGCCCACAATGACCTACCTGACCAGGCGGAGACCTGTGCTCCGAGGAGCATTTTTTCTAGTTGAATGTGAGTCACACTGGGACATAAAGCCTGATTTATATTTAGTTACGTGCCGGTGTTGCGCACCAAAATTAGAAGATCGACAAGCTCACAACGGGTCTCAGGATGACACGTTGTGGGCTTGTAGATCAGCTATTTTTGTTAATCAAGCCTTAGAGGCCATCTGGATGAGGGTTAGAGACAGTTTGGGTGGTAAAATGGAACCTTTCTCCTGTGTTCCCCAGCCAGAATCTGACAATGGCATCAGTCATATTCAAACCACCGGCGTCTGCATGGATAAATGACCCTGACTCTCTCTGTTTATGGCTGCTGTCTGTTCTCTGCCTCTTGGCAGGGCATCCATTCCAGCTTGCGCAGGAAAATTAAATGCGTTATCTTCAATTCTGAATAAAAAAATATATTGTCAAATGAAATGCAAAAGTGTCCTGTAAGTCCATATGGGCTGGGCTTCCTTGGAAGCATGACACTTAAATAAAGAAAAATCAATCAATCAATCATATATGTGTGTAATAATAAGCATTCCTATAGTTTTTCCCTGTAAACACGTGTTTGTTTCCTGTAAACATATGTATTTTCCAGACAAGGAATAGTAATGAGTCGTCGTCATAATTCTGTCTTATTATATATATATATACAAACACGAACACACACAATTTTTTTCTTTTTTTTAAAGAATCTTGCATGTCATATATTGTATTGGCAATACACACCAGCCACCCACCAATAAAAAACAAGTTGGCAGCTAGATCACATATTTATTTTCTGTGAGTTTTGAATATTAAAGCCAAATAACTTATTAACGGCTGTAGCGCTTACAAAGCCATGCTATAACAAAACATTTTTAAAGCTATGACAGAAACACAAAACTTCCGTCTGTATCAGGTGAATGTTTTGTGCTGGTGAAGGAGCATTCAGCTGAAAATCATATTGTAGCGGGGTACACTAGCAACGAAAGTTTGAGAAACACTGCTCTATATATGTCAGCTCAATGGAAGTGCTCGTGTACACATTTCCCAGCACATGTCATGTCTGTCTGGACGTACAGACAACACACTCCTCCAGACAGCATACCTATCAGCAGCACTGGAAACGAACGGCCATACCACCTGACCTCTGCAGACAGGACATCTAAACACTACCAGAAATGTATATCATTAACACACACACACGTGCACGCACGCGCTCGCACGCACACACACACACACACACACACACACACAGCTTAGCTGAGGCATTTTTTTACATTCCATCTCTCTCTCTCTCTCTCTCTCTCTCTCTCTCTCTCTCTCTCTCTAACTGTGATACGCTGGGTCATATTTTTTATGTTAAGCAAATGAAGAACATTTTCAAGGAAAATTTGTACAAACACCACTTCAACAACTTTATTTTCACTCAGAGGGGAAATAAGGACTGTCTTTACCATGTCTTGGTTTGTCTTTGGCTATTTCTTTTCTGAGATTCTGCTACATTTATGTCTGATTGAGCATTAAGGTGAAAGGTTGTAATATATGAGGTGAAACGTTACATTATTAGCCAGCAGAGATGGAGTTTGACTCGCTGCTTCCTGAGTTATCCTGCCTATGTTCAACTGC
>NC_137622.1:11550876-11625876 GCF_963280865.1 Gymnoscopelus braueri | reverse complement strand
ATGCAAACACACACGCACACGCACACACGCACACACACACACACACACACACACACACACACACACACACACACACACACACACACACACACACACACCTACTGTGCATATGTGCTTTGATACACCATGCACGCATAGATACATGATCCACATATGTGCATATTTCTACACATGCACAACCATACACACTCTCGGTCCTGCCCAGACAGGTTAGATGCAGCACTGAGGGGTTTGACAGTACTTGAACATAATCTACAGGATGAGAATCAGGGTGATGCAGCAAGTCCCTCTGGCCCAGCAGTCACACAAGCACCATTACAATATTCCAGAGAGGGCCATTTCAGTTGAATCAATCGCCTTTCCCCTCAAGGCCACGGCCACGGTGAACGAGCCCCCGTTCTCCTCAACGCCACAGCCCCAGAATTGATACAACATTTAGTCAATAACATGCGGCGTGGCGCTAAGCCTTAATTCAGACATCAATCTCCCCGGGTTGAAAACTAGTGGTTAGAGAATGTGAGTGCCATAGTGCCGGACTGTGGATTTGGGCCGTTTTCTCTTGGCCAATGCCTTAATAATGTTATTTCCATCACAGCGGGGAGACTAGCTGTAATGGTCAGTCAGAGAGGATGAGCCTCTGGTCTCCTGTCATCCACACATCACAGAGGAGGAGAGCAATGATCCCGCTGACATCGTACCACGTCTGATCTCTGTGAAATACGGCTGACAGTTGCTCATCTTAGCTCTACGGCTGTACATCATCGGACTTCAACAATATTGACTTGTGTTGCGGAGATTAGCCACCAAGCTTTTATTTTGTTAAGGGATCAGGCTCTTTCATGTTCTTGCCTAAATATAACTTTGGCTTGGCTGAGGGTTTGACGTCGCTGGTGCAGGTGGTATTTCATTTATGAGTGCGTCCAATACCCAGAATGCCTGGGCTTGACCGGTGGGGCTTTGGAGAGGATTATCTGATGAATTTGTGTTTTACAACAGCTGTTAGCAAGGAGTCACTAGGGGTCTAAAAGTGGCCGCAAAAGCCCTCCGGCAATTGTGTCGTACAGTCACTTTCATTTTTCACTTGTTCGAAGACCAGATATTACCCCATATATCTTAAAAACTTGGGTCTTTTAGTGCTGCCTGCTTAGGGATCAACATCTACACAAGTGGCAGAGCTTGTTAGAGATAGGAGAGACATAAGAACGTGACATTAAGTGCGGCCGGGTGTCACATCAAGCCGCTCCCAAAATTAAATGTCCTTAACCTTGTCTCCCGGGAAATCCACGCTAATCTCCCCCGCGTCTCAGCTGATGAGGATCTCTTCCAAGACAGCTATGCAGCACCTCTCAGGCCATTGGAGAATTTGATTTATGAGGCGGGAGGGGAGTGTGATTGACAACCCGCTAATTCCCATTCCGACGCCTGGTTGGCCAGCGGGGCGCAGGGCAGGCCACCGGACCGGGGATGAGCGAGGCGGCGCTGGAAATGTCACCTGCGTTCTCAACCTTTTACACCTCAACAACGCCCAGGAGCATTCTCAGAACTGTAACCTCTACCTTCCCCTCCGCTGTCTGTCTTCCGTCAGCGGCTTACAGCAGAATCCTACCGTCGACACTAATGTTCCGTCTGGGTTGTAAATCACGGAGCTGTCTGGCCCGCTCCACCGGAGGAGGGCGTCGCGTGGGGAATCCCCTGACTAGAATACGAGTCAAGTCAAACAGAATCATAAAGGTCAGAGGTCACATTGTGTGTGCAATAATGCCTAATTTATACCCTTGTTGTACGATGGTGTCTCCTGCTGAAAACAGCAGTTCTACAAGCTCACAGCGCGTCACAATGCGGTCTGTTGTGAGCTTGTATATCAGCTATTTTTGTTGTGGGACACCGTCATACGGCGAAGCATGAATCCAGGAAGAAGGAATGGTGCAGCAGGGCCCCTTTTCAACCACAAAAGCCTTGTTGACAAGAGTTTAAATAATTGAGAGCCAATCGGTCTTCTAAATGAATATGGGGGGTTTAAAAAAAGAATAAAGTAAACCCTAAATCCTACTTCTGATCCTGCCTCTAGCCAGAGAATGAAGTGCAGATACAGCTCTTAATCCGTTAGCATTGTGCAAAAAGAACACCAACGTGATAACCAGCATATAAAACCATAAGCATATAAGACTCTCATAGGTTCATCTAACAGAGGAAGCAGACACATGATACAAACCTCTACAGTATGTATGTAAGTAATATGTATATGTATTTATTTAAAACATCTAGCTGACCTGCATTTCCCCCCTTGGGGATGAAGTGTTATCCTCTACCCTTTGATGCATTTGTGTGCTCCTGTTTAGTGTACATATTTTAACTGTCAGGTAGAAACAATACAGACAGACTTAACATTAAACCTGGTGTCCCTAATTTGGGCATGTCATTATGAGAAAAAAGTAGACAGACAGACAGACAGATGCATATATATGTATTTATTTATTTTTGTAACTTTGAAGATAGAAAAAGGAAAGGGCCGGAGCGCTGGCGTAGCCTGACAGCGTGTTGTGGTTTGAGTCCCGATCCAGACGGCCTTTGCTGTGTCTCACTCCCCATCTCTCTCCCCATTTCCAGTCAACCTACTATCCAATCAATAAAGGCATAAAAAAATAATCTTTAAAAAGAAAAAAATACATATAAGCGAGTATTTGTCAAGGGCACTTCAGTGGTGAGTATTGAAGGGAGGGGTGAGTGTTGCTCATTTCACTTCCCCATCCTGATTGTTCCTGTCACTCCAGGGGAATCAAAACCTTCCCAGGCCACAAGCAAGCGCCTCAAACATTACTACTGCCATTTGTGTGTCAAGTGGCCATCAGTGGGAAGAACGTATTGTTTTTCTTATACCAGGCAAAACTTACCAGAAAGGTGTTCTTTTGATGGCAGGAGCAGTTACTGTAGCTTCACTGCCAAAGCAAAGCAAAGCAAAGCAAAGCAAAGCAAAGCAAAGTTTGTTGTTTACCCAGGGTGTTGGACTAAGTTAACACTTATTTACAGCCAGGCCCTGCATGGAAGCCTTGCTCAAGGGCTATTCAGCAGTGATTCATGATTGATGTGATGAATTGGGGAATCGAACTAGGGACCTTCCGGTATCAAGGCCGCCCCTCTAACCACTAGGCCACCGCTGCCACATCCTCTCACCTCCCACCCTCTCCTCTCCTTCCCTCCCCGAGGGAGAGCTCCTCTGAGTAATGAGACGTACCCGGGGCCCGTGTTCAAAGTCCTGTCGCCTTTAAATGTGACATGAATCTCCCTGGGTATGTGTGATCGATCTATTTATTACCTGTTTATGTAAAGCCCCTCCAAAGTCTCCTGACATGAGCTTTCTTCAGCCCTGAAATATCAATGGCCATCACTCACTTTTTATTGCTTTTTGTTCTCCCCATGTCCTTTCAGCTGCTGTGGCATTTGTTTTGTGCAGAGCTGATCGAAGAATATGATATGGGGAATAATACTGCAGCAAATCTACAGGTATACAGTATGTGTGCACTTGCATATGTTGTTTTGTTTTGTTTTGTTCCGTCTCCTTGATATTTGCTGATAGCTGGGAATGAAGGTACATGATAAATGGCTGAAGTTAAGATGAGGTCACAGGATTTGTAGTGTGTGTTGCACTAACAACAAACCAAAAAAAAGCTTCCAATTACAGGAGGTTTCAAAAGATTGACCGCATTCCACCGCTTGTATTGCTGAGTTGCTTTTGCATAGGAGGATATAGTGTCAATAAACCACATTTTACTGTCACGCAGTACATACTGACATGTTACAGTGGGGACAGCAGGACTTGGCATACACTGTAAGAGATGTGAGTCATTGTGTACCGTGATAATATTTCCGTTGATGCATCGCCACGCCGATGGGACAAAATTCCTGTGCATTTTTATTATGAAGTGATTCTCATTCTAAACTCTGGGCTCTCTGGGTCTTTGCACAAGCCTTCTGGTACTGTACCTCTGCCAGGACTCTGAGTGGAGTCTTTGTGCTCTAATCCTGCTATTGTCAACAGGAATCATGTCGCTATCACCTCAGGAAGAGCCAAGTGTGAGCCAACATTCCCAACACGCTCTGCCAGACCCAAGTGAGGGGCCAAACATTTTCCCCTGCCGGATCAAAGTCAGAACTATTTTGAAAACCAAGGGGTCCCGGTTGAGTGCGTTTCATGAGACCAACAAGTCAGAGTTCACGGTTCCAATTTTAGGTCATCTTCAACCGTGTGCCGTGTGCCCCAAAACACGGCCCCATAGCCGTCTCTGTTAGTTGTGCGTGTGATAGCAGAGCTTTTGCTATCAGGCGGATGCCAGGGCCTCCTAAGAGGCCTTCTCAGGGCAATCCCAGGTACAAGCTCTGGTGTTAACACATTCAAACCGGGAAGGCATCTGTGTGCAAACACTATAACCGTTATCTTATACTTTGGCTATTAAAAAAATAGCAGATATGCAAGCTCATCGCACGGCACTGAGTGCCGCGCTATATCATTTGTGCAAATATTTTAATACTGTATACAGTATAATTTATGCTTTAAAGCAAACATTTGTGACTCAAATCTTTGCTTCGGTGGGGGAGCTCATGTGGCACTCGGTGCCGCGCTTTGAGCTTGTATATCTGCATTTTTTTAATAGCCAAAAGAAATCTAAAAATGACACCGATAGCTTTCCCGGTCTTAATGGGTTAACCCGCTGGAGGACCCTTATCAGCTGCATGTCATGTTCACGTTTCCCTGCAGTTCCGATCACCCCTCACGCTCATCTCCACGCTCTCCAAAGTTCCGCCTCTAGAAGGCCACTTTTATCTCTTGCGCTAAAGTGGCTAACATATTTATCCTGAGCTTTCCCACAGGCTGGGGGGGGTGGGGGGGTCGGGGGGGGGGGGGGGGGTCCGGCTGGTCCACCATCCCAGTGTGTCCCACTTTAAAAAGAAAGCTGTGTCATCCCCAGAATAGCTTATATCATCTGGTCAATTAAGCCAATTAACCACACAAGTCCTAGCATCCCGATTGTGGACATGTCATAAATGACAACAAACATTTGACAAAAATAGGCGAACATTATGTGAAAATAGCAAATATACCGGCACAGCTATTTTTTGAATCCGAGATATCTGCCATTTGAACGACTAACGATGCACCAATAGAAGAGCTATATGGTTAAATTTGAACTATTAACAACGACTTTGGGTACTAGAAAAGCGCTATATAAGTCTGATGTATTATTTGTGGGATCGCTTTAGCGATCATTTGTGGGATCGCTTTAGTGATCACACTAATGTTATCTTCACTAGTTATTATTATTATTCCGCCCGTTTTCGGATTGGTCAAGCTTCAGGTGACATCACAATATGTAATATAAATAGGTAAGACAGAATTAATCAGGACAGTACTTTCTAGTGTGATACTATCAACATTCTTAGCGATCCCACACTGTTTCTTCAGGAACAGTACTTTCTAGTTATTATTATTATTAACAACGATATAAAGCATAATGTTCGTACCAGTGTGGAGACACCCACGCATGTACGCGCACGCACACAGACACAGACTATCCAGTATATAACATTGAACAATAAAATAGCATGCTATAGTAAGTTTGGTTATGTCACAACCCCTTCCTCAAACTTTTCTTCTTGTTGATGGGGGAGATGGCTCAGTTCTCTTCTCTCTCTCTCTCTCTCTCTCGCTCTCTCTTTCTCTCACTCTCTCCCTCGCTGCCTTTGGTTGTTGTCAGGCCTTTTATGTTCTTCCCGTGGATTTTGGGTCACTGTCAGAGAGGCTGGGGTGGATGTGAGGGAAATTTAAATGTGTTTCTCTGAAGGCAGGGAGAGAATATCGACTGCAGGGAGCTCTGTTGGGAACGTACGGCACTTTCTCCATTTCTTTAACTTCACTACTGCCTTTGATGCCTCTGGACAAAATGTGAGTACACACACACACACACACACACACACACACACACACACACACACACACACACACACACACACACACACACACACACACACACACACACACACACACACACACACACACACACACACACACACACACACATATAGGCCTACATATATATTTTATTTGTGTGTAAAAATATAATAACATATTCAGAGGGATTACTGTTATGTTCAAAGTCTTGAGGATACAAGTGAGGCTCATATACTGTACAGCATGTACAGAAGTAATGCTATACTTTAGCTGAGTTTCCTCATCTGTAGCATCTAGATCTAGTCATTGAAGGGAATCGGGACACCCATGTCTGACGACCTAAGCACCCCGTCTTTCCCTGGGGATTAGTAGCTGTCAATGGGCCCCTCTTCCCCACTCTCTCTCTCTCTTTCTCACACACACTCGCACACGCACACACACACACGCACACACACACACACACACACACACACACACACACACACACACACACACACACACACACACACACACACACACACACACCTCAAATCTCTAGTTCTTAGGGTGCTGTGTATGATAGTGCCTGGGTGAGCTTTGGGCTTGATTAGCGCAGTTAGCCCCTCTAAGGCTCTGGCTGTTTACAGTGGATTACAGCGAGGGAAGCAGGGGTTAAGTCGGCCCAGCCACCATGCATCCCCCCCCCCACACACACACACACACACACACACACAAACACACACCAAACCAACCACCCCCACACACACACACACTCCCCCCTCACCCCACGGAAGTCACTGCAGAGAGCGCTGGCTGGCTGGCTGGCTGGCTGGCTGTTGGGCCGGCTGGCAGCCTCGCTTTTCTGGGCACCTCGTTTGCAGAGGGGGCCGGGCCAGGCCAGGCTGACAGGTAGCGGGATTTGAGCGGAGCGCTTTGCATGAGGGCCAACAAGGAAAGACCGAACATGGCGGATTAGTTTGGGATTATGTTGTCAGGAGCCAGCCTCGACGGACAAACTGCAGAGGGATGAATTGCAATCTGTTTGAGGAGCAGCCTGCCACGCAAACAGGGAGAGATGTCCATTCGTCTGCCCGATCCGTCCAAAGTGACAGGGATGGGAGAAAAATCATTAATAATTTATAAACAAACCCCCCTTGGCCATTACAGAGCGTCTGGCAGCTCTTGAGCACTGGCCAGAGAAGACGGTTATTTAAATCTGTGTCTGACGTCCCTCCACCCCTACAATCTACATCTATCTAACTGACCATGTTAAGAGGGAGGGGAAGGGAAACATAAAAATTCTTTGAGACACACATACAGGTATTTTGGGGCGTGGCCAAATTCCATTACTTTGCCGGGTAAAACAACATTAGCTATCAGCATTAGAATTGCTTTATGGAACGTATTCATCGTTCTCTCCACCAGAGCGAAGACGTGGTCGAGACTATGTGTTCGCCCCTGTCCGTCCATCCGTGCGTGTGTCTGACTGTCCGTCTGTCTGTGTACAGCTTGCCTCGATCTCCAGGATTTTATTTTCCTTCGCGTTTTTGCTCAAAAAGAAAGCCTGGACCAAGCTGTTGACATTTCTGGCATAGGAAGTGGGAGTCAACCTTTCACTTCCCCACGACCAACTACAGTGCCGTGGTGGGCGTCGCTCCAAATGTTGACGTCAGGGCTCTCAATGTTGCACATTGGGGGGGAGGAGGGGTGTGGAACGAGGCGGGGGCGGGCGCACAGATCGGTGAACCAATGGGAGCCCACGGATGTTTTCTCCGGAGATTTTGAATCCGCCCCTCTAGATCAGATATCAGATGCGCTGGGGCAGGCTAGTGTACAGCTAATCTCCGGCACCGTTGGCCCGATCAACGAGAAACTGTGCAAACACACTCCCTGGAGGCCAGAGCAGAACCTCTGCTCCAAATTTAGTGCCACCAAGCGGCCGAGTTTTGATATTACTCCTAAATATTTTGTCCAAACATGAACGCAGCTTCCGATTGCTGTGAAACTTTGCACACACATTCCCACTAGGTCAAGAAAGAAATGCCATCCTACATTTTTCAAATCGGCCTCATGGTGGCGCTATAACAACCCGATTCACGTTTTCACCTAAAGCTGGAACGATAGGTGTGACACTTAGTTTGCACGTACACTCCCTATAGGCAAAGCAAAAACCTCTGCCCCACATTTTTTGTTCAGCCTTTTATAGCGCCACCAGGAGGCAGATTTTTGCAAAATAATCTTTTTGATATTACTCCTAGAGATTTTGACACACAAATCGGTACACATTATCTCTATAGTCAAGACAGATCTGTCCGATTTTTCATATTCCATATCCTGATTGGCTAAGATTGCCTTCCAAAGTTTGCAGGGGTGGCTCATTTTGACCAAAATGCCTCAAATCATGAACTCTGATTGCCGTGAAACTTCACATTGGCTTGTTATAGCGCCACCAGGAGACAGATTTTTGATACAGATTTTGTCCAAACATCACGCAAATCAGTACATATCATCTCTATAGTCATGTCACCATGATGGACCGGTCCGATTTCTCATATTTCATCATTTCATCCTGGCTAAAAAGCATAAAGATAACCATGAAATATCCAAGAGAGAAGCACCTGTTTGCCTTTTTCTGTGGTTTCTATGGACCGAGTTGACCCTACAACAACATGGCGGATGATTGATACGTCACGCGTGACATCAGAAGAATATGAATGCATTCCTCTGAGAAAACTGATCCAAGTAAACCAAGCTACATGGTACTGCGCATTTGATGAAAGTGGTTTGAAAGTATTATTCTAGTTTTATGTCCTCTTTCTTTCAGAGTGCTACCATATAATACAGTACTGTCATGGATACAAACAGCGTTGGCTGCCACGTTCAACTGAAGAGTTTCCAATCCCCATTAAATCTTGAAACTAAAAGTGACAGGGTCATGTTATGGAGATAAGAGAGGGATTACTATTTAAGGTCTGTAATAACACTGTAACCCAAAGTCTCTCTACTCGCCTTTCTGATGATCCAGTGAGACCAGTCGTCATTCTGACCCACTGAATTCGGAGCTTTAGCATTGCGGCTGATGCTGGTATTAGTCAACATCTTAGAATGAGCTTTTAGTAGGCCTACAGCCCTAGAAATCACTTAAGTAGCTTTTATGAAGGCAGCGAGCAGATCCCACTGTTTATGTTGTGGTCCATTAATTGTAAAGTGCTCTTTACTTGTGTTTTTCTACCGTTGTAAATCTCAGAGCCTGCAGGCGGCCAGTAGCTTCTGTATGCTGTTCTGCGGAGCCTCATCTCGCCTTTTGCAGCGTGTGACTTCTATTATGACTTCTATGATGTTTTAGTGCGTCTGCTGTGAACTCAAACACTATGAGAGGTCAAACAGGCTCGGCTGGTAATAAATGACCGTTTCAGTCGAGGGACACCTTTTTTTCTTTTATTCTCATTTTACGCACACTAATGTGCCATAGGAAATTATACAAGTCACACAGTGCTGCCGTAAATAATCGAGCATCACTGCAGGTGGGAAGAAAAATGATTCTTACTAATTCTTATAAATGTGGCGTTATTTCTACACAGTTCCCCACAGTTGCAGGTAAATCTTCACACATCAAATAATGACACTTCCAAAATCAGCTGTGAATATTTTAACGTGGATTTAGGGTTATCATAGCTGTTGTGTGGAAAACTTTTCAGGCAATGGAAAAAAGAACCTGTGTTCCAATGGATCCAATGGAGTTATTTTTTAGTCACAAGCTCTTGCTGCGTGTTGTCATTATTCTTCAAAGTCTTTCAAAAGCTTTTTAAAAAATGCTAAAATAGCCGAATTACAAGCTCACAACGCGTCATAATATCACACGTTGCGAGCTTGTTGATTGGCTATACTTTTGCATGACAGTGTCATATGACTGCATGAGTATAAGAAAAGGCATTCATTTATGAAAAAAAAATAATAATAATAAAATGGAGAGATGATATGTTATCCGAAAAAATACCCCTAACGACTAATTTCTTAAATCTCTCTGGGTAAGTTATCACAGTGTCCTGTACATGGACTGGACTGTGACTTTAATTCATTTACATTACATTGTAACCCAAAATTGTCATTCTCTGCCATAAGACAGACATCCTGCATTCAGAAAACCAAAGCAAACGAGAGGAATTCAACTGTAATTTCCTGCTGAAAGAACAAACACGTCCTTCAAGCTGTTACATTCAGTTTTTATATATCTGACTCACAATTGGAAGTCGTTTTTCTGTGGGAGAAATGAATTCACTTGATTAGGAGTCACGTTGCGCACTGCTGAGGGCTGACTGGCATGGTAAAATGTATTAATGAGCTGAATGCATTGTGAATGCATGTCTGTATGTTAAACATATGAATATGCATCGCCATACAACATTTGCTCTCAGAGTTCGCAATGAGCCCGAGTGCTGTGATCAGAATAATAAATTACACAAAGAATTGTGTAGCCTCCTGCTCTGCGGTTCACATGGAACTGAATAATATCACTGGCATGATTGTTCATATAATTTTTATTTCTAATTGAGAATAATGATATTAGCTATCTGTTTTGTACATATTTCTGCAGATAAGTTTATTGTTGCATGTTTTGATGTACAATTACTGTGTGTGTGTGTGTGTGTGTGTGTGTGTGTGTGTGTGTGTGTGTGTGTGTGTGTGTGTGTGTGTGTGTGTGTGTGTGTGTGTGTGTGTGTGTGTGTGTGTGCAGTAGAATATATAAAGTAAATTAATAATGTAATACAGTGTCAAATAGAATAAAGTGTTATATATGAGACAAGACATGCAGTGCGTGCGTGCGTGCATGTGTGCGTGTGTGCGTGCGTGCATGCGTGTGTGTGTGTGTGTGTGTGTGTGTGTGTGTGTGTTTTTCTCCTCCTGGGTCCTATCAGTCTGTCTAACCATGGTTCCAAGGTCACCAGAGGTCACCGGATAAAGGTTAACAAATTACCACAGTGACACAAACACACCTGATTGATGCTGTGTGTGTGTGTGTGTGTGTGTGTGTGTGTGTGTGTGTGTGTGTGTGTGTGTGTGTGTGTGTGTGTGTGTGTGTGTGTGTTATGACTGGGAATGCAGTCAGTGACCTCCATGTATTGTGTGTGTGTGTGTGTGTGTGTGTGTGTGTGTGTGTGTGTGTGTGTGTGTGTGTGTGTGTGTGTGTGTGTGTGTGTGTGTGTGTGTGTGTGTGTGTGTGTGTGCGCGCGTGTGCCCTTAAAAGTAGACAAATCACAGTTAATGCTGCTACATGCATGACTTCATGAAACAGCATGGTGAAAGTGAAACCTAGGAAGAGCATGAATGTTGGTCGTAGTTGACAATATTTTTATCTGACAAAAAATAACACTTCCTGTTCTCAGTCATTCAATTCATTTCAGTGATCATGTCAGTAAACAATAATGTAGGAACACAACCTGACAGAAATACAAAAAGGTAATATTAGTCTGCATACTTACCCTACAAGATCTCCCTCGACACAGCTGATTCAAATTAATGCGCTAGAGGGCGCCCTTCGCCAACCTATGAATGAACCCTTGACTGTGAGAGGCTAGAACCGGATGTGACGTCATCCCAAAAATAGTCATTCCATTGACTCCAATGTTATGAGAATTAGAAAAACATATCTAGCTCGGATTTCTATTTTTTTTTATGAAAACGAGCCATATTCAACTGCCGATAACAACAAAACGGACCATTGCGGTCAAATGTTTTTGTTCCGATGGTATGGATGGATAGACGAGACCCTCCCCCTCCCCCCAGACAGCTTTTGTTTACATCCGTGTCCACATCTTGGCTTCCGTGGGTCTCCATGGATCGTCAAAATAAGGTAGTGGCAGTGGCGGATGAATTATTTAATTAATACCTGGCAGTGAATGTGTTAACAAGCACCATTTAATCCCCATTCAAGGTGTCACAGCAGCAACAGCAGCCAGTAAGAATGAAACACAGGACAGGTGTAGTGTTAGGCTACTGCTAAGAGCAAGTGTCAAGAGCCGAGCATTGATCATTAATTTGAGTCAACTGTGTGGAGGGAGATCTGGGTGAGCATGCAGACTAATGTTTTAATTCTGTCAGGTTGTGTTCCCACATTATTATTGACTGACACGGATCACTTAAAATGTAATTAATTGAATGACTGACAACAGGAAGTGATGCCGATAATTCACTCAAGGCGTCATGGGACACTGGAAACTCCTGGATAGGGTGCATCACAGACATAAAAAGGTAGACGCCGCCTCCGATTCTGGGGGGTATGTATCTGCGGGCGCCTTGTTGGAAAGGGAGGGTTCATAAGAGGCAGCTGCGCAGCAGCTTGAAACTCGGCAGAACTGAAGAAGAAGAAGAGACATGGTTAGTTTGTGCGCAGCTTGGGATTCAGAACGAAGATGTGTTTGTGCTCAGGGAGCACATTGAGGATACCAATTTGGTATCAACAGTCATCATTTTATGTTATTGTCATTAGTTGCGTCTTAATTTTACAAATTGAGGGTTCACCACATCGCCAAACTATAAATTACAGCGTGGCAACACAGCAAAAGTTGTGCAAAATGGTTATCTTCCAGGGATTTGTATTATTTAACTTTATTTTTTTAGGTTTTTGTTTATTTATTTACTTACTAACTATTATATTGTACTGCTCTGCAACTTTGATGTTATAATTGCTTTCAACTGTCTTGGAGTGTTATGTGTTATGTTTGTTTCAGTGTCATTAAAAAATAGAACACAGACTGTCAGTGTCTCAAACCGAGCTCATTCTTTTATGGTAAATTATTACAATGATGGTCAATTATTTCTTTCAAAGTCTTTCAAAGTTGATAGCAATATATGTTTTTTGTTAAATAAAAAATATGTATTTCATTGTGTTTTTTAATGTTTAATGTTTGGACAAAAACATTTCCATAGATAGCTATGTTCTGACCTGAATAGCATGATGAGGATGTCGGCTATAGACAGAATAAAAAGGCAATTCTGCAATGTGGCTCCAATGAACTGCAGCGGCCAATGAGGTATCTACGTTTCTAGAACTATGGGGTGCATGATGGTTAATTTAAGCATTCACACCTGGCCTGAGTCACTCTGAGCTGGATGTGACGACACACCTGTTGTGCATCAAGCTAATATGCACACAGCAGCCATCCTGACACACTGTGAGACAAAAAACTTGTAGATCTGCTACTTTCAATATATATTGGAAATACTGCTTAAGTGGTTTATTCATAATGTACTTTTTCCCTTCCTAGAAATATAGTGCAGTCAAAAGTACAATATTTGCCTATTTGGATAATATTTGTATTGTTGGATACTTTTTATGACTTTCACTCACTACATTAGTGGAGTGACAGTCAGTATCCAAATATTCAAATACTCAAGTAAAGTACAGATACACAAAGAGTAATCAATAACAGTACTAAGTAAATGTACTTAGTTTCTGTCCAACACTGGCTAGCAGTGTAAGAAACAAGGCCAAGCAGGTGCGCTTCCTCTTGATGTCTTTTTGTTAGGCACTGGGTGCTTAGCTTTTGAACTGGCTAGCAGTGTGTTGGTACTTGGAAATAGATTTCCATTTGGTGAAATGATGCCAGAAATTAGATTAAAAAAGCAACATATATACTGTAGCCTACAGTAATAACACACTTTGAGATACCTTTGTAAGGTCTTTTGTGCATGGGTCCTACTTCTTTATATTATAAATAAACATAAATTATGTACATTTACACTACATTATGTGTGCTGAGGTTTACTGTATGTGTATGACTATATTTAATGCATAAAATGTCAGGTGCCTGTGCGTCTAGGATGTGTTTAAATAATATACTGTAGTAGGTAGGTGTGTGTGGGGTTATATATACTCAACTGTATACTGTATATGTGTGTACTTTATTGAAGACTTTATTAGTCAGAAATGTAAACAGCACGTGGTATAGTCAGACACTTAGGTCTTAGGTCCTGCCTTCATAAATGAAGCATGTGTGTGTGTGTGTGTGTGTGTGTGTGTGTGTGTGTGTGTGTGTGTGTGTGTGTGTGTGCGTGTGTGCGTGTGCGTGTGTGTGTGTGTGTGTGTGTGTGTGTGTGTGTGAAGATGCTTGCACATTTATGTGTATCTAATACCACCAGTGATGAAGGTCTCTGTCTGTCTGTCTGTCTGTCTGTCTGTCTGTCTGTCATTTTCTCTGGGCTTTCATTTTCACTACGCCAGCCAACAGAACAGAACAAAGACACTAGCTGCGTGCGCAAGGAGCGGATAGCAAGGAAGGGGGAGGAAAAGGAGGAGAAGGGGAGGAAGGCTGTGGGACCAGAGAAGGAGGTGAAGAGATGGGAGGAATGAAAAGGCCCCAATTTACTGACAGAACAATTAGAAGGAGCTAACCTGCTATCTGTGTTAAATATTTCCAGATAAGGAGGACATGCAGTGTGAAGGGTGCTGCTTTAAGGTGTGTGTGTGTGTGTGTGTGTGTGTGTGTGTGTGTGTGTGTGTGTGTGTGTGTGTGTGTGTGTGTGTGTGTGTGTGTGTGTGTGTGTGTGTGTGTAGGGGGTCCCTGCTGATTTATGTAAACATATGAATATACCAACTGACCCAAAAATATTTTAAAATACATTTTGGACCCTGAAAGAAATATCTTTCAACACATTTTTGCTGTCTGTCCTCTGATTTGATAGCGTGTCCTTTGTAACCGATAGCAACCGCTCTCAAAATTTCCATCTATCAGTCATCTTTTATCTCTGTCTTTCATCCCTCCGTCCCCACAGCAAATAAACGACCGCCTGTGTGTCCGTACAGAGTGTGACCCCACGCTCACTTCACTGTTTGGAGATTCTGCATTTTCTTTTTGTCTTTGATTTTAAATGATGTTATCTTTGCACTCCAGCAGAGGAAGAGTAAACAGTAGCGGCAGAGAGTCGTATGTCTTTTTAAATAAACGCTATGGTCTGATGGTGTTTTAATGTCCGTCCCCCGGGCTCTGACCTTCTCTGTGTGTTTGGGCTCTACAGGCCTCGCGGCTCCGGCTCACATTTAATTGCTATGTACATAACCAGCTAGTCTCCTGTTCCTGCGCTGCATACCACCGTGTACAAAATGTCCATCCGTCTTGACGTTACTTGAAGTTACTGAAGCCCAATATAAATTTCGTCATACAACTGCGTTGCTCTCTTTCCCTCGAAAATCGGCTATTTTTGCTGAGCAACACTAAATCAGGCTTTAATCTATGTCTGAGAAGTGTATTGTAATTGTGATTAGAATGGACCTTTTTCATGCTGCATTTTGATTCATTTTAAGGATCTACTTCCAAATTGACTTGCATTTGAGTCATGCAAGATTCTTCAGCTGTACAGTCAATACTTACAGTAATTTGATGATATGTTAGGGCGTGCAGTATATATACAGTACTGCATTGTTTACATTGGAAGTCCACACAAGGGTCACATATTTCTTTTATGTCAAAGGACGAGTCTACATCCTCACGTACGCCGGCTCCAATCTGTTTCTCTGAGAAGGAAAATGGAGACACACGCTCACAGGGGAGACAGACTCATGTGACGACACAATTATGGGAACCCTTGAGAAAAAAAGAACAGAGGATGTTATCATCAGATGGAAGGAATGAAAAGAGGAGTGGAAGAAAAGAGAGAAAATGAGTCACGCATTATCCACTCCCTGGGTTTCTTGCTGAAACTAATGAATTTTTGTGGGAGAGGAAATACTTTGGGAATAGGTAAAAAATGTCATCAAACACCGGATGTGTGCATTTGATTAACGATTCAGATCAAAGCGAACTTTGGTAAGAAAGACAATATTACAAGTGGGCTCAGGGAAAATAGCTAATGGATGTGCAATGCTAACTTTACCGCCATCTGCTGCACACAGTCATCCGATTTTCCGGGCATCAAATCCTAATCGGATCAATTTTTATTTCACAATTATCAGGACTTCATGTTTACCTCCTTGTATAATCATTTGATTATATTAACTTAATGGCGTCTACCATTTACATGTTGTCGACATTCAGTAGATCATTCAGATTAAGGTTCTTACTCTACACTCCTACCTTTAAAATCACTGACTGACTTTTGACCATCAGCTACTCATTCTTGTCTTTCATCTCCTCTATAATTTCTCTTGTCTGTTTCTCTCCTTCCCATTCCACACCTGTCTTCTATTAGGGTGGGGTAACCGGCTCCTAGCTGGCTTGGATGTGCACGGGGGTCCCAGGGCGGTGACGAGTGCCGGGGCCATGGCCCAGCCCGGCGATGATGTAAAATAATCTCCCTGCAGCACGTGAGGTCAGCTCAGACATGCAACATGAAAAAGAGGTTCGGGTTTCCGTCACAAGACAGGGAGGGTCTGTCTGATCATTTAATAAAATGTCTATATAATGACAGAATGTGACGGGGCGAGGCATTTCACATATAGGCCTAGTAAACACAGTCACGATTAGGTAATATTGCGTGCTTTCATAGAGATTTATACACACATATCCGCTTACCGTACAGGGGGGGGGTGCTATACATTCAGAAAGGTTTGACATGCTAAATTGTTGTTCGTAAAACACTGTGACCTTTGTCGTCTGTACGGGTCAACAACATCAGTGAAATGTTAGTGTTTCGTCTACGTCCGTGAGGATTGTGTTTCTTTCACCTGTGTGATGTCTTGACCGCCATGTTGCGGGGCGTTTCTGTGGGTTAGGACACCAATTAACCACAGACGCTGCATCAGAGGTGACGCGCGCTCATCCGCTGTCGGGTTTGTTATTTTTCCCATCATGCACGCTGATGGCGTTTTTTTTTAGAAGGGGTGGGGAGCGAGCAGGGCATTGGGGTTGTGGGGGTATCCTGGGAGTTCGTGTCGGGGCCGTCTCTCGGTCTCTCTCTCTCTCTCTCGCTCTCTCTCTCTCGCTTTCTCTCAGTCACACGCAGGCCTCGCGTGCGATCGGGCCACTGCCCTCCACATGACTCTCTGCTGAGCTCTGATACAATAACACGCTTGCCTTTCGCTCCGTCCCTGAACCCCGACCCGCACCAAACCTCCACCCCAATTCCCCGACTCCGCTACACCTCGGTGAAACACAGTTGTCTGTGAGATAAAAGGGTGGGTCAGGGGGGGTATTCCATGTCGGTCAGCACCCCCCCCCCCCTCCAAAAAAAATCCATTTACTGTTGTTAGCATAACTGTGATGACGGAGATAATCTTTGTTATTATTATTGTTATTATTCTTTCCCACTTTAATTTATTTCTCCCCCTGGGGCTGAGGGCTTTAATAAGAAACAGAACGGGCCTCTCCATAGCAGAGAGCTATTCTACAAGCCCAGGTTAACACTGCCATCTACAGTAGAGACATCTAATCTATTCTCACATTGGACTGTCCAACCCCTTTTTCCCCCTTTACAGACAGTAGGAAATCTTAGAGGGAGACCATGGAGGGCAAGCAGAAGGAGAAGAAGGCTCAGGTGGGATTCGATCCCAGGCTGGCAGTGATAAATGACACTACTCACTGTACAGTACAGGCGCCGAAAGCTCTGAGGACACCATCAATCTTAATGGTTTTCTGTAAAGGTTCAAGATTCAAGGTTCAAAGTTAAGGGGGGGGTTAGTCTTTACACCCATTTTATGATTTTTGGGCCGCAGTGTGGCGGTCCAGGCACCCTAGGTGTCGCGGATTCGAGTCCCGATCCCGACGACCTTTGCTGCGTGTCACACAAGATTAAAGAAGATTGTGATGTTTTGATCTTTGACACAAATGACACCTTTTACTACAAAATGGCTCATTTATCCTACTGTTGGTAACAATACTTTGGCCTGAATGTCTAAATCCTTTGTCACTTTTCACAACTAAGTAATTAAGTGTAGTTTTGCTCAGAGGTGTCATTGACACTGAGCTAGTTCACCGCAAACTGAGTCAGTACATTAGAGTGATGGGTCGTTCATGATCGATACGTTCAAAAGAACTAGTTGTCACTTCACGCTTTCGTTCATGCCCCCCCCCCCCCCCCCCCAGTACACAGGATGGGAGGGCGGGCTGTTCCCGCGACAGACAGACAGCGGTGCGGTTGAGTTGTTTTTCACCAGACAATAGCGCTACTGAACGAATCATTTGAACGAATCATTTGAACGGATCATTGCCGTTCACTGAAATGAACGTTTTCTTCCCACCACTAGTACATCAGTGTCACAAACTGTAACTGAGTCACATCAGTGTCACATACTGTAACTGAGTCAGTACATTAGTTTCACATACTGTAACTGAGTCACATCAGTGTCACATACTTTAACTGAGTCACATCAGAGTCACAAACTGTGACTGAGTCAGTACATCATGTGTCACCTACTGTACACACAGACGCACAGATTAGAACATTTGCCTTTACAGGGGGTCGAGAAAAAAAGGACTAAAGACAGACCATTACTGTTTATCCTCTGCCTGATCACTGCTGGCTATGGGGCTTGTAAATATTATCCCATTCTCCTTAATCCACTGCTCCACGACGCCGTTCACCCACTTACAGGAAGCTCCGACATTTACCTGGGGATTTACGGGGGCTTGGGCTGGAGTGGCTGGGAGTGGGGAAGCGCTAATCTACAAGGCAGATTCAGGATTAGTGTGGTGAGCCAGGTGACCTATGTGTGTGTGTGGGGGGGCTGAGTTCTTATTAGCCGAAGGAGATGCAAGGTCTGTGATCCTCAGAGGGATGAAGACCGGACTGGCCTTCCTCTTCTTCTCTTCTCTTCTTTCACCTCCTCTCCTCTCACTTCCTCTCTCCTCACCTCACCTCCTCTCATGCCTTCTCCTCTCTCTATTTATTTACTTTCTTTCTTTCCCGTTTCTCTCTATTTCTTTTGCTTATTTTCAGTTTCTCTCACTTATTCTTTCTTAAACTGTTCCTCTCTCTCTCTCTCCCTCTCTCCCTCCCTGTCTCTCTCTCTCTCTCTCTCTCTCTCTCTCTCTCTCTCTCTCTCTCTCTCATCACAGCTCTCATCAGAGCCCTGATGAGAATTCCTCTAATCAGTTGAGGATTAACAGGGACTCAGACAACACTACATCTAATTCCCCTTTCACTGCCACAGGGGCTCTGAGAGGCTCCACACAACACCACAGCTCAACAACAACTGCTTCCCTAGTAGGAACATGTATTTCTATGGACTTCACAGAGTGAAAGGATAAATGTTGTATCTCAGTTAAATTAACACTATCTTAAAGTTGTACAATGCAAAATCACAAATAACGATTTTTAGCAACCTCTGCTGGTCACTACCGTCACTGCATACAATTTCCCTAGTCCTCGATTACCCAGAATTCCATTCGTTTTCACCGGAAGCCGGAAGCGTTTCAAAAAGCGATCTTTTAATTGTTTTATACTATCTACGGATCGTTTCTCTTAGCCAGTGGAGCATTAGTTACCATGAGCTGTGCTTTCTTTTTCTGTTCTTTTTCGATCTCCCAATCCTACATTATCTTAAAATCAGCGTGAGGTTCCTTTTTGTTAATAGCGCGGTAGTTCCTGGCCAAACAGGAAACCGTTGCGGTAGTTCCTGAGGACGTCGGCCACGACGTCATGACGTTGGCCAGGAACGTCATTTTCCCGGGAAAGTCCCCCCCGTACACGTTCAATAGAAAATATATAAATAAAAGGCTTCCGGGGGTGAAATTCACGGAGTGGGTGTTGTGAAACTTTTGCCACTCGCAAAAGATATACAATTTAACTTTAGTTTTGTTGAAAACGTTACCTAGTATTACTTTAAGGTGTATTTTGATTCCAGAGGGAAGATCAGTCTTTCCTTTGGCCAAAAGTACAAAATATTAATCAATACAGGAGAATATTTAAATTGAATCAAGATATTTGCTGAGGGTACATTTGCAGATCTATGTACTATATATTATGTGAATTTACCAAACATTGTGTATCACAGTGTGTAATTAGAAAGGTCCGCTCTGCGGAGTGCATATCTTATCTCCGCCAGGCTGGGTTGCCTAGCCAAACTGACTTGTCCTGACTACTACAGACTAACGAGATCAGTCGCGTCTGATGTCAGGTGTGAAGTTGCAGTGTGCACGCTCTGTACACACTGCACACAGACAGCCGGCTGATGGTTCTGTTGTGCGCCTGCGTGAGAGGGAATAACTAGGTACCAGTAGTCTGCAGCAGTCACCTGAATCTGTGGTGTAAAATCTAATTATGACATGGCCTACAGTATGTGGGGAGTTGTGTCATGATCCAAGGCAGTTTAACCTACAGTTCAAGAATTAGAGGCCAAAATGTAAAGTGGCCTGGTATAGTGCCACCATGAGACCGATTAGAATAATTTGGGGTCGGTCTCCTGTGACGGAGGTGGCTCGAGGTGGCCCCTCAAGTGCTTAAGAACAGTGTGGGTTTTCTCTGTGACTTTTCTTTATGTACAATATATTGGACCAACAAGAGTATCACATATGCTGTCATGTCATCTACTCTGATACTCTTTTGGCTGGTGTTTTGTTTTTTGTGTTTCCCTTTTTGTCTTTTTTCCCCCCCACTTTTTGTCCTCTTCATTGTACCTTTTCATTTACTGTCAATGTACCTTTTTGGGAGTGGGTTGGGTGGGAGGGTCTGTGTTTGTCTTGTGCGTTTGTTTGTTTGTTATTTCAGAAAACTAAAAGGGTTTATTTTTTTCACTGTTTATCTTTATCCTGTAAGCTGTGACAATCCTTCAATACAAATGTGTTAAAATAATAGAACAATTTGGGATGGACTGTCTTCCATGGCCCACTGGGAGTGTGCAACGCGCAACAGCGGTTTCTTGCATAAACAAACGGGGGAAAACATAATCACCGCCTCCTGGTCTCATGGCCTAGCTGGCGGAGATATTAAACATGCTTTCTGAGTTGTACCTTCTTTGAGTGTCATTTATTTTAGTAATTCAGTCATCTAAAACTTAGACCAATTTCACCTGTTTAAATTCATGGAGCTGGTAGCATCTGGGAAGGAAAATCACTCCCTTTTTCAACAACAGTTGTGGAAGGTGCCCTCGAGAAAGGCACTTGCCTCAGTGGAGCTGTTCAGTAGCCAGCAGTAGAAGACAATGGTTGATGGTTACAGGTGTAGTGAATGTGGGAAACAGAATAATTGTGACATAGCATGGAGGTATGGTACAGAGAAAACAAAGAGCATGTGTTCACATTAAATACTTCCTTGATAAAATGGTAAATAATATATTACTAGTCCATGCCTGCATTTCCACCTGTCTGTGCACAAGACATCTGGCGCTGAGCAGTCTAAGTGGTTTGTAAGATTAGCTGCGGAAACACAGATACACAGAAGACAGGCAGACAGACCCATGACCATAAAAAACAACTAATATTTGTGTAACTGTGAATCACTTGCAAATCATGTCGATAATATGTTTATGTAAATCTTGTGGAACCACTGTTAACAGTTCAAAGTCAAAGGAACTAAATGTATAATTCCGACCTGCTGAAGTCTAAATGGCCTCAGGGTTTGTTTTCTGTTGTTCTGAATTTTATAGGTGGGCTGCCTGATCTCAGAGAGTCCTGGGTGTCTTCTGGATGCTGGTCTAACAGTATATGCTTGGTTAGGAAGACGATGGTCAGCTGTTTTAAAGAGCCGCTGGCATCAGGAGCCTTTCAACTCTGATGTACGTTCACTTGCTTTCATGCTAGATAAGTAATCTCTTCCTGAAACAAAAACAAAAAAACTCACTTTAACAAATTATTGTGCTCTTTGTGAACAGCTTATATTTCCTGACTTGTGTGTGGTTTGATAAAAGACATTTGAAATCCCAGAATTTCAGCATCTGCTTTATACTCTCTCCACCCCGTACATTAGATCTTACACACAATTCACGATAATGTATCGGATGCATCACAAGAGCGGGTTGCAGTTTCAGCCTGGTTAAGTACATTCTGGCACGGGTCCCATGCTATATAGGCCACAGGTTGGCTTCCCAGCCTCCCACAGCTCTGTAGTAATGAAGGAGCTGGGCTTAACCAAACAAACAGCCTCTCTGGAGATGTACCTCAACTACCTCCTTAATCCAGGAAGTCTCTCTTATCTCCCCACAAATGGCCTCCGTTCTGAGCCATCAGCGCAATGCCATACCATTCATCAGTTAAACCAGAGACCAGCAGGTAGATGGAACATGACTAGCCCTCATTGAGGTGGAGTACCCCAGGGGTCCAAACTTGTCCCTTTCTTCATCTGAACATGTTCGGTGAAAGTGAAAGATTCTGTGAGTCACAATGCTGAATCCATTTTAATTTTAATCCCATGCCAAATTCACTACTGGTTCCAACATCACACATACTTATCAGTCCTTTTTATCAAGTTACATTTAACTCTGTGTATTTCAACTATACCTACATGCACATGAATTAATAGAAAACTTAAGATGTCCTTGTAGTAAACCATCAGTAAGCCAGTGTTGATTTTGTCGACTAAAACTATTTCCTTTTTTACTACATTTTTATCCCACAATTTTGTAACCTAAAACTATGACGAAAAATGTCTGTTGACTACCTTTTTTCACTGACATACACTAAATAAAAACTATGCTAAAACTATGACTAAATATACTGACAATTTCGTCAACAAATAAAGACTAGACTAAAATGTTATGGAGGGACTAGTGGAGAAGAGATTCAGTAGAACTAAGACAAGTCATCATGGGTGCACGCGGGTGTCACAGACCGAAAATAGCTGGCCCGCCAAAAATGAATTTTAAAATATAAAATCTTATGATATTTAGTAGACTAAAACTAGACTAAAAGTAAAACATTTCAGATGACTAGAATCCGACTAAAACAAAACATAATTTTATTCAAAGGACTATGACTAAAGCTAAATCAAAATTTGCTGTCAAAATCAACACTGATACATGAATTAGTAGAAAACTTAAGATGTCCTTGTAGTAAACCATCAGCAAGCTACTGTACAAAGCAACCAAAGTTAGCCTTTAAGTTGGGAAGGGTGGGGGGGTGGGCGGGGGTGGTGTGTAGGAGGAGGTAGAAAAGGAAAGGGGGGTCATCGGAGGAGGAAAGTAATTTGCGGAGGCGTTGTGACGGTTGGCGCCACTCATTAGACAACTTTATAGGGAGCTAAAAGCTTCACTTCTCCCAGCAAACACTCCCACACATGCAGGACTTGACTGGGATGACTGGACAGACCGGGCCCCGTCAGGCACTGCCCCCACACCGATGCTATCGGATAAAAACCACACGGGGCAGAGAAACAAACGTTCATGAATAATGAGAAAGAATAGCAATGATAACCCTAAACTACAAACATCATCGTGTTGGTTCAGATGGATGTATAAGATTGGGAACAGCTCCAGAGGAATGTTACAGTAGATAAAAAGGATACACATGAATGTAATTTTAGAGGTTTTGGGATTTTAAATTGTCATGACTGACGGGGATAGGAAGGGATTCATAAATATTGATATCACTGTCATATCCGTCAGGATTCTGTCCATCATAGCTATTTTGCCCTCTATGATTTACAGCAGCTGTTTTCATTGGCTCGGCTTTGATTGACTTACTGTAATCATCTCATTCATCCCGTGTTTATAGGTGTGTCGTGTGTGTGTGTGTGTGTGTGTGTGTGTGTGTGTGTGTGTGTGTGTGTGTGTGTGTGTGTGTGTGTGTGTGTGTGTGTGTGTGTTAGACAGGCAGCCAGTTTCCCATTGCTATCAATTACTCTCAGACTAGGTCTCAGCCCAGTTGTTAAGGGCTTTCATCCATCAGTACTTGATCGTTAATAGTGACCTGTGCATTTCTGTCCAGCCCCGAGGCTCTTATAGAGAGCTAAGACCATAAGGCGGTGTTTGCGCGTTTAGCGAAGCACGTCAACAAGGCAACAAGGAGCTGAGGGGAGAACTGGAAACCGAGTAGCGTCCAACTTCATGGAAACCGAGTAGCGTCCAACTTCACAAAGCCCAGAAAACAGCTGTGTTTTTACAACCGCTGAAACATGACACTAGCCATGCTGCACCTGTCCACCCGCTCGCTGCCACATGGCCACAAAGAGAGCAGTATATCTGTCCGTCAGAGACATCAGGTCCTCAATGGACCCCAACGACACATGCACGCACGCACGCAAGCACACACGCACACACTCACACACACATTGGTTTTGCAAATTTTGGGGGCATTGCATTGACTTACATTCATTCCATAGTTACCCTATAACCCTAACTCCTACCCCCACCCCAACCTTACGGAAATTCAGTAAAAATCTAATTGGAGACATCAATTTTGCCCCCATTTGACACGCAGACCCCAACTGGCTTCATGGCCAACATTTGTCCCTAAGTGTGGTCAGGAACACATACCACATACTGTACACGCATGCAGTCACACAACACGTCTACCACCACACAAATGCATGCAAACACACGTTGGCACACACAGGCAACTGCTACCTAATCTCACACGGCCAGACGATCACAGATCTCCGCCTATACTGGTATATATCTGGTGACATTTAAATTAAGTGAATGGGATAAAATTGGGTGGAAACAATTCAGACATTTTAAAATGACACCAGATTTTAGGGCGGTCCTTCATACTGAGGCTGTCGGTTTGTTAGCGCTGGTTTTCTCTGCTGTTCTAACCCATTCATTGAATTGATATTTACCAAGACATATCAGTAGGTGATCTGGATACGCAAAACTAACTGCTACCACACATACAAGCACGCGCACACACACACACACACACACACACACACACACACACAGACACAGACACAGACACACACACACACACACACACACACACACACACACACACACACACACACACACACACACACACACACACACTCACACTCACACTCACACTCACACTCTTATCTGTCAATCTTAGGCCATGTGACAGCAATCTTCCCAGTGGCAACAAGTTGTTTTCTGACCTGTCCAGGCCGTCACAACATCAGATCAAAGAACAGAACCATCAAGAAAACTCATTGCTCTCTGGGACACATCTAACATACATATATTATATGTACAGTATATGTCTATATTATATTCACGAGTAAGCGTCACAATGAATGGAACCTTGCCTGTCAGGCTCCGCGTCACTGATTGGAACAACAATATTTACAAGTGTCACTTCAAAGTGCACAGGCAGGGACACGGTGAATAAAGAAGCCGTTGACCCTCATAAAGAAACTTGTCATCACAGGCTCAGCCCTAAAGTGGAGGATGGGCATTAAATCGCTCCGGCTTGGCGTGTTCTTTCCCTGGTTGGACACAACGGGTGTCAGTATGGGGTCTGTGGGGGCGCCCGCATGGAGGCAGGGAACCCCCCCCACCCCATAAAAGAAGAAGAGGGAAGGAAACAGAGCGGCTTGGGTTGAGCTGCGAGGGGATTACGAAGGGTCACAACAGATCAGCTGGGTCTTCCTCTCCCACAGAGGAGAGAAAACAAATATTAATCACCTTCAGTATTTCACACACAATGGGCCCTGAGCCGGCAGGGCAGCAGTGGACGGCACAGGCCTTCGACAACTAATGAAAAGCCCCCGCTAGGGGCCACACGGGCCCTGGCGCTCTCATCACGATGCCTGTGTGTGTGTGTGTGTGTGTGTGTGTGTGTGTGTGTGTGTGTGTGCGTGGGGGGGGCATGCGTGCGTGCGTCTGTATGTGTATTGTGTTCATAAAAGAGTAGTGTTGTGAATGTGCATATATATATATATATATATATATATATATATATATATATATATATATATATATATATATATATATATATATATATATATAAAACCAGATTAATAAGTGGACACTCTATTAAGTACAGATTTGTGCATGTGTCTGTTTGTTCATATGTATGTGGTGCGACCAAAAGAAACTGATTGCAGAGCGAGAGATAGAGATAGAGTGAGACAGAGAGAGAGAGAGAGAGAGAGAGAGAGAGAGAGAGAGAGAGAGAGAGAGAGAGAGAGAGCTGGGGTGTGTGTAAACAGATTGAAGGTAGCTGGAGTGTGAGCTTGTTTGCTGTCCTCCAAGCTTTGGCACGATGCCCTGGCACCTCCCACCCCACCCCCTGGCTTCTCCAACCCAGGAGACGGCTCGCGAGCATCATCATCATCATGATCACCAACCAACCCCCCACCTACCCTTACCCCCCCAATGCCCCACCTGCCATCCTAGCGGAGGCGCCATCTGGTCGCGGCCCCGCGGCTCCCCGTCACTAGGCCCAGCAGCAGTAGGAGCCGGGCCGCGCCAACGCCACTGTTGTTTAACCAGCGCATATGAGCAAACAGCGGACCACCAGGTGGTGTCAGCTCTGCCACCAACCACACCGACATGTGACCACGGCAGGCCTCCAAAACCACGCCACAGAGGGGCATCAAAGGAGGGGGGGGTGGCGGGGGGGGGCTGGGATTTCCAGAGTAACCAAGCTGTAATCCACCCCCACCCCTTATTGGTCTCCATTCATATTGAAATACATGATCAGAGACTACAGAGGCCTGAACTAATCTTGCCAATGAGCAGTCCGGCACAGCTGCAGGGGGATCAAGACTAGAGTATGAGACCACCGAGTATATTAGAAAAACCTCACAGCCTCCGCTGATTGGATTAGCTGGGGGAGGTGTGTGTGTGTGTGTGTGTGTGTGTGTGTGTGTGTGTGTGTGTGTGTGTGTGTGTGTGTGTGTGTGTGTGTGTGTGTGTGTGTGCATGGGGTGTCAGGGGTGAGGAAATGTCATCTTCTCCCGGTGAAGTATGTGGTGGTGGTGGTCTCTATGTTGGCAACCAGGGATCGGGAGGAGGAGGTGGGGTGGACAGACACTTTGTCCTCGGGTGTCGGTGTCTGGACCCACAAAAAAGACATAAGGAGTGTGTTGGGGGGGGGGGGGTGGGGGGGGAGACTGGTGGCAACAAAATGGAGAGCAAATGCAGAGGCTAGAGTCAGGCCTTGATAGCTGCTTGGCCTCCCAGCGAGAGGCTGAGCTCGTCTGGTATTAAGTTATAACACGACAGAGTGTTACACACCGACTGAAAGAAAGAGAGAGAGGACTAAAGCGGGCATTAGCTGTCGACTTAAAGGTTTTTGCCTGTTCCTCTGGTAGGAAGAGTCGGCCCGTTTAAGTGTGATTGAACACGGCTTAGACAGGGATCAATGGTTATCCTCTGCACTGTTTTGTTTGGTGGTTTCTTTTTTTTATTTATTGCGAGGGTGAAAGGAGAACACGCTTGATTTCCGGAAAGCGGAAGCCAAATATTAACATGGTTTCATGAATCTTATAAATGTAAAAAATATTAAATATGTATGAATTGTTCATACATTTGAATCATGAATGGTACATTTGTCATACAAAACATAAATTTATCACAAAAAAAAAATTACGACTCCCCAAGTCTGTGTAAAAGTAAGTCAATTTACTGTACACCTCATTTACATTTATATTGAAATGTTTCTTGGGATGATCTGACAGCAATCCGACAATAATAACAATTGTATTTTTAAAGCACTTACAAAAACAAGGTTACAAAGTGCTTTACATACAGTAAAGCTGAAGAAATAAAGCAAAAAAAAAAACAGAATAAAAAACATGGTAATAATTTTTATAAAAGTAAGACAGGTATTTTCTTCTCTCTCTCTCTCTCTCTCTCTCTCTCTCTCTCTCTCTATCTGAAGCAATGCCACCAAAATAAATTCCTGTACATTTACTGAACTTGGGGGATTCAATGGATTTCGACTTGTCTCCCTTCAGCAGCTTGTGGAGCAGCTCACAGACCATGTGGGCTCTGCCAGGCTGCTGATTGATTCTTGGCCTGAGTCCTGCACACCTGCCCAGGCTGTTTACCCCCACACAGACACACAGTTCCATGTTGGAAATAGAGTTGTACTAGGCCTGTTTAACAGGCCTTTATACACATCAGAGATGGAGATGGCTGAAAATGTGCTGCATTATGTGACTGGCCTGCAAGATTTGAATGATTATGTGTTTCGATTATGTGTGTCGCTATTATGACCTGAGCACACAGGCTCGGAACTCCATCAAGGCAGACAGGGGTCGTGGAACAGAGCTTTATTTGACTGTAGTGTACACAGAGTAACATAAACCTACGACAGGCTCTGTTGGTGGGTGGGTGGGGGGTGGGGGGGTGGAACTAATGGAACCACAGTAGAGAGATTGTTTAATATTATCCTATACCAGGGTCCTGCAGCTATAAGTGTTATGTTCACCTGCCTGAGCTGTGGTTGATCAATAAACATCATAATGGTCACCATGACAGGTAAGGTGCAGTTGCCAAAGGAAGCATGCCTTACAAGTGCTACAGTGATGATGATGATGATGATGATGAGAGCTATTACATTTCATCTGCTGATTTTTCACAACTATTAAGCAATGTTATCACTCCCAGAACCTATTCCTCTCAACAAAAAAGTTCCCTGTGAGTCTGAATCTTCCTCCTTGTGTCTGTGTGTCCTCAGGCCATGAGAGGAGATTTTAGCAGGTCCTCGTTCAACAACGCATCACATCAAAGAATGTCTCACAGACCTGGAGGTATCATCTCTGTGTGCCTGTTATGTCAGTGGTTCTCGAAGATTTTCATATCAAGGACCCCCAATTTGATATGTATTGGACCATAGACCCCCATTTGAAAAAAGATTGTCAAGATGTGAACATCTTTTAAAAAAATATCTGATGTACAAGCCCACAAAGCTTGAGCTTGCAGATCAGCAATTTTTGAAGCGCCAAAACATAAAATAGGGCTTCAGTATTTAAATTGTTCCTCATTTTGGTGGAGACTCCCTGGAACTCTCTCAAGGATCCGTGGGGGTCCCCAGACCCCACTTTGAGAACCAGTGTGATATGTCACATTATGTGTGTGGGACTACACGGTCAAACAGGGTCTGGCTCCATGCCGAGGATGCCAGAGCCCATGGGCATCAAAGACAATCCAGCCTTACCTCTAATCTGACCAATCAATCTGCTGTTGATTCTTTCTCCTGCTGAGAGATTGGAGCAATTGCTGAACAAACGCTGTCCTGAGCACTAATGGTCACTGGTTTAACTGGCTGCATGCCCAGTACGGTGTTCAGATTGTTACATTCCAATTTGAAGTATTCCATCGGTGCTTTTACTCAGAATGTCTTACAAATAAGCTCAACGGCAGATTAAACTGTAGCACTTGAGTTCACAATGGCCATATTCCAACCAACTGATCCATGTATTTACTTAAAATCTAAAAGTACTGTAATTCTACAACACTTTGTAAGTGCTTCAGATAAATCTCCCTAATGCATAACGCTCTGAGGTTGTAAGGTAAATATGGTAATAAATGTATGTAGAGTGAGACAGGGATGAACGTGAGAATATGGATGTGAACGAACAGAGCCCTCCGAATGCGGAATCCATCAGCACAAATTGCATTGATTGGCTGGTTTCCAGGCAGGCAGCCAGAGGCCTGTGGGCCTCTGCTGGCGTGATGTGAGTTGATGACAGGCAGCCCTGCGAACACGCTGATGCTCGTTGCTAACGGAGTGAGGCGCATGTCATTAAGCATCATTATCGTCCTGAGTAGACTTTAATTACAGCCAAATATATTCCCCTTCTCAGCAATGCTGGGGGCCCTCGGTAGGTTTTCGACCTCTGCCAGTCAGACTTCACACAGCCCATGTCCGTACGAGCGAGTGCAAAAATCTCTCACTCACGTTGCCCTCGCTGGGTTTGGGTGACAGATCGTCAGCGACATCATCACATTGGGTGACAGTTGGTGTCAGCTGGCCCTTTTTTTAACCTCACAACAGGAAGTGTCTGTTACCTAGTCTCTCGAGACAAACTGTTGGCTCGCACAATTTTCAAATACTTCCGCCTAACAGTGAGTCTATACATCAGAAGTGCTGAAAATGTGTAGAAAATAAATATGATGTCCCGCACAACTCTTCTGTTTCACATATGCAACAATTACTGGAAACGACATTAGTTGAATCCTATCTAGCTCATGCTGCTTAGCAGAAATGGAAATAAAATGATGTATTTTAAAGATATTATGACATATATTTTCAAGAATGGAAATGACAAACATTTGACAGCTTCCTGTGTGGAACTTTTAGGAAGCGGAAGTACTGACTCTCTCTCTCTCTCTCTCTCTCTCTCTCTCTCTCTCTCTCTCTCTCTCTCTCTCTCTCTCTCTCTCTCTCTCTCTCTCTCTCTCTCTCTCTCTCTCTCTCTCTCTCTCTCTCTCTCTCTCTCTCTCTCTCTCGCTCTCTCTCTCTCTCCCCCCCCCCCTCCCCAGGGGAGCGAGTTTCTCCCCCCCATGTCCGTGTTGAGACTTTGGGGAGTGTGGAGAGCAGCACTCAGTCTGGGTAGTCCTGAGCAGGCTATTTATCTCCATATCCACACCTTTTACATTTGGCAACATGTCATTAGTTCAGTCATCATTCAGTCAGCAGGAGGGGTGCCTGGCTATTTGGCAAGCCCCAGACCACAGCCTTGACCACTGCATATCCTTACAGTCTAAATAGCACACAACACTATGCGCTCTCTGATTGCAGTCCAGGTGACTGAGTGAAAGACTCAATGACTGATTGAGTGTGGACTGTTGGGTGTAGCATGGCATCTAGAATAAAGATAACAAGGATTGGATTAGCAAACATACATGTGTGTGCAATCTGCAGTCCCACAACCCTTTTGACAAAAACAACGTATTTTCAACCTAAATAAACTGTTCTGACTCATTGTGCAATAAGGTATAAATTAGCCTCACCCACTTAAGCCCTATTTTATACTTTGACTATTCAAAAATTGCTGATCTACAAGCTCACACTGCGTCGTGTCGGAATGTGTTTGTAGATCTGTGATTTTTTAAGAATTGTGAAGAATAGTGAAATATTTTTATTCTAAAAATCGAGATGCCAGGGTTAATGTAGTTAACTTGAGGGGCCCTGCGAGTGTGAAGCACTTCCGCTAGATGACACTTGGTTGTGACATCACTGACAAATCCTTGCCATCTTCATTCTAGCGTGGCGTGCTGACAGTGGTGTGGGCTCCCATGAGAGATAAACGGCCAGCAGGGTTCTTCTACCCCAGGAGACGATAGCTTGTCTTTATTAGCACATAGGGTATTTATCCTACTCACACTGCAGGATATAAGTCCTCACATGTTCTATCATTTGCTGCCTATTGAGAAAGCTGACATTTGAGTGCGTGTTGGAGATATTACAGCACTGATTGGCGCGATTAGACGAAGCCCTAAAGTACATAACTTGTCTGCTTTGTAGTGAATCCAATAAATTACCATCTGAATTATAGCAGAATAAATATTTTAATTGTCTGTTTGAAAGAAAACATATTTTTTTAAGACGCTTAATGTAAATCCCTGCAGCTTTAGATCAATGATCCTACAGTCTCTGGGTAAAGAAACTGTTGGTTACACAGATTCAATACCTTGTTTTCTGTTGACTCAGAAGGAGACTGTATTACTTTAAGATGGCTGAAAGGGCCCTTTTTTTCCCTGTAAGCTCTTGATTTGCTTAATTATACACAATGATGGGCAGAGACTCTTTGAAGTGTAATCCGTTCTTACCTCACCAGGTAAGAACATGTTTCAGTGGCAGGTCACTGGGAAACCCCTGGTGTGTTCCAGGAACACACCTGCCTCTGACCTTGACACAGGCTGACCAGGTGAGACCAGGTGAAAGCTATGATTCATGATGGATTTCACCTGTTAACCAGGTGAAACCAGCTAGGAAAGCTGCATGTGATTCATTATGGATTTCACCTGTTAAATCCATGTCTGTCACAAATGGAAGACATGCCATAATCCATTAAGACATCTGTAATTTTTTGATTTATTTGGCTATTCAAAAATAGCAGATATACAAGCTCATAGCGCGGCACCGAGTGCCGCACTATGAGCTTGTAGATCTGCAAATATTTGACAAATCGTGCAATGCAAATGTTTTAATATCTAAAAAATGTTAACTCCAATCTTTGCTTCTGAGGGTCCCTGGAACAAAATATTTTGAGATGGGGGTCCACAGCCAAATTCATATAATTTTGGAAAAAGTTTGAGCACCACTTATATAGCAACCAAACAACAAATAATATATGTATTTGGCCACAGACCCCCCATCTCAAAATACTTTGTTCCAGGGACGACCCCCAGAAACAAAGATTTGATTAAAGATTTTTGCACAATTTTTCAAATATTTGCAGATCTACAAGCTCGTAGCACGGCACTTGGTGCCACCAAAGTATAAAATAATGGTTACAGCTAAAATCTAAAATGACACGTGTTGTTCCCGGTCTTATTGGGTTAAGGGATATAATGGAAGACTTCAGAAGGATTAAAAAAATGTTTAGTCAATTGAGCCAGACAGGTTATATTAATTATTAGAAAGGTGGCTCAAATACCATTCATTGTATTGGCATAAAGTTAGCACTTTGAGATTTGTTTCAAATGTAAAGTGCGCTACAGATACTATTTATTATTATTATTATTAAGTATGAGGGTCATACCAGGCGTTTTCCGCTGCTAAAAGAACATGTGTGCACACAGTTGAGAGGTCAGGCAGCTTTATTGACACCCCCTGACATGGACAGAACAGTATGGTTGGAAAATAGATCCTGAACGGACAGGAAAAGATTTATCCCGCTTTCCACGCTCCTACGCCTTGATGTCATAAAATTTTACGATATGTTTTCCACAGCGGATATTTTTTAAGAACATCTTTACCAGAGACCACAGAGGCATACATAACTCATCCGTGGTCATAACTTACTCAGGGCAGCTTTTCAAGTACTAATGTGAACCTGCTCTGCAGGAGCAACTGAACTGCAGCACACTAGTACAGCACAGCACACACTTTGGGTGTAATGTGTGGTGAGTTCAAAACTGAAAGATTTTCCTGTAAGATTCATAGATAATGTTTTAATTTCAGCCCTGAGTGATGTTGTGGTGTTTTAAGAACACTTTTTCTGGGTTTAAAATGCTCCCCTGCTGGCCTCAGATCACATCTCATTGTCAATACACATTCGCTCTCATTCTAAAGCAGAACTTACAATATCGTGAGTTTGGTTTCTCAGTCTCACATTCAGCTTTTAAACTGTATAGAGACTACATTTTATTTGCCTTGAGAGCCGTTGAGAATTGAGGAGTTCAAAGTAGTTCTGAGTGAACATGCTGGGTTAATTAAAGCTCTGACATATTTTGATGACGAATGCACAGAAAAGACCAGGCAACAATACTCTGTGGAGAATGTTTTATTTTCAAGTAAGCAGAGAGAATGGGGATTCAAGGATTTAAATAACGAAAGACTTGTCCAAATATATGTTAAGAGAATAGAGAAGTCTTTCACAATGTAAGGTCAATACTAGAGTAGCTGAAATTCCACTTTAAAATATGCACAAGCGCACACACGCGAGCATGCGCGCGCACACACACACACACACACACACACACACACACACACACACACACACACACACACACACACACACACACACACACACACACACACACACACACACACACACACACACACACACACACACACACACACACCAATATATACAGTACACTTGAACGTCATAGAAAAGCATTTTTGGTGTAGGTTCTGTATCTCCTCCGGCTAATCAAGATTAATAGGTTCTCCTATAGCAAACTGCCGGCTCCATTTAGCTCTCCTCAGACCGTCATTCATTATCCAGACAGACGCGTTATTAAAACAAATTGTGAACATAAAGGTTTGGATAATATTTAAAGGCTTGTGAATGTGGCCGTAAGATGAATGCTCCTACAGAGAGCAGATAAGAGACAGCCTAATGGCTGAGAGAGACGGCATCCTGATAGGACGCATTAACACACAAACCTACCAACCAGGGAACAGGGCTCATTTTTAAAATTCATCTTTGAAATTACATTTTTACCTTCAAAGAAAAACACGTGACACCCATCCCGACCATTAGTGAAAGAAGTATAATATAATATATTATTTTCATTATTATTATTTTCAATTATACAGTATAAGTGGTCATTTTCATTTAGTGGATTTTCTTTAATTAAAATGTATATATTATATATATATATATAATATATATATATATATATATATATATATATATATATATATATATATATATATATATATATATATATATATATATATATATATCAAATATACAACCCTGTCTCTCCATCATGATTAGGAACCAGAACCAACAATAAAGACGATGAAACTATTGTACCAAGAATGATAGAATAAGTAAAGGAATATTTGTTGAATATTCCAAATGTTTTCATGGAGCAAGAACCTCTTCCACACAGATGAAGTGGTATCATGATAACCATGTTAGAAAGAGAGAACTTCAGCAGAAAAATAAGTCATATTTTAATCTTCCACTGACAAAACTCAGAGGGACCTGAACCAGTTACCTCGTGTTTTCCTTGCTTACTGTAAATCGCTCTGGATTAACCCATTAAGGCCTGAGGTTTCCGATTCTACAAAATGTCTTCTAAATCCTAACAGTTTTCTGAGAAAACGTACGTTGCTATATTAGTGGTTCTCAAACATTTTTCCATGTCAAGGACTTCCAAAACTAAATGTATTTGGCCGCCGACCCCCCCATCTGAAAATGTTTTGTTCCAGGGACCCCCCCCCCCCCCCAGAAGCAAAGATTTGAGTTACAAATGATCACTTTGAAAATGAATATATATTCAAAGATTTTCACAAATGTTCACAATTTTTCAAAAATAGCAGATCTACAAGCTCGTAGCGCGGCACCAAGTGCCTTGCTTGTATATCTGCTATTATTTAATAGCCAAAATATAAAACTATGGTTTAAGTGGTTATACAGATGCGTTCCCGGTCTTAATGGGTTAAGAGCGTCTGCTAAATGCCTAAATTGTAATTGTAAATTGTATTAGTGAACACAAGTAGATTTCTACAACAAATATGTTTCATCTCTTGTGAAGTGGCAGGTCAATTTTAACGCGTAGACTGACTGTGGATGGGAAAGCTATGTAGCCTATGGTACTGGCAGTAAGTATGGCTTTATGGATTTAGTGCATTAGGGCTCTCCCTAGTGGACATATGCTTCCACTGCACTAACAAGAGACTAGTTAAATGACAACACGTCAAACCCCAAAGATCTTGAGAGCTGAGAGATTAGCAGAAAGGCTAACAACCTGAGCTGACATGTGAAAAACTATTCCCTGTTATTACATTAAGACTGTTCCTTTTATGATATAATCTCCATTAAAATCCATTTATAGAACATTTCAAGCGGTGACATCTTGAATCAGCAAGCAAGCTGTAGATGACAGCATAAATGATATAATGTAGCAATGCAATGAAATTTAACAGATAAAGTAAATCCTTACTTTTTTCTCCTTTTTCCTGCCTATACACATGCATGCGCGCGCACGCACACCCACACCCACACCCACACACACACAGTTTTCAAAGACTGATGTTGCAACTGATCATTAAGCAACATTTTCCAGCTCAATCTCCCCTTGAAACAGGCCAATTAGTGGTCAGGGTGCTGATCCTCTGCCACTGGGCTGACAGACAGTAAACCTGTGTTCTTAATGAGCCAAGACAGCAGTGCTTGTCTGCAAACAAGCAGGGCGAGTCAGGTACAAAGGCACTGAAATCACATCCATCTCTCTCTCTCTCTCTCTCTCTCTCTCCCTCCTCTCTCTTGCTTTCTCTGCCCGTCTCTAATGCACAAACACGTACAGACACACACATGCAATACATGCCCACTACTATACACAAATACATGCGATTGCAGACACAAAGGCACACAGTGCAAGCACACACATACTGTACATGCAGATATGCCTAGTCACCAAGCTCTGTCCTCGAACAGGACCATATTATCAGGATGCTGTCTTTAACCCAGTTACAGTATAATGTATTCCATAGTTGTGTTCATTGTTGTTAGCGACAGAAATACTTGTTATGGGCTGTTTCCTGTGAGTGTGTGTGTGTGTGTGTGTGTGTGTGTGTGTGTGTGTGTGTGTGTGTGTGTGTGTGTGTGTGTGTGTGCTTTTCAGGGTCCCTGGAAAACACCAACCTGTCGAGGCAGGATGGAGCTGAGGGGTGGGGGAAGGACGCTTCCAGCGCCCCAGGGGACTGGAGGATTACTCTGGGCCATTTGGCTGTGTCTAGGCCCGGTCCCAAATAGGTGAGGAGTCAGGTTTAGAGATGGTAGACTGTGTGTGGGGGCGATCAGGGCTTATAGGGGATATTGCTTTAAAAGCATCTTGGTGGGTGTTCTTTGTGCTCCGTCTGTCTGTCTGTCTGTCTGTCTGTCTGTCTGTCTGTCTGTCCGTCTGTCCGTCCGATACTTAATCACATGACGATGTCATACAAATTTATGCTCATTGCTCATTGTTTTTAATCTTGCAGGTTGTGTTGACAGAGGCCCATATTTTAAATAATATATTTCCAAAAGCAGTTTTATTTTGTTCTAGTTTAAAGCCTTTGTTGTATGTTTCTCACTAAAAGACAACAATAGTGAAAAAGAAAAAATATATATTAAACACAGGATACTTCAACTTTGATCAAATAAATGGTGGCACCAACGTAGGCAAGCTTAATATTTTGTTTTCACTGGATTTTTTATTTGTGTTCTGAGCTGTATTTTGGGAAATAGAAACACACTCAGTCCTTTATAAGGCTCAAACAGATCTCTGTGTTGTTGTCAACATTTTCTTCTCTTTGTAATTTAACTCCTTCGCTGTTTTTCAACTAAGAATTTCAAAGATGTGTAACGGCACATTATTTACTGGAGCGTGTTATTTTTGTTCTGAAGTGCAGTTTTAGGCAAACAGAAACCCAATCCACTCCGGCAGGGACTTTGTGTGTCTTAATAAAGTCCTAATCAGTGGAGAGAAGGAAGTGCTGTTTATTTTCTGTTACACTGGCCCTGGGGCCACACAGATTTCAACCCTTTTGGATTGTGGCTTTCCCTCAAAGGCTCTTATATCCCCACCAAAGCCTACTGAGATCTTAAGACCCCCTCTATGCCCTTGGTTAATATTTGTGGTGATTCTCCTCTGTTGCACCAGCTGCATTCACAGAATAGTCCCTACTCTGTAGCTATTATTAGCTGGCACTTCTTGTCATTATACATCATTCTAGCAACACAAGAATGTCTATGACCGTTATTGCCCTCTGTATTGAATTGTTAGTTAGCTATGTGTCTAAAGTACCATTACATTTTAAGTCATGTGATTATTTAAAGTCCATAAGTAGCCCAAGAAGGAATGCAGTATAGTTTTGATTAGCAGGCTAAATGGGATCATTCTGCTCTATTTTGCTGAACTTCCCTCATTGTCTACGAAAGTGTAATTGTTTCATATTGATGATATCTCCATCTAGTGGCCAGCGAGGTTCCTACATCCTTGATAGAGAGTTTAGCCCTTGTTTGATGGACAGTCCAAAGGGCAAAGGTCAAGTCAATAGCATACTGAATGATTTCAAAATAATATCTGGGTGATATTTTATTTTATAAGGTACCTGTATGCTGGGGATCTCAATAAGGAAATGAAACAGCCCCCTGCCCAATTATCATTGACTGACTGACACTGACATTCATATCAAGGGCAGATTTGTCTGCTGTTTGCCCAGGGAACATCCTTTCAACCAAATGTGTTTGCTCAAACTCTCCAGACATGTGGGCAGATGACTGAAATATCAAACAGGACAACTATTTAATGGGTTGTGCATTTGATGCACGCACGCACGCACGCACGCACGCACGCACGCACGCACGCACGCACGCACGCACGCACGCACGCACGCACGCACGCACGCACGCACGCACACACGCACACGCGCACACACACACACACACACACACACACACACACACACACACACACACACACACACACACACGCAGATGTGAGCATATGTGAGCATACGCATACACACCCACACGTGTGCATACACACAAACTGGAAGTCATGCAACTTCTAAATCATATTTGAATTATGTCTGATGATGAATGATTAATGATGACCCTGTAGGTGCTGTAGGTTAAATTAATTGAATGAGACAATCGATAGAGAACGACAGAGGGACAGAGACAGGAATTAAAGAGACACTTCAGCCTAATCTGTCGCTCACCGAAATATAAAAGATTTTCCAAGCTAGCAGCATTACCTTGGAAAATCAGTGCAACATAGTATATACTAGGGTTTAGAGACAGAAAAAGAGACGGAGACAGACATGCAGCGTCAGACCGATGTGTCCTGTATTGTCCCAGGACGAGGGACAAAGGGAGGTGAAGTTTACTCCTGTGCTATGGGGGATCTCATGCAATTAGAAGTGTTTACTTATACCATGTGTCTCCTTCTGTCTGCCTCCAAACATCCACCCTCCCTCCACCATGCTGCCTGCCTGTTCACATCTATGTTTGTCTTCTGTGTTTACCAGCACCACCAAAAGTCAGTGCTTTTTTAAGTTTAAGTTTCTTAAGAAAAGAAGAAACTTTTTTTTAAGCCACGATACGTTTTTTGGAAAATGTAACCACTTACAACCTGCCGTGCTTATTTTGTGCCTGTCATTATAGTCAAAATATTAAAAACAAATGTCAAAATTAAAAAAATTGCAGATCTACAACTCACAACATGATGTGTTAAGCTGGGTTGCACAATGCGTCCGACCCATTGTGAGCTTGTAGATCTGCTATTTTCACAATTCTTGACCTTCATACAACGAAGTATATAGGGCTTAAGTGGTTAACTGAGCAAATACACTATTTAACATAAAAATCCTGTTTTACAATCACACTCACACACATTCACACACCTTCCCAGTACAACCACAGTCTTCTACTATTGACCACTGGGAGCTTCCCAGTAAAAACTGTCTTCTAATGTTGGCTACCGTATATATTGGAGTTGCACAATATAAACCAAGTCTTATATGTCTATATATGTGTCTTTAGAGTTATCAATACATACATATTATAGATACACATTCATACTAACTTACATGCTATCATTACGCTATGTGATCACTGATCACATTCAACAGCCTAGCTGCTTTAATTAATAGATGTAGAGGTGGGCTATGGATGGAAATACTACCCTGGGTGCTAAATCTATCACAACATGGTTTGACTTTCTTATTTTGCCTCTACCCTGGGACATGAATGACATTTCAGATTTTGTGTATCTAGAGCCAAGGATGATATTAAGCTAATCTGACCATACTCCTGTTTGCTCTGGGGGATTTGGGATGTGAAGGCAAACAGCGCACACAGCGACTCCAGCTAAGTGACGGAGAGGCTGCTAGCAAAGTCGTGCGTGGCTAAGGCACCCGGTTGTTGGCTCTCTGTGTGGGGTTGGAGGAATATTGTCCATGATCACACCTCCTGGTTAGGATTACATGTTTCATGTTAAATCCGTTTACAAAGTTTAAATGTGTGCGCTTCAGCGGTGGTGAAGTTTGACCTTACCATGTGACTCTTAATTCTCTCCATCATACCTGTCACTAGCTATTTGACATATTTTAACAGTGGAATGGTCACAAATCTGTCATCTGTAGCTGATCATATAACATACCGGTATATGCACACTAGGGCTTGGCAATATATCGATATTATATCGATATTGTTTTATGAGACTAGATATCGTCTGGGATTTTGGATATCGTAATATCATTATAAGGCATAAGTGTTTTACTTGTCTTTCCCATCATTTTGTTATTCAAAAGAAAATCTTGATATTTTGGACCATATTGCCCAGCCCTAATACACAGCCTTATTACCAGCCGGTAAAAAGTCTCATTTTAGCTGAACTGAGTACAGAAGGCCTACTTATTTCAGGCTAGGTGTGATCCATTTGTGGTCTGGCTGTGGACCAGGGAATAGTGATTTGGGACGCTGATCTGTGAGGGAGGACAGAGACTCCAGGATGAAGTATTTCACTCTGGATGTTCAACAAGGGAACTATGACTCACCAGGTTTGATTTGTCTGGTCTCACCGCAACCTTGAAACTCATTTGCTCAATGCTTTAAAATACATCATGATTTAACCGCCAATATATTATTGAGGTGATGTAACAAATGAGTGATCTTCAGGACCAGTCTCATTATTCATTGAGCTTTCTAGACCTTGTATTCAGAGACGTATTGTCAAATTATTAAATTTCACAGTATATACTGACACACATGGTACACAAAATGATCTCATGTACAGTTTTAACCACTTAAACCATATACTTCATTGACTGGGGTCCCCCAAGGGTCTACACTTTCCCGTTCTTTTTTTCACACTACACCAAATCTCTTCGCCGAAAATTGCAGATCTACAAGCTCAAAACGGGTAGCATTGTAACACGTTGAATGTTTGCTGAATGTATGGGGCTGCAGTGGCTCAGGAGGTAGAATGGATGCTCGGTAACCAGAAAGTTCCTGGTTCGATCCTTCTGGCCTAGTAGAAGACAGTGTACTTGAGCAACTGCTGAGCTCCCGATGGCAGAGGCATGGTTGCCTCTGCCATCGGTGTGTGGATGCGTGTGTGAATGGGTGCATTGTGAAGCGCATCGGAAAAAGCAGTGGTTTCCCAATTGGCGTCGGGGGACCCCCAGGGGTCCTTGAGGGGGTTCCAGGGGGTCCCCAGCTAAATTATTGATAATTATGAACCAAATGGTTTGAGAACCACCTTTCTTTGTTTGACTGTACTCTGGGATTTGGATGACATTTCAAGTACTATTGTGTGTCTGGTCTGGTGCCATTTGCTTACCACTTTACAGTAAAAAAAAAACACTAAGAAGCTTGATAAACACACTCAGGAATTTCCCCAAATCCATGTGGTTCTGGGGGAGGGGGGGAGTATAAAGAGATGGGCGGGTTAAGCAGAGCAGGTTTTAGAGATAAATCTCCCTCATGCAGTCACGCTTCTAAACATCTTCTCTAGGTTTGTGTAAACATACTGAGAACCCCACCACCACCACCACCATCACCATCTCTTCCATACCCCCACTTCTGCCCCATCTTGCCTCCCTCTATACATCACCTCCCCATACCCTTTCCTCCCCTCAGCCCAGACCAATGTTAAACTCCTCTGTTGACTCACCACTGGCACTTGCAAGGAAATGAAAGAATGAATGGGGTGAAAGCTGGAGGGATTGAGAAAGAGGCTTGAGAAGTTTAGTCAGGATAGGTGGATAGGCTTCTATAACCTAAGTCTAATTTTGACCTCTCACCATTAGCGGAGATTGTCTATACTTTAGTAGATCTCAGCCTATGTTTTTAAATGTCATTCACTGCCATTCATGTTGAAAGGGTATGCAAAAACACTATGAGACTTGAAAGTTGCTGCTGTATGTACTGTATTCACCATTTTTCCAGCAAAAAGAGCAATAGAATGCATAGATGTTGGTAGCAGCATAGGTACTAATAAAAAAACAATAAAAGTCAGTGTATGTAACAGTGTGGAGTTCATTAGTCCGGCGGGGGGTAGGTGGGGAGAACTATCACTTGGATTTAGAGTTCAACAGAATAATAACTGGTATGGTACTTTAAGATCTATTTAAGAGAGAAGTTATAAACAAAGTAAAATTTCAAGTGTGAATTATTGTGTGAATTGCTTATTGTATGTTTTATTTGGAAGATTAGTTTATCATTGATGCTGCATTCTTGTGCAGGCCTCCAGTGAAAAAGAGAGTTTTAACCACTTGAGCCCCATTTTATACCTTTGTCGCACAAAGAATAGCATCAATAATAACAAAAATATCAAATCTACAAGCTCACAATGCATCACTATGTTTTGGTTAAATCTCTCTGGAATACAAGGTTGAATAGTACATACTACATGAATACATAAATTAAAGCCCCAGTACAGTATGCGGCATGAGAAGGAAGGTTATCTTGGGTGTGTGATTTCTTCCCACGCATGTTGCTATAACATTCAGCAGAAGCAACCAGAGAGAAGACAAACAGTGGAGCGCCTTGATCGAACCTCACACCTAATCTCTCAATTACTACTTTACTCCTGCTCTCAGACACAACATAACACAAGCTTAGGGTTGTCACGCAAATAACTCTGTGTGCTCTGTGCGTGTGTGTGTGTGTGTGTGTGTGTGTGTGTGTGTGTGTGTGTGTGTGTGTGTGTGTGTGTGTGTGTGTGTGTTGTAATAGGCATGTGTGGGTTGTTCTAATCCAGCTCTTTGTTGTCTGTTTCTGTTGCAACTTATCTCTGAAACACCGACACGGTTTGATTGACAGGTTACAAAACACAAAACATATGGTTTACATTCCCTGTGTACATGCAGCTCAGTGGGCAGAGTGTATGTTAACACTGCCACAGTAAGGCGTTCCATTCCCAGTGTTTATCAGTAGTTACAGCATAGGGCAATTAAGGCACTAACATTGTCAGGTTTAGGGGGTTCCATTTGCTCAATAATAATAATAATAATGATAAGATGACAGATAGACAGACTCAACGTCCGTCCGTCCATCCGTCCGTCCGTCCGTCCATCCGTCCGTCCGTCCGTCCGTCCGTCCGTCCGTCCGTCCGTCCGTCCGTCCGTCCGTCCGTCCGTCCGTCCGTCCGTCCGCCCGATAGGCGATAGGCCTACGAAACGTATCACGATACAGGGGTCACGATCATTTGCGATATATTGCGATATTGTATGCAAGGCGATATATATCAAATTTGAGGAAAACTATATGCATAATAATATGTTCCATAGTAGGAAGCCTTTGTTTTCTACAGTAGGCTATTGACCAGCGTTACATTGAGGTATGAGAGTTACTAGACTAGGTTTGCTAGCCTACCTAATGCCATACCTTCTTCTTCCTGAGTTAGGCATTGTTGCTACGGAAGAGTGAAATGGCTGAAGGTACAACGCTACTAGTGGTTGAAGGTTTAAACCAATGGTTTAACACAACAACATATCAAGCACAGCCATGAATGCATGGAAAATATCGGTAGCACTTAATACATTATTTATCGCCATGTGAAATATCGCAAGGGTATTGATATTGTTGTACATCCCTACCACTGACAATGTCAGTAGTAGGGGTGGACACTGGATGAATATCCTACTGACAGTGCACTGACACTGTCAGTGTATGCTACTGACACTGTCAGTATATTCTACTGACACTGTCAGTGTATGCTACTGACACTGTCATGTATATCCTACTGACACTGTCAGTGTATGCTACTGACACTGTCAGTGTATGCTACTGACACTGTCAGTGTATGCTACTGACACTAAAGTGTATCCTACTGACACTGTCAGTGTATTCTAGTTCCAACACTGTCAGTAAATTCTACTGACACAACAGCTAAAGCTAGCTGCCGTGTCAGACACAGCCTGGTGATGTCACAGCCTCTGCCAGGCATTAGCCACATAATGGCCAGGATTTACTGATAAAACAGGAGCCTACGTTGGCGGTCCTCAGTGACTTAAGCGGGGTGTTCTTCCATAGCTGTTGGGGGTTATACAGTATATCTCACTCAATCCTGTATAACTGACAGTATCTTTCTCTCATTCACTGACTCTCTCCCCATCTCTGTCTCTCTGTCCAAGTGACTCCATCTCTCCTGTTCGGAGTGGCCTTCCTATTAGGGAGTCGACTCGATCAATGAACTGATCGCGATGATGTTGATACCATAGCTTCTTTGTTTCTTAGCAAATTATTACATAATTCGCTAAACGATATATAAAAACGATGTGCTTGTTTTTGATTTTCAGGAAAATGTATTGTCATTTATATAACACATTTTCATTTTGAGATGGCAATCAAAGATCCACCAGGGAGCAAGTCATCACTAGATGGACACCCTAGCCTGGAAGGAAAACACATTTGTTTAGACATGGATTTAATTGATTCATTTTAGTTCATTTCAGGCATTGTTGGTAAAGGGTAAGTTTAGGCATGACTTTAATAAATATTTTCATTATGTTAGGTACTGTTGGTCCAGTTACGTTTAGACATGGCTTGGTGTGGTTTAAGTTAGGGTAAGGATCTGGGGCAGGTTTTCAGGTGGGATTTAAATCCTTCCTAATGTGGCCATCTAGCGATGACGTGTGTAACTATGAAAAGAGGGTTGATTATTGGGTCATGGGAGCTTCAGTCACCAAGACTGCTCAACTGGCTAGTGTTTCCATAGGAACTACAGGATCTGTATTTGATCTATGGGAAAGACATCAATAAAGGTCAGAAATTGTGATGGATTTGTAGTGACGCTCATGCAACTCTTCCACAGGTGACTGAGAACATTATTGCAGGATGTGATCAGACGCCCATCCACAGGGCACAAGACAAGAGGTCCCTGAATGGATTATGAATATTAAGTGAATAATATGCCATGGCCTTCACAGTCACCAGATCTTTGGACAACGGGAGATTTTGGAGTGGACCAATGTGTAGACTGCGCAGTCTTCGCTCTCAACCACCAAAATGCCAAATGAGGGAACATCTTTTGGTTTGAATGGTGTTCCATCACTCCAGTGGTGTTCCAGTGACTTGTCCAATCTCTGCCAAGGTGCATTAGCAACACCTAATAAGTCACTTTCTGTTGTTGTTTTTCCTTTGCTTTGTCGGTATACCGTACTACATCCCAGCTTTTTTTGGTTGTATATTTCCCTAAAGATTCCCTCTGTCTCCCCTCCTCCTCTTTCCATATTGAAATTGCACATCATCCTTCTGTTGTTTTTCCATCTGTTTGTTATGGAGTGTGCACCACAACATAACTTAATAATTAAAAAGGAAATCTCTTCATCCCAATCTAAACATTGGGTAAGGCAAGAATCCACTTTGACATTCTTTTTTCCACCCGGACAGGTCTTTAATCTGTGTGACGTTATTTACCAGCTCTGGCATATCTGCTGCCTCTCAGCGATCTAATACGCATCTGCTGATTAATGAGACACATCCCATCCCTCTGTCTAAAATCTAGGGGTATTTTATAGGGGCAGCACTAATTAGCTGACTCAGCAGTACGCATGCATGTATGTATGTATGTATGTATGTATGTATGTAAGTACGTACATGATGTATACTGTGTGCATCGATTAGATTGTTGCCCAATAGGTGTGCCATCACACCCAGCTCAGATAGTTAGTTTGACTCAGGCCAGGTGTGACTGCTCAAGCCATCACCCACACCACAGTATGAATTTATAGCTGTAGGCAGTCACATTTTCTACTTAAGTAAAAGTATCAATACTCCAATATAGAAATACTCTGTTACAAGTATAAGTCCGGAATTCAAAATGTACTTGAGTAAATGTCCAAAAGTATTAGCATCAATATGTACTTAAAGTACCAAAAGTAGAGAGTACTCATTATGCAGAATGTCCCATTTCAAGTTTTCAAATGTATAAAAATCTTTTGAAAATAGCAGATTTACAAGCTCACAATGCTCACAAGCATGTAGATCGGCCTTTTTCAAATGGCCAAATATATATAGGGCTGAAGTGGTTAAATCATGTTTTGTAATAATCAAAATCTAGTAACTAGTTAAGTTTTCAATTAATTGTAGTGGAGTAAAAGTACAATATTTGCCTCTGAGATGTAGTGGAGTAGAGGTAAAAGTATTGGAAATTGGAAATACTCAAGTAAAGTACAAATACTTCAAGATTGTACTGAAGTACAGTACTTGAGTAAATGTACTTAGTTACTTACACCACTGGCTGTAGGCTATATTGCTGATTCTGTTTCACACCAGCACCACATGACAGTCTTTTCAAAGTTGTAATTTCAAAGTTGTGAACAGATGTTTAGAACAAACAGTAAATAACATCATTCATATATGAGATGAACACTAACAGTGTTTAATATACTTGTAAGTCAGTGACAATGGTCTTTGTTTCAGACTTCAGTACTGTACTCTCACTACATCAGTTCCAGTGCTAAAATATCCTGAGACAGTGAAGTTCATAGACAGTGAAAGGGGGAAAAGGCTTGTATGAATAACTTATAGCAACCCAGATGAGACAGACAGACCCAGACATGCGTCTGTCTACCGTATGTGCAAAAAACATACACATCTGTCAGCTTGTCCAGCTTTTTTTATACAGGAACGTCACATGAGCACCTGTCAAAACGAATTTTTCTCTTTTTCTCTCTCTCTGTCTTTCTCACAAATGGCCTGTCTTCCATTGTATGGAGAAGCATGTCTTCCTCTTAGTTCTTTTATTGATTGATGTTTTCCTGAGTGAAATGCGATGTGTTATAGTATGTTTCTAGTCAATCATTTAGCTGATTTGTATTGTTTTTTTTATTGTTGTGTTGTTGTTTTTAACAGCTGTATGTGAATCATATTCACATACTTGACAGTTTATTTTCTTTGAGATTTCCTGCAGAGAGGAAGGCTCTGAGTTTTTCATCTCTGATTGATTACACAGAGGGAGAGACCAACATTTTTCCTTCCTTTTTAAATAAAGATGCACAGAGCCAAGTCTCCTCATCTGATCTGAATGGGACTCCAATAAAACAAATTCGTGAGACAGCTTCACAAGGAGACGTTCCCAAACCGACCTTTTGTCTTGGTCCTGACAGCTCACAACTGTTATTTTAGCCTTTCCAGTTGACTCTCCATTAATTCTATATTAACATTACCAAGGACCAAAGCTGGTAAGCCTGACCGCGTGGAGCATTTATTTAATGACACAGGCAGATATTTGGTAGATGTTTCTCCTGCCTTCTGTTGTAGGCTAAATGTGTTTCATTCCAACAATCTCCTCACATTAATATCTGAATTTCATCCAGTTTGAGGAATAAATTGATATCATAAATGTGCAGTTTCATTTATCTTATAATATAATATAGATAACGACTGAGTTTTACTGTGTATCGGAAAGACAGCACACGACAGGACAACAGTAGCAGTAAACATTTACAACATATACACTACAAAGTGCCTCAGATTTGTTCAGGTCGCTGGTAATTCATATCAAAACATGTTGTACTGTTCACAAACATGTTAATGCAGAATAATATATATACTTTTGAAAAATGTAATGTCTTCATGCTGTGGTAATGATCCAGAGTGGCTAAGTACATTCTTGGAGGGGTAAGTGAGATTTGATCGCCATCTAGTGGCCGGCCAATAACAATCAGCTGTTAAGATCAAGTGAACATAGCAAGTTACCTTGACAAAAATCTAATTTTAAAAGACAAACATGCATGCATATACATATGAAGCTCCTGACCTTCACTCTGCTGTGAACAGGAAAAAAAGTCATTCGTGTGTGGCGTGCACACAGCCACACAGAGAGTGAATTGACCACTTACTGTACATCTTTATCTACAAATGGTCTCTTTTTTTTTTACAGAGCCATTCTGATTTAGTGCCTTTATTTATTCTCTTTCCCTATAGTGTAAATGTGCACCCCAGACCAGCCATCAACTGATTCACCGAGTCACAAAGATGAGGCTCTGTCTGAGCGGAATTGATTCTGATACATGATGTACTGTGGCTTGAACCTAATAAATTGCATTTTTTGACAATCAATTTGGTCATCAATGTGACTTAATGTGCCCGTGGCAAGACTTGTCCATGTCCGTGGCACTTTTTTAATTTTGGTAAAAAATACAATTTTTTAACATGAATATGTATGATAAAGCACTGACTGTTCTTATAATACCCAATTATTTAAGTACCAGTGTCCAGATTTTCTTCAGAATAGGTAGGATACTCATGTAATTCATGCAAAAAAAATACTATCATTTTAAAATGTGTGGTACATTGGCATATAGACACTGTGGCACCAGTGGCGTTCCCAGAAATTACATTTAGGGCAGGCGAGATGGGGGGGTACTCGGGGGAAAATCTCGGGGGAAACAAGTTAACAACACAACAACACTACCTGACTACAAAACTGAAAAACGTTAATAAAAACAATAATAAGTATAATCAATGTATGTATTTAAAAAAAAAAAAACAGCATTACAGAAAAGGCGAACATGATGTCCTGCACAAATTATTGACTCATTTCAACATTGCCATTACAACAGTAACAATAACAGCCAAATCTAGTTTTCAAGCATGTAGTGATGTCTCAAAACATGAGATGACGGGGCTTGCTGCACTTGAAAATATCTATAACTGAATCGTAGTTCAGACCTTCAGTTAAATCTCTCTCAAACGCTAGGAGACACAGACTAGGCGAGAAATTGTCATTGTACTTCTGCGTGTACTTTTTATGCCAGGTGAGTACAGGTGATGGCCCAGACCCCCACTCCTGGCACTCCTAGTACCCCATGAAGACAATGGCATACATGATTTGCATCACTATAGGCGCGGGTCGCTCTGCTGAATGGATACGGTAGTGATTGGCTGCCTGCCCGCGTGAATGACGGTCATGTCTTTTACTTTATTTTCTAGGGGTGGTGAGATTTTAGTTGGGCAGGCGGCCGCCTGCCTTGCCTCTATGGTGGGTACGCCACTGTGTGGCACATTAGGAGTTCTCTATTACAGTGGTTCTCAAAGTGGGGTCTGAGGTGTTTTAGAGCTTGTAGACATGGAAGGTTGCATGTAAAACGTTTATTTTGACTTTATTAAAAAACTAAACTTTTTTAAGACTCATACACAAGGTGCACTCTAAATTATGTAAAACGTACTTGCATGCATTTCCAAACGAGTATGAAGAGAGCATAACTGGTGTTGACATGGGAATCTCTTGTCTGCACAGAGAAGATCAGCGCTCAGAGATCACAGAGCAGTGTGTGGAGAGGGGAGGTCTAGAGCGACATCTAGTGGGCAAAGGCTGAATGTTGTCTGTAGTGCTTTACATTGTTTCGGCACGTTTTGTTTGCCATAGGTTAGTACATGTTTGCCTGATTTGTGTTTTTGGCAACACCCCCCCCCCAACATACAACAAAAGCAGCAGCAGCAGCAGCAGCAGCAGCAGCAGCAAAGAAAACAAGGTTCCTACCTTGAGACATCTTTTTCTTTTTACCCGCTTGCTGAAAGCTGGCGGGTCTATGCAGAGGCAGACCTATGACTCATCATTCGACAGATTCATTTGCATTCGACAGATTTGTTCGACAGATTTGCGTCATTGGCTGTCGTTTAAGCCAATGGGATACTTTCCCATACTCTGAACGGGCGGCCTCGTCCTCCCAAGCTATGGGACTATGCAGTCCTCCGAGCGCTAGCCGAATTTGGCTAATAGTTAGCTTGTATGATGTTACTAACTAACTGTCTTTAGCCAAGCGCTACTGTCCGCTCCCCATTAGTTATCGACGCAAGTCGCGTTATTACTCTCGTAATTTTCATGTATTGTACATCCCAAAACAAAATTTATTCACCATGTTATGGTGCTGTAATGACTTCCTATTTTCTCAACATAATACTGCCTTTCACGCGACCTGCCTTTTTACCCCCGGTCTCAGTAGCGGGGTGCGGGGAGAGACCGGCGAGTTGAGTGAAACGAGTTGGGGCAAACGCAGTCCCCACAACATCATTTACTATTCTGTGCCTATCGGTACATAACTCGGACGGCGGTAATTAGTATACATGGCAACACTAGTACGAGTACTTTTCCCACCACTGTTGCTGTTTTTAGCATGACTGCCCTGTTTACAAATGAATGACTACACACTACAACCAAGGTTACTGTAGCAACATTTTTCATGTAAGGTATGACGCTAAAATCAGCTGCATTTTATCAGAAAAAAACAGATCTACAAGCTCACAACGCATCGCCGCCTTGTGAGCTTGTACATCTGCTATTTTTTATTATGACGTTTTATTGAATACTTCATTTACAAAAGACATTCATGAAACCAAATGGACCCATTTGGGTTTTTCTTTCATTTAAGCCAGTAGTGAAAAGGGCTAACTTGCAGTTATGCATTACAACTCAAGCCTAGCTGTTTCAAACAGTGAAATCAAAAGACACGTTGTGAGCTTCACTTTTATAAAGGGTTAGGGTTACATTGCAGTATTGATACTTTTACTTAAGTAAAACATTACAGTACTTTTTCCACCACTGTTGATGTTTTTAACATGACTGCCCTTACGCTACCTGTATTCTATGGACTCACTTAGTTTATTGTGAAAATAGTTTATTTCTTTCATACATAAATGAATACTAACTGGTCACCACCGGTCTTTTGTCCAGGAACAATGCATACAACACTATCAACCAGTCCTCCTGGGTGTGTGTGTGTGTGTGTGTGTCTTGTCATTTTTGTTGTTCATACATTTCTAAGTGAAACACTGTAGTTTTGACTTGGGTAAGGGTAGGCTACATTATGAAGTAACTATATCAGCTGGTGAAAATAGCAGATCTGTCAGATTGTAGATCAATTATTTTCACTATCATTGATATTGTACACACCACACACACACACACACACACACACACACACACACACACACACACACACACACACACACACACACACACACACACTTTATATTGGTAGCCAACCAATGAACCTCTGTGGAGTTATTTTTGTTGCATTCGAATGGCTGAGATTTTATTTTGATGACAACTTTTACATTTTGTGCTGCAGATTGGGGCAAAAACAGCCTGCCGCAAGCGGGTATATTATGACTTTGTCATTTCTTGTTTCTCTTCATATTCTTCTTCCTGAATTCTAAGTGATGGCCGGGGTCACACTTTAGTAACTATGATGGCCCACAGTGCCCACTGGGCTTTACTCATTGTAGAACCCCCCTCACCAAAGAAAGAAAGAAAGAAAGAAAGAAAGAAAGAAAGAAAGAAAGAAAGAAAGAGGAATAATGGCCTTGAAGAAATGGCCTACATAGAGGTGTTGCTACCAAGCCATGCATAATACATTAGCCCTGTTAAAATTCTCAACCTATACCAGCGTATACTGTACCCTGTCACAAGTTCATAAGTATATATAAACTGCACCCTGTCACAACATCAACAACACATGCAGCCTAGTATACGTATACTGTACTCTGTCACAACTCACTACCTTCAACAGCAGCAACAACACAACACAGCCTAGTACACATACTATACCGTGAAACAACTCACTATCTTCAAAAACAGACAACACAACACACTGTAGATTCCCATCAGTCTTCAATTCCAGAGACAGACACAGTCACTCAAAATGTTTCAATTCTACCCAGTCATTGAGTCCTAATATGACAACAGAGCAACAGCTTGAATCATCATACACAATCAGCAGCAGCAAAGAAATAAAACGGCTTCCTACTTCCTACCCTGAGATGTCTTCTTCTTGGCTTCATCGGTTGTGTAAGTGATGGCCAGGGTCAAACTTTGGATCTCATGGACTAAACCCATTGTAGACCCCTCTCTCTCTCAAGGTCATCCTCGGACGAGTCCTCCAGTGGCGTCTCCAGTCATCTCCATCTGGCTAGCTCACCAGGGCTGTCACCATTACAAATCTAAGTTGACGATTAATTGACACGCCTTGAGCATCTGAAAGAAAGAAAGATTACTGTAAATTATGTCATAATTGCTGCCATAACGGCACTTACAAAGGAAAGTGATGATGCCGACATTGAGCATGTACTTAATTTTGACGTGTAACATGCACACGTTCAGGTTATTTTGTTAAGGTCTACACTAGAAATCTGAAATTCAGCAAAAGAATATCCGATCTTAAAGCTCACAACCTGATGCGTTATGAGCTTGCAGATCGGCTATTTTCCGCAAAGAGATTTGGTGTATACGGAAAACAAAGTGCGAACCAAGCATAGAGCCCTGGGGGACCCCGGTCAACACTGTAGTGTTCAAGCTGCAATGTGGAAACACTCTGTTACAAGTAAAAGTACAAAGGTATTGGTATCAAAATGTACTTAAAGTACCAAAAGTAGAAAGTTCAAAATGTATCAAAATCTTTTGAAAATAGCCGATCTACAAGCTCACAATGCGTCGAGCTTGTAGATCGGCTATTTTAAAAAATCTGCTAAATCTACAAAGTAACTAGTAACTTAAGTTTTCAAATATAATTGTAGTGGAGTAAAAGTACAATATTTGCCTCTGAGATGAGTAGAAGCAAAAGTACAGACATTTTGAAATACTCCAGTAAAGTAAAAAATACCTCAAAATTGTACTTAAAGGGCAAGACCACTTTGGTAGAGGTTTGGGTTGTGTATTTACCTTGCCATGATGTAACTCCAAAGGTGGACAAGAAATCAAAAATAATTGCTCCATTGATTAGAAATTGATAATTCAAAATATGCTCCTCATTGACTTACATTGTACGCTGAAACAGCTCTCAAAGTCACTATTTTAGCACGTAAACGAACACAATCAAAGCTAATTCAGACAATATAGAACATCACCAAACCCAGTACTGTTTATTTTTTTTATAAAAATGTCAACTTCCTGCTGATTTTACTATTTGAAGAACCGGATCCGGATCCACGGATCCAGTCCTGGTTTTCTTCTTAATAAAAATAGCAAAATCAACAGGAAGCTAACATTTTTATTAAAAAAACAAACAGTACTGGGTTTGGTGATGTTCTATATTGTCTGAATCAACTTTGTTTGTGTTTGTTTATGTGCTAAAAGAGTGACTTTGAGAGCTGTTTTACCGTACAATGTAAGTCAATGAGGAGCATATTTTGAATTATCAATTTCTAATCAATGGAGCAATTATTTTTGATTTCTTGTCCACCTTTGGAGTTACATCATGGCAAGGTAAATACACAACCCAAACCTCTACCAAAGTGGTCTTGCCCTTTAAGTACAGTACTTGAGTACATGTACTTAGTTACTTTACACCACTGGTATAATATAAGTATAGGACCAGAGCACCTTACAGGACTGTTCATTTCCATTTAAAAATAATACATATATCTGCCCTTCAGATTTTTTTCATAGCCTACCACAGTGGTTCTCAAAGTGGGGTCCGGGGACCCCCAGGGGTCCTTGAAGGAGTTCCAGGGGGTCCACAGCTAAATGATAGTTAGGAACCAAATGGACCCTTATGGGTCTTTCACTCAGAGAGTCTACAAATGGAACCAAATGGACCCTAACATTTGGTTCCATTTGTACACTCTCTGAGTTACAGACCCATAAGGGTCCATTTGGTTCCTAACTATCATTAGGAACCAAACACTCTCAGAGTTAAACTATTGATTTTGCAATATAAATCGGGGTCCCATAGATAGAAATGCCATTAAATGGGGGTCCGTAGCCCTAAGGCATGTCAAACTGGGGGTCCATGAAATTAAAATGGTTGAGAATCACTACTAGCCGTACAAAATCTTCTGTTATGGGGGTCCCTGGTATATCTTTTCAAATGGGGTCCGGGGGCTAATAAGAGTCAATTTGGGGGTCCTTGACATGAAAAAGTTTGAAAAACACTGGCCTACCAGGCTACACATCAGATTTAACCACAACTGCGCGGGCGCGAGCACGCACACACACACACACACCGCGCACGCGCTCAGACACGCACACACACACACACACACACACACACACACACACACGATAAATCTTTATGTGCTTGCCTGTAGCCCTGCTGCGTCACAACCAAACATACATACATAGCTGCTCATTATTCAATTCACATTTTACTTTTTGCTTCACAATAATTTCTCAAAGTATTAATAATAGACATGAAATGACACAAACCAGCTCTATTCCATCATATACATGTTAATGCTAAGCAGCTAGGCTAACTAACTTACCTGAATAATTGGTGTAGCCACTCTTTTGGAAAGAAAGTGACCAGGCTGTTCCTTGTGAAGATAATGAACTTCTCTTTCAGCTGAGCCAGTGCCATCTGAGCCTGTTAGTCGGGCATGGTTTAGTAGTTTTAAGTAACTCCCTGAAAACACTGACAACTCTGCTGTAGGCCTACATCCATGAATGTGTAACGTTACACTATGAAGTTGTTTATTTCACCGTTTCAAATTGAAATAATTGAAACTTTCAATTACAAATACAAAGGAGTTTGTATCAAACACCCCCGTGTGTGTGCTGGTGATTCAAAGAGCCTGCCAATTGTCTGCTTAATCTAGGCCAGGGAGTATCTGACAATAAATTATAACTCCTTAATATTTTGTGTCTTCTTAATTCATTGTTTTTGTATTTTTGCCATGGTGGAAAAAGTATTCACATTTCTTACTTAAGTAAAACATAATACTGCAATGTAGAAATACTCTGTTACAACAAATGAAAGTCTGGAATTCAGAAGTTACTTAAAAGTACAAAAGTATTGGTATCAAAATGTACTTAAAGTACCAAAAGCAGAAAGTACTTTATGCAGAAAGTTTTCAAATGTAAAAAGAATCTTTTGAAAATAGCTGATCTACAAAAAGCTCACAACGCGTTGCGAGCTTGTAGATCGGCCATTTTCAAATAGCCAAAATATAGCTTCAGTGGTTAATGTATGTTTGTTTAGTAATAAAAATCTAAATAGTAACTAGTTCGCAAGTATTTTTAAATGCACATACTTTTGAATACTTAAGTATATTTAAAGGCAAGTAGTCCAGTAATTCAAGTACAATTTTGATTGTGCTACTTTCACTTATAGTTGAGTAATATTTGAGCAGCAATCAGCGAGAATCTAGCCTATACTTTGACTCAAGTAATGGGGTTGACACAGCTTCTGACCCGGTCAGAACTTAGGACTTGCTTTTTTTCAAAATAAGCTATAATTGTAAAGTAGCATTGATTCAAAGAGAACATTTGGTTTTTGTCTATCTAATATACCCCTTAACAGACGACGGCACACTGGTTGCAAGCGATAAGAACCAGTATTGCGCTCGCAGGTCCAGCACCGAGGGTGCGTTCGGAAATTGCACACCGGAGCGCACACGCCTATTAGTTTGTATTGGCCAGTGTGCTGACTGCGCTCATTGCTGTATTTCCGAACGCACCCTATGTTGGGAATTGATTGCATGAAACAATCACCTGTGTGTTCAGTCTCAATGTTGGTAAACAAATAATTGGTCTAAACTGAGCTGGATGGATAGAACAGAGCCATCAGACAAAAACTACAAATGAAAGTCTGAGAAAAACCAACATTTTAATTGTATACTACAAAATGCACAAATATACAGAACAAATCTTTTAAATGTCTTCGGTCAAATGCTTGCTAATTTCAGTGAAAAAAAACTCGTCATCAGAATACATGGTAGCAAATTTTAAGTCAAAACATACAAAAAAATAATATTGGCTGATAACAGAAATGCAAATATATACAGTAAAATAACCATCTTAGCCATGAAAACGTTGCAAAATGACTCAGCACTGTCTATAGCTAGCAAGCAATCTTTGGTCCCTGTGCATGTGCGCGTTCAAGTACTTAGATGTAGATTTTCAGATTAATACTAAGAAACTTCAGTGATGGTGCGGGCAGACGTATGGTTCGTTATCTGGGAGTGGGGTGGCGTAGTCAGACGTCCAGTCTCTGAGAAACAGCTCCTCCGCTTGGCTACGCAGCGTGGCCTGGCCTGACCTGACCTCTGACCCCGTCTGGTTCACCACCAGCCCCACCCCCGCTGTGTGGGTGAAATAGTTCTCAGACCAGTTGGATGTTCCTGTTTTGATGAGACAATAAACACCACAACTTGGTTTATGTTGGGTAGATGGAAACAAGTTTATAAAGATACGATTTTATAAGTACTTTTTTGCATACCTAGCCTTTATTTGGCCTGGGTGAAAGGACAAAGAAATTGATAAGCTGTATCAGCCCTAGGGCTTAAAGTAATACTAGGTAACTTTCAAAAAAAACGAATGTTAAATTTTATATCTTTTGTGATTGGCAAATTTTTCACAACACCCATTCCATGAATTTCACCCCCGAAAGCCTTTTATAAACATATTTTCTATTGAAAGTGGACAGGGGCGTCTTTCCCGCGAAAATTACGTCATCCGGCCGGAAAATGGAAACGGATTTCGAATACAAACGGTTTCCTGTTTGTCCCGGAACTACCGCGCTAGTAACAAAAAGGAATTTCACGTTGTTTTTATGGCATTATAGGATTGGAAAAACAGGAAGATGGAAAAACAACAGCAAAGAAAACACAGCTCACGGTAACTAAAGCTCCACTGGCTAAGAGAAACGATCCGCAGATAGTATAAAACAACAAAAAATAACGCTTTTTGAAACGCTTCCGCCTTCCGGTGAAAACAAATGGAATTCTATGTAATGCAGGAATCCGCTAAAGACCTGCAATTACGGTAGTGACCAGCAGAAGTTGCTAAAAATCGTTATTTTGGGACTTACCAAGTACGGCTTTAACACTGTAGTTGACAGACATAAATCGCATACATTTAGAACTGATTAACCAAAAAAATTTAAATATAGATTTAACCACTTAAACCCTCTAGTCTAGACTTAGTAAACTGGACCCAAGTTGGCTCTGTACTTTGACCACTTTTTTCGGTCTACACCAAATCTCTCTGCCAAAATAGCCGCTCTACATGCTCACACAGTGTGTGTTGTGACGTGTTGTGAGCTTGTAGATGAAGAGCTTTTAGAAGATCAGTTCTCTTTTTTTATGTAACAATTTGGAAAATCAAAGTAAACAAGTTTCAACAAAGCCAAAAACAGAGTATGAACAGTATAGTGTGTAGTCATATTTTACCTATATAGAGCACTCTGTCGGTCACCATGTACTTAGCATGGTTGACTCGAGCAAACGGGATCTTACTCTGCTCTGCTGTAGATGGCACCACAAACACTCTCTAGAAAAAACAAAGAAACAGATTAAAGTTAACACAGAGACCAATACCTTTATTTGTTAACCCTGTGTCACATGTCATCCCTTCTCTGTAAACCTCTGTTTAGTGTCTGTACTGTATGTATGTATGTCACAAAAGTACTTTGCAGCAGCCCCCCCTGTTTGGGGGCGCCAAAGATCACAGGTGGGTGAGGTTTGTTTGAGGTAGTGAAACATTTTTAAAATGTTGTACAAAATCATAACTTTTCCTAACCATTTCTAAATATGTAAGTCCTTGCTTTCATCCACCGTCTCTGCCTGTGTTATCAATGTTTTATCAGTCCAACTCCTCATATTCTGTAATCCAGTAGTTAACATAGTTTGGTCATTATAGGTGAAAATGTTATATTTACATACAATTGATTGATTAATTTTGTTGAGTATTAAATCACAAAAAAGCTATAACAGCAGATCTACAAGCTCACAAAGCATCACATTACGACACGCTGTGAGTTTGTAGAACAGATATTTTGCAACGAATACAGGTTTGCCTTGACATTTAAATGTTTGAAAACCACACATTTTAACACCTCTTGTATTATTGCTTACATAAAGACTGTAAGAATTAACTTAAGAATTAACCTTAAGAACTGTGTAGCGAGTTAATACACTCAGCTGTAAACCCACATCCCCCCTTGTTGAGCTGTGTGAATCCTGTCTGGATACTTCCTTTTGTCTCCACTAGACTCATTTATTCCTGACAAAAATGGCATATTTTCAGCTGAAAAGGGGTAAATTAGCCCCAACACCATCTCCCTCTAAGGTTTCTCTCTCTCAATTAAAAAAAAGAAAAGAAAAAAGACATATCCAAAGAGATAAGCCTGATTTATACTTGCTCACAACCTTGTAGATCTGCTATTTTAGTCAAGGCACACTACCATACGACAACAGATTGAGCGACAGATATATAGACAGATAATCCAACGTACTACGTTGATGTTGCATCTCAGCGGGGGTCTGTGGAGGACTAGCAGAGACTGGAGAAAGATGAACATGGAGTCTGAAGAATGCTGCCAGCAGCTCACCATCAACCTGACCTCCACACCTCTGGTACAGGCTGCCGACCGCAGGGCTGAGTCTATAGCAGGCCAGAAACTGATGGCATAAAAAAATAACATACCACCAACATTAAATGTCATTGTCTTTTCACAGCTTTGGCCATATAATGCACATAAACCATTTTCTTTCACAATTGATCTCCGTTTTCACTTTATTTTTAGATTCTTCTCACATTAAAACAGTACCAAATTCTTCCGTGAATAATTGAGGTTGCCTGAACGTTATTGCGCACCAAACAAACGTACACATTCCTTTCATAAACATTTATGTATCTTTCCTCCAGGGACTATAGACCCCTTAACAGACGACGTCACACTGATAAAAACCAGTATGCGTGCAACCAGTATGTGCGCAATGAAACCCATTCTATCAGGTCTCGCTAAGACGCGCCTCACGTGACTAGCCAACACACAAGAGGGGGTTGGGGTGTGCTGAAACCAGCGCACCCCGAAACAACAGGTTGGGAATTGATTGCGTGAAACAATCACCTGTGCATCCAGTCTCAATGTTAGTAAACAAATAATTGGTCTACTACAGTCAGCTAAACGTATCCATCCATACATCAAGAGCATTAAAACCAGGGGTGTAGTGCTACCCCCAAAAAGGAACTATACTAAAACAGCACACTGGAGCTCAGCTACAGCACTTTTTTTGTTATGGTCAAATGACACTTTGTCAAATAAAATGAATAAACAATGACTGTGTAAGTATTTCCAGTCGTATTAACCTGTAGGCATATTTCCTTCAGCTATAAATCATATTATTGATTTTATAGGCCATTATATTCATGTTACCGATAACATTTCCTGCAGTGGCTGTTAAATCTCAGACCGCATGCGTCTGTATATCCTGGCAGCCAAACCTTTAATAAATTGCACTGAAGTCATTTTATGCATAAAGGCAGAGTGCCAAAGAGGATTCAGCCACAACATCAAACTAATTACCCCGATCTGCACAAAGTTATTTATTGATTGGGTATAGCCTTGATGTTCAACAAGCAACATGGGCAACATCTAATGCCTAATTTACAATATACTCCATCACATGACGTTGTCACTTGCCAAAAAGAACTGATCTAAAAGCTATCAACATGCAAAGGATATGACCGAGATGCCAAGACCTGCAACAGAATCCCACAACAATCCTTCTGCTATGAGGAGTCTTCTTTAGCTATGAGGAGTCTTCTTTAAAGATTAAGTCTTACCCAGGATTCGAACCCTGAATGGTCTCCTGTGCGAGCACCAAAATGTACACTGCTGAACTAAGATGGAAAGCCTGTTTGGGCAGGGGAGATATTACGCCTTGATCTTCATGCAATACATGTATTCCCGACTAGCATCGATCAAGACTGGCAAGGCCCCGAATAGGCCGGCACCATTTCAGCCCTTGTCTAGTTTTTATATATTATTATAATTTTTTATATAGCTAGTTTGTTAGCCTTTTCACCTCTGTATTCCCCCTGGAAACAAGGCTTTGTATTGTGCATTGTTAAACACAATGACAAACATAACTTGTGAGTGGAGTGCAGCCTCTGACCTGAGCGGCTGTGTGTACTGAGATAAAGGCAGGTAATCCATCACAGAGATGTAGACGGATTTCTGAGCATCTGAGATCACAGACAAGATGGAGGCCAGATCGTCTGTTCGACCACGGGCAGAGATCTGGGGTGGCGCACTCTGATGGCAGACAAACAGAAAGGTAAATTGTTAAGACAAGCAGGTACGCAGATTTGGGGACCACATTGGGTCCTGTCCCTGCTGTCGTCGGATTGTTTAAGTATACTGAGGCTGACAGCATGCATTTCTTATACCACTGAACTCACAGACAGGTAGACACGAGCAGGCACTCCATTGAGCTTCAGCTGCAGGGGATGCAGTGAGCTGGACAGGGCAGAAGAACGAGCAGGCCAGTAAGGTGGCAGGGAAGCGTTTTTCTCAGCGCCAATGTTCCAGTACAACCCGAATATACGAGACGCGTCCTGTGCCAGGCAGCTGCAGTCCTCCACCGAGACTCCAACCTCCTTTACCTGGGATCAAAATAAAAGTGTGAGAGTGAGATCTTTAACAGAATTCTTATTATGATGGAACAGAATGTCTGTTAAAAGTTGTTAATACTTTTTTAAAGTTAAAGTTATACAGTGCAGGTCCAAAAATAACGATTTTTAGCAGCCTCTGCTGGTCATTACCGTCACTGCAGGCCGTTTGTTTATTCCTCCGTTACCCAGAATTCCATTTGTTTTCACCGGAAGACGGAAGCGTTTCAAAAAGCGCTCTTTTAATTGTTTTATACGATCTGTGGATCGTTTCTCTTAGCCAGTGGAGCTTTAGTTACCGTGAGCTGTGTTTTCTTTTTCTGTTGTTTTTTGACCTTCAAATCATACAATCTCTTAAAATCAGCGTGAGTTTCCCTTTTGTTATTAGCGCGGTAGTTCCTGGCCAAACAGGAAACTGGTGCATTTCCTCTTCCGTTTTCCGGCTACATGACGTCATTTTCGCGGGAAAGACACCCCTATCACCGTTCAATAGAAAATATATGTATAAAAGGCTTTCGGGGGTGAAATTCATGGAGTGGGTGTTGTGAAACTTTTGCCACTCACAAAAGATATACAATTTAACTTTAGTTTTGTTGAAAAAGTTACCTAGTATTACTTTAACAAAAAAGTACAAATCATCCCTAGAGCAGATCAGTAGTTTATTGGTTTAGATCTTAGTCAGGACTTTAGAAATACTGAGGTCGTGAGTTCAAGTCCTATGTATACAAAGACAGGTCTAACATTGTTATCAGCTGGATATGAAGATAATGGTCGTGCAGGTTCGTAACTCATCTTCTTTTAATTTAATTCAAAAGATCATGAAAAATGTCACGAAAAAGTTACGTAGTTAATATAAACATCAGCAGTAGTAGAGCCTGTAGTCTTTCACCAATATGGTCCTAAACAGCATAACTCAAAAAGTATTTGCTGGATTGCCATGGGATTTTCTGTGCATATTCATGAACCCGAACACTACTGAGTTTGGTGACCCCATTGTTTTTCTCTAAAGCAACCAATTTGGCCAATTTGTCTGCTCTTCAGTAAAAAAAAAACTAAATCGTTATGAGTCCTACTGGTAGCTATGGGCATGAGACTTATTTTCGCTTCAGCTAGTACAGAGGACCAAATCCCACCAGAGGCCTCTCTACTGTGCCTTCGCTACACTGTCATGGGATACATTTACACTTCATTATTAATGACCTCCTGAGACGGTTTGGGTGATCAATCTTCAGAATCTTGATATCTCCTTGGGTGCATTTATTATTTCATGTATTCTAGCACTGCCAGATACCAATCCCATCATGCAGGAAACATGGTAATGCCAGTGTGTGTAGAGTTCTGACAGTACCTGGCTGAGGGAACGCCAGTCCATGTTGGCGCTGCCTAGGTACATGTGTTTCTGATCCACCACCCAAAGTTTGGTGTGGATGATTCCTCCTGTTACTGACTCTAGATCCACCTCCCTCACATCAGCACCTGAGACAGAGAATAAGAACAAAAGCAATGTTTTTGAAAGTTAAAAACGATATCAGTGTACACCTGATTGTTGCAGATACAAAGAGTAAAATGAACATACAGTACGTGGCCAGTGACTTTGTCCAGTTTCACTTTAAAACCCTTTCCACCATGCATGTCACACAAACAGAATGCAATGCGTTTTGTTGATATAACAAGTTTGTTCATATAGAGTCCTATCCACAGATCCACCATTTAACTTCCACAATCCAGATTATCAAAACCATTGGTGTTGTGTGCTGGATTCGAACCAACATCATCTCGCGTCACGCGCTCCATGCAGGAGGTGTGGAAGGAAAATGGTCCAAGTCACTGGCCACCTACTGTAGAACAGAGACTCAATGCAACAATGCAGCTTGCGTATATACCAATTTATTTCACTAATGTTTCGGCCAAAGGACTTTGTCAGAGTCTACAGCATCAGAATATAAATAAATTGGTTTGTACAGAAGCTGCAGTGCATTTAGTATCTCCACTCCACAAAACATTATAGATGAAAATTAAATGACTAGATAAATGATTATGGTAGAATCATGCTATACCTGTTCCAGCCAGCTGTTGTGTGTCCTGTGTTGAGCTCTGAGGCGAGTTGACGGCGATTCGAAGATTCACTCCTCTGTTCTCCATTTGCATCAGCTTCTTAAACACCTCCCTCCCCTGGAGAAAAACAAATAGTATAACCGTTCAAATACAGACAATTTCAATTGATAGGCGGTCATAATACAACCTTTATTTCTATTGAATCTATAAAGGGATTCTAAAAAGGGCTTTACAAGATATCCAATTTAATAAAACACAGATCAAATGTGATCTTTTGTTAAAGAAAAAAGAAACCATAATTAACCTGAATGAAAATTACTTTTCCATTTCTCTATTTGGCTGGCGCTAGAAAAAGGTTTGAAAACTATTCAGTACGTTTCCTATAAATATTAAGCAACAAGCAGCTTGAAATGTTATCCTCAAATGGTTTAACCGCTACTGCTTTCCACTATGGAATATATGTATAAGAGGGTTTATATCTTAAAATGGACAATTATTGATGTATTGATGTTATTGATTAGTTTACATGTCTAATTGTATTGTTTGGTAAATCTAAACGCCAGTATTTTCAGTACAAAAAGTTTCAGTATTGCCTCCATCTCAGGTAATACATACCTTCTAGTTTCTACTAGTAAATTCAGGTTCTCAGGAAAATCATCACTTATTAATTGATGATTGTTCGATAAGGGGAACCACCTATTGATTATCAACCCATTAAGACCGGGAAAGCATCTGTCATTTTAGATTTGAACAACTTTAACCAGATATACAAGCTCATAGTGCGGCGCTGAGTGCTGCGTTATGAGCTTGATTGAAAAATCATGAAAATGTGTGCAAATCTTTGAATCATTTTTAAAAGGAACATTTGTGACTCAAATCTTTGCTTCTGGGGATTCTACAAATGCACAATTATTTTTTACAAAATGATATGCATTTGGCCGCGGACCCCCATCTCAAAATGTGTTGTTCCAGGGACCCCCCCAGAAGCAAAGATTTGAGTAAAAAAAAATTGCTTCAAAAAGTGTGTGTATATATATATATATATATATATATATATATATATATATATATATATATATATATATTCAAAGATTTGCACAAATGTTCGACATGATTTTTCAAAAATAGCAGATAAGCTCTATGAATATGAATATTTTTGAATAGCCAAAGTATAAAATAATGGTTAAAGTGGTCACACAGATGTGTTTTAATGGATTAACGAAATTCCTTAACATTTGCTTCCTTAGTCTATAACTATTAAGCCGTGCTGTTTTGTTGACCTGGGAGTCTGTAGCTTCAGGAAGGCCCTGGTCGCTGCCTCTGAGGGTGAAGTAGAAAGCAGCGATGTCAACAGACCGGTTGGCTTGTTCCAACAGACTGAGCCATCCAGAGGACACACTGGGCAGGGCAGGAGACGGTGAGGACGGGTACAAACCTATAGGCATACTCTCCAGCAGACGCACTCTGGAGATGCGCGCGCGCACACACAGACACACACACACACAGCAACGTTTGTTTTTATTTATGTTAATCACAATATTACAGTATTCATAAATTAGAGGTCGTCTCAGTCTCACCGGCAGTCTGTGCTGCAGGGCTCCTGCACCACACCCAAGCCTTCCAGCCAGTGCAGTTCCAGCTGCGCCAGGAGTTGTTCCACAGACCTGGGTAGACCGTACTGCCACACATGCAGCCCAAGACCCCCCAGAAGGAGCAGAGTGGTGGGCCAGAGGCAGAACAGGGCAAAACCGGAGCATGTTGATTTCTGACAGAATGTGCGGGAGGGGGACAGAAAACTGATATTAGATGCTTGTTGACAGATTAACATTGTTTACAGTAATGATACATTAAGTAAGTAGCCTCGGGATCCAACGGTTCCCGAGCCATGTGGCCCATATAAGCAGGAGTCCATCTCCGGTTTCTCTAGCAACTATATCCCCTGAAGTACACGCCCTGGACATGATGCTAGTATGTCACAGGGACTTACCCCCAATCCTAACCTTGATGCTGAGTGCCAAGCATGGAGTCACAATGGGTAGCATATTTGTAGTATTTGGTATGACTCGGCCCGGAATTGAACCCCGACCTCTCAATCTCAGGGCAGACCTCTGAAAGCAAGGCCACTGTAATAATGATCTTAATTGGGGTATGGACTTCTTTAAGGACACTTTCATGCATTTCATTTAATTGTTGATGGTTATCATAGAAAATCCATAGACAGAAAATGTTACTGTCTATCCATTTCAGCCTTTCTGTATTCCTGCATTTCATAGGCAAGCATTGGGCAAGCACACCCATATGGTCTATGGCCATCATTACATCAACCTAATTCATATTGTCTGAACTGGGTATGGTTGTTATTTTTGAAAACCTTTACCCTTTGGGTTGTAGTTATCATTTTAACAGATGTTACCTCAGTGACGTCGCTTCGCTGAAGTAAACTTTTCAGCACAACTTCAGCAGTGCTTCAGAGTCACAGAAGAGGGCTCAGTTTTTGGGTGCAAATTGAACATTAACCTTACAACTAATATACAGAGATAATATTGAAAACATAGTATCCACAAGTAAAGAAACAAACAACCAAAAACTTGACATGGCGAGAAACCTTGCTTACTACCAACCAAACCATGAAACCAGGTTATTGGAATTAGTCACCTAAATGCACCTCAAAACGTTAACCGACTTGTTGCCATAGCTCAACTATTCACAGTAATCATGGTAAAAATAAATACATGTAAATACAGGCTATGGGAATTTGATTCATGGGCGTGTAACATTCCACAGGAGTCAGGGAAGGGTGGAGTCATTTCACACCAGTGACTTCATCTGATCGCTACACAGCCATGTGAGGGAGCCCAGTACCAATAAGTCCATAACAAGACTGTCTCTGACCTGTAAAAAAAAGAACCCCCGATTCAATCCTTCTTGGGAATAACCACGCTCTTAAGATTTGGGAGAAAATAAAGCAGGACTTGATCTCATCAACATTCTTCCACGTGTTGAAAATACCACCAAAAATAACTGAAATAAAGTCTCGTTATAAAACAAGAGTGGGGAAAAAAGCATTTTGGACTACAAAACTATATTTCAAGCTTTCCCCAAGTCAGACTGTAGTTGTTGGCAGTGCAGAGCTACAGTGCTAATAACATGCCATTACATCATTATCATGTTTCCTTCAACAGCAGGAAGCATTCGTAGCGTAGCATAAACTCACCTTTTCTGTGCGCTTTGCTTTAGTCTTGGCTGGTTTTTGAGTATCTGTTGCAGTAGTGGGCTCATCTGTATCAGGGATCCGCTCTGCAGGAGCCGAGAACACTGCCGGAACATTCTCTTGTTCGGTGTATGATTTATCATGGTAACCGTTTGCTTCCTCTGACTCACTGACTGTCAGAACACCAGACTCCTCAGCTGCTGGATCATCCACACACTGACTGTCTGATGACGAGTCGTCGTCTTCTTCAATATCCAGAATAGGTTTAATCAGCTCCGACTCCCACGGAGGCTCTTCATCCGCGATGGAGGTCACTGGGCCGGCGTCGCCGGCTTCACCCTTACCATCACCGGAGGTGGTGCACTCTCCGTCACTGACACTTTCATCAACATCGCTCTCCTGCATCTCATCAACCTCACTCTCCCTCGTTCCCTCTGAGTGCTCTTCCTGTACCGTTAGACTGCAGGGGACCTCATCCGAGAGGTGAGGTGTTGTGTGGTCCTCAGGACCGACGTGTGCTGGTTCTGCTCTGAGGGCAGGTCTGGCAGTGACGACCACATTCTGCTGCTCCGACTCCTCCGTGGAGCCGTACGCGATGCCTGCCGGGAGGCTCTGGGGAGGCAGCTCCGAGGCACCTTGCTCTGCACCGCTGACAGCAGAACTGAGAGGGATTCTGGGGACTCGCACTGATGGCAGAGGAAGGGCCGTTTCTCGACTGACGCCGGGGAGCATGGATTTACGGACCTCCCCGCCGTCAGGTGTGTGGCTGACTCCATCTTTTTTGAAGAGAGGAGGTTCTGTGCTGTGAACGGCAGTGGGACGTTTTTTGGTCACGGTGCTCAGAGTAGGGATCCGTGAGATAGGTTGCCTCCCTGTATGGGGATGGAAAAAATATTATTTTGAGTGATTTACATTACAGTCAGCATGCATCATTTATTCGAAACACAGAATTAAGCAATTTGTGTCTTTGGGATGGCACTCAAGTGAAGTGCTTCTCCTCCTATGTGAGTCTTTTGTTTTCATCTCCCCATACCCCCCAGGGGCCTGTGCTTGGCTTCTTCCTTTTTTTCCCCTCCCGTTACTCTCTTAGCCTTGCCATTCATCTCTCCTCACAAGCTCTCCTATCACGGTTATGCTGCTGATGACACTCAACCGTTTCTCCTTCCCTCCCTCTGCCACACAGTTTGAAGAGTGCATCACTGCATGCCTGCTGCCATCTCACAGTGGATCACTTCCCACCACCTCAAAGCTCAACCCAGAAGAGTGAGCTTCTCTTCTTCCCTGGTAAAGTCTTGCGTGCGTGTCTGTGACGTGTGTGACTTGACAGGCAGTGAGGCGGGCGGGGGAAACTCTCCTCCATGCTTTTTTTTTTTACGTATTCCGGTTCTTCATGTCGTAAAATCGGAGAATATTTAAGGGTGTGTTATTTAAATGGTGCTCTGTTTTCAGCCGTCAGATTTATCAAAGCTCCAACCAAATATACGCTAGGATGGGCTGTATAGGATCCTTTGATAAATGCCACTTGGACGTTGGCCTGCGGGCAAATTTAATGCAAAAAATAAGCCGTTTACTGTTATTTGTTAACCAGGGTTCATGCCATCTACTTCGATCTTGCACTTTGTAAGTCACTCTGGATAAGAGCATCTGCTAAATGCCAAAAGATAAATATGAATTGTATTCATCTTCATGGTTAAGTGTACATAGCTGTGCTGTTCTGTACACTTTCTGTTCTGTACTGACTCATTGAACTGATTAAATAGATCTTTTGTCTAGAACAAACAATTTCCTGTCCAGCAACGTTCTCAACATACCTTACTGGTATACACTTAGTAGCAATGTTGAAGTGTTGGGATACTTTTAGATGGCTATGACTATGTTGAAGAAAGGCTTTTTGTAGACAAACCTTGGCATTTGATTTTCCTATCATCCCGGTAGGCAAATGGTTACATGTGCTTTGTCACTAAGGTGACGGTATCACCTTGGTGATGAACCATACATAACCATTTGCCTTCCGAGTCTGTCTCTCTGTAGTCTTGCGTAGCCAGACAACTATTCCACAATCGCTGAATGCTATATAGAGTCTGGAACAACATCTCCTGAAAGCCGATGTGGAAGCCATCATCTGTTCGTCATTTCCGTTCACAAACATATATTTTAATATATCTTCAACCCATTTAGAAGTGAGGCCGATTTTAAAAACAACTTCTAAATCCCAACCTAAGTTTTCTGACAAACATCTAAAATGACACAGATGCTTTCCCGTTTTTAAATGTATAACATCATACAGATTTTAATTTCCATTTCTACTAAGCAGCAACTATGCTTCGACTAATTTGATTTACAGTAGGACAAATTTGGGCAACTGCAAAGACGAATCCGCTTTACCCAAGACAAATTTTCTGCACTTCCGACTGCATGGCGGATGCATTTGAAAATTGTGTGAGTCAACAGTCTGTCTCGAGAGACTAGTCTCTCTGTGTCTCATAACTAGGTCTGCTGCATTAGCATGCTGGCTCGTGCCCAGCAGCACATCACGCCTGTTATGTGCTAGGTCTGCACACCATTTAATAAAGGCCTCTCCAGATATGCCAGATTCCCCGCTCAGTTATTCGGTGAAAGCAGCTCAATCACATGACCGAGGTCAAAGATACATTCGTGTTGAGGGCACTGAAGAGGGAATAACATTCCCGCGCGCTTATCTGGTTGTTCCAGAACGAGCACATTCACTGACACCGTTGCCTGTTGGCCATCTAAACTTGTTTTGTAAAACACTATGGCCTCTGAGGTGTTTATTCTCCAGAGTATTTGCTCACCTGCTCTGCGGCTCATGTCTTCATTGTCATCTGGGTCTTTCCTCTCCATGTCCTCCTCTAGTGGCACACGTTCCAATACAACAGAACATGACCTTAGAGCCTGGAGAAAAGATAGCTGTGTAATTTACTTACTTGTACAGACACTTGTGTGTTTAAACAATTATTATTCATTTCAATACAGTTTTAAAAAATAGTTATCAAATGATTGTTAATTATTATTCTGTAATTATTAGGCAAAACGATCATGTTTTGGAAAAAGGCTAAATAAATTCATGAATACATTTTTAGTACACTCAAGACATTTCACAGCCACATCACACATTTGCACCACGGTAAAACAAACATAAAAATTTGTTAAAATAAGTTTACAGGATATACACACAAACACTGGCGTGTTGACATTTTCTCATATTTTGTGCTTTCCTAAACATGACCACAGCCTTAAGCGCCAGTCCCACCAGGCACGATAACTATAAAGATAATTACAGTATAACTATATCGTTCACCATTGTATTTTTTTATAGGTCGGTGTGAACACTGCCATCCACTTGACCAAAAATATACTTTATAGTTATAGTGCTCAGTGTGAATGGCCTTTTATCCAGTGCACCCAAAGTCTACCACAAACATTCACCTCATCATATGAGTTTCTTTGTCTCTATAGCAGCATCTGTCCAAACACAGGTATTTTATTTTATCTGTACTTGCTAGTGCTACAAGTATCTATAGAGGGCTCCTACCACTGTACTTGACGCCTCATCGACTTCCTCTTCTGGCAGAGAAGGGCTCTCATCTCGGTCCAGCCTCTGGTTCTTCTGACTCTGCACAGACTCAGTGTCTGAGTCATCTGACTCCTGCAGGGTGGATCAATTATTCACATTCTCAGCAGGGGCTGTGCAACAATATATCGAATTCTTCAACATGACAGAGCACATTTGATTGAACAATGTAAACAATAAAAAATAAAGAAGCAATATCAATTATATACTGATGTTGTATCTTTGCATTTTAAGGGCATTAAATTCACACAATTAGCAAAAGGAACAAAAAGAAAAGTGTTAGAAACCCCCAGGATGGAACGATCACAAAAGAGGGGAGGGGCCATGTGGTGTGAGTGAGCAATATCCAAATGCCTGTGGTGTAAAGTAACTAAGTACATTTACTCAAGTACTGTACAATTTTTAGGTATTTCTACTTTGCTGGAGTGTTTCCAATTGTCAGTACTTTTACTCCACTACATCTCAGTGGCAAATGTTATACTTTTACTCCACTACAATTATTTGAAAACTTTAGTTACTATGTAGATTTTGATTATTATTACAAAACATACATTAACCACTTCAACCGTATATACATTTCGGCCATTTGAAAATAGCCAATCTACAAGCTCAGAGTAATCTTCTATTTTCAAAAGGTGTGTATACATTTGTGAAACTTGTGAAATGGGACAGTCTGCATAATGATAACTTTTACTTTTGTACTTTAAGTATATTCTGGTATCAATACTTTTGTACTTTTACTCAAGTATCTTTTGAATACAGGACTTTTTGCCAAATGCAAAGCAAACAAATGCAAAACAAAAACACAAAGCATCGACAAAGCGACAACGTCGTACCCCTAAATTAGGCATTCATTGTCCATACCAGTAGTCATGTAACACATTATATAGGTGTATATTAGTAATAAATATATAACACAGATAGATAGTATAATGTCTATCTTTCTTACCATGATGTCTGAGGTGTGTTAAACCGTTACCTAGAAAGTAGCACCGGTTGACTGGACTACACCCATTCACAATGGAATTAAACAAACGGAATTATTGTCTGGTAAAAACAACGTTAAATGTAATGGTAGTTTATAATGTAGACGTCTCTAGCGTTACATGGGGTTTATTATATAAATTAAAACTAGTTTGTATGTACTCTGTCTTCTTTTTCTTCCACGCTGCGTGCGAGCTACGTGGCTGAGAGAAATAATCAGCGAGGAAGTCCATATCCCATAGCGCAGAGTGACGGTCGCATTGTGATTGGCAGGCAGTGGTTGTCAGGACAATAAAAGAAGCATAGAGAAGTCAATTTGTAAAATATAAACTAAAAAAAATCGTAATTTAAGTCTCTCAGGCAATGCCTGACAGGCATAGGATATACAATTGCACAAAAAAATAGGCTGTTAGTTGACCGTTTTGAGACCATTAAAATACGTGGTGTGATGTGTGTGCAAAGTTGCACACCCGTTTAGGTCCTCAAAAACGCAATTTGTGCCTACGAATAACAATAAACAATAAACATTGCAAATTCAATAGGGCTTCGCACTGGTGCAGCGCTCGGGCTCTAATTACATTTCCCCCTCAGTCTATTTTCGTCTAATCTAATGGTAGCCTTGAAACATGACTGTCTGTGAACCATGACTAATAATCTAATGGATAAACAAACTACTTCTATTGTCTCCTCTCCTCTGACAACCAACTAGCCAATCACGTCGCGGCCGTCCCCCTGGGCTATGGGTTTTTGACTCAGGGTGAGGTGAGGAGGGAGGCGGAAAAGCTTAGCAGTTAGCAATAAAAATAACCCAGTGAGTGAGTGAACCCACCTCCACCGAGTCCACCCCATATCTATGGTCCACCCAGTCTACATCATGGTCCGCATACGAGGTTGATGATGATGATGATGATGATGATGATGGAGGTCCTCGTCTTGATGATGACGTCCTTTCTCGTAGTCTCATCGGCATCTTCGCCTCGTGTAACCGTTTCCTGATTTACAAAACACAATTTTGTTACGTTGTTACTAGTTCATCGAATAATTGCATAATATAACTTGCGATGGGCGATAATAAGCAACTATGTGTGCGGGTCAAAACGCTAAAATAATGAAGAGAAATTACCGATCAGTCAGAAATGAACTGTCCTCGGGGCTCAGCAGCCGCCAGGCGCGTTTTGTTTTGAATGTGTCAGGAAGCGTGTTTTCAAACTCTGCAAGAAGGCATAAACAAAAGGTTGAAGAAACCGCGATTTCCTGTCCTCTGCTGATTGATTGGTGGATGGACCCGTTGGACTCCTCCCACCGACGCTATAAAATATCGTTACACCGAATTCAGTGACTTGTTTAAGTATGTCACCCCAGCGGTCGCTGTTTTTCCATTTCAGCAAATTCACTGTCGGCAGCGAGAGCGACTAATAGTAGAGCGGATAGTAGGAACAATCGTTCACTTTGTGATACAAGCGTGAAAATTGGCATGAACATTCCTTTAGGTCAACTCTTTGACTTTTTTAATCGAGCCACTCAAAAATCCAAGATGGCGGCCATTTTTCAAGATGGCCGATACCTTAGTGGGCAGTTAAGTGATATGATGGTTTATTTGGTGATACAAGCATGAAAATTGGCATGAGCAGTCTCTGTGGGTCACTTGACAATAGGCCACCCACAGCTACTTGAAATTTCAAGATGGCGGCCATTTTTCAAGATGGCCAACACTTTAGTGGAGCATTTAAGTTATATAATGGTTCATTTGGTGATACAAGCATGAAAATTGGCATGAGCAGTCTCTGTGGGTCACTTGACAATAAGCCACCCACAGCTACTTGAAATGTCAAGATGGCGGCCATTTTTCAAGATGGCCACCACCTTAGTGGACTAGTTAAGCTTAAGAAATCATTTAGTTGGTGATACAAGCATGAAAATTGCCATGAGCCGTCTCAAAAGGTCATTTGACAAGAAACCGCCCACAGCCACTTGAAATTTCAAGATGTCAATCTTTAAATGATACCTTTTCTCATAGAAATGTATTGGGTTCCTCAAAAAGCTCTGTCAAGAGAGGTTGTTTGACTGTGTTTTGTCTGACTCCTCGCCCACGACCTGTCCAGTTTGGTAAGACCTGTCAGGAGTTGCCTCCCACCGGCATAGCTCTCAGGGTTCACTGAGGTAGGCCTAAACAAGCTCCCTTACCACGACAAGGTAACAGTCACAAGGGAGGATATATATATATATATATATATATATGTATATATATATATATTGGTTTTTTTTAAACTAACAGCCATTACATGTGTCAAATAAATACTAAGGGGTGGGGAAACAAAAAATAAGATGAATAAATTAGCACAGTTGTGGTGCTGAACGGACAGTGCTCCAAAATTATGAGTAATGGCTAATACTGAATGGCAATAGCCACGGAACCATGACAAACGATACTAAGGAACTAAACTGAAAATGTGCTTCACTGTTAGATATGGCAGTGGAAGGCAGTGGAAGCAATGTTACAAAGTAACAACTGAAAATTACACAGTAATAGACTAGATAAAAAGTAAAACATGATGCGTCGATGTGACGAGGGGAAGCCGAGCCATAGGCCTCCACTTGAAAACACAGAGGACAACAGGGAATAACTCTGGCAAAATAAACATGCAAATAGGTTCTAGCAGGGGCAACTACATAGGCATGTGAAACTGAGTCCATATCTGAAGCAGTTACACCTTCCAGTACATGCCTTGGAGCACCCACATTTGGTCAACTCCCAACAACTCTCCGCAATAGGTGGAAGTGGAGTCCAGAAGACTTTCCACTTCTCGTCCTGTTCCACCCATCCCCAGTCAGATGGGCTCTGCATTTGTGGATGTCGCTTCAATGCCTGTCCCCACACGTATCCAGCCTCATAAGAAGCATGTTTGGCATGCTCTTTGAGTGCTGCTTGAGTTGGTGGGATCAAGTCATATTGTCTTTGCTTTCTGGCAAAGAGATCAAGCCTGGCCTCGTTCACAGTTGTGACATCGCTGGACCGGTCATACATTAGATCTTCTTGGCCTCTTGACATGGATATCTTTGGTATCTTCAGTGTCTTCAGCAGATGTAGATGCTCTCTTTTGGGTCCTTTCCAGCTCTGTGTTGTTGAACCTAAGTTTACAGCTTGAATTATATTTTGCTCTGTTTCTTGTCGATTTGCTTTCTATGCCATCACCTTCATCTAGTCGGGTTGGACTAAGTAAGATAGGCAGAGCATTGATCTTATGAAATAATGGAACATTTCTTGCAATGGTATCATAACCAGTACGATCGTGCTCTCTTTTGAATAAACTCGGCTGAATGAGTTTTTCCTTGGTGACCTGCTGACAAATTAAACATCTGTCCCAGTTAGTTTTCACAACTGTTATGATGGCTTCTGCCATGTCTGCAGCATAGGCAGAGGCCGAGGGTTTATCCTTTTACCACCTTTTACCAAGCACTTTGATGTATGGGATACAACTAAGTTCGTGCCTTAACCCTACACTTAGTTCGATCGTTCATCCAATGCCATTTAAATCCTGAGCGATCTGTACACCATCCGGTTAACTAAAACCCCATTAACCTTGGCTCGGCTCTCCCGTGCTGGCACAACCTGTCAATTCAGGTGCGGCTATCTAACTGTTTTGGGGTAAATTAGACAGCATTTGGGATACCAACTTTCAATTAGCTGACATTGAACCCCAGTGATATATCACCAGTGTGCCCTGGTAGTGCAGATATTCACTCTTATCTAATCTATCTATGATCAACAAATCAACACAACTATATTGTGATGTGTTAAAAGTTGTTCTTTAGCATAATAATAATAATCGTCCTTAATGAAAAAAAAACATACATTTCTATGAGAAAATGTATCTTTTGAGGATCCAGGGGGTGGCCATCTTGAAAATAGAAATGTAAAGTGGCTGGGAGTGTTTTCTTGTCAAGCAACCCTTAGAGACTGCTCATGCCAAATGTAATGCTTGTATCACCAAATAAACCATTATATAACTTAATTGCTCCACTAAAGTGTTGGCCATCTTGAAAAATGGCCGCCATCTTGAAATTTCAAGTAGCTGTGGGTGGCCTATTGTCAAGTGACCCACAGAGACTGATCATGCCAATGTTCATGCTTGTATCACCAAATAAACCATTATATAACTTAATTGCTCCACTAAAGTGTTGGCCATCTTGAAAAATGGCCGCCATCTTGAAATTTCAAGTAGCTGTGGGTGGCCTATTGTCAAGTGACCCACAGAGACTGCTCATGCCAATTTTCATGCTTGTATCACCAAATAAACCATCATATCACTTTACTGCCCACTAAGATGTCGGCCATCTTGAAAAATGGCCGCCATCTTTGATTTTCAAGTGGCTCGATTAAAAAAATCGATAAATGACCTCTAAAGATGATCTGTACCAAGTTTCACGCTTGTATCACCAAGTGAACGATTCTCCCAAAATATTGCTTTTATCCGCTCTACTATAAACACTTCTAATTGTCCCCTGTTTACTTTCGATGTGTCTAAAGTTAGACAGTTATCCCGTTAAAGTAGAAGTTACATTTGTCTTGAGAAATAAAAAACAGGCCTGACCCCACTCTGATAGATAGCAACAGTAGCAAGCAACATGTTAATCCATGAAACATTGAAGTGCAGTCATCGAATACCAAACTCGTCGCCCCGAAACACCGTCGCCCCGGAGCAAATCCGGCGACCCCCGAACGGTCACCCCAAGCCACTTATACCCCGTCCGTCACCCCAGAGGTTCGGTCCCGTCGCCCACGCAAACCGTTCCATGTATTTCTACACAAAGGGGGACTTTTTCTTCTTTTGTGCAGTTTTTGTTTTTGTCTTTATTGCAATGCTGGTCCCCTTGTAAGCTTGTATTATTTTGTATTGTCCTTATTGAACTTTTTATGTACAGTGTATGCTCTCTGACCTGAGCACTGTGGTGGTGGGCATAGCATCAACCCCTCAGAACATACAGTCGCAGTCCTCTTTTAAAGGCTACACATTTTCACAGTCAATGTCATATTTCATGAAACATATTTATGGGAACATACATACATAATGTAGATAATGATGTTTATAGACAAACAAAACAAAAAGCAAACAAGAAAACACAAATTATTATGTGAAATGAATACCCCTTCAGCCCTGGACAAGTTTTTTTGACAGGTCTTTGTAATGACAAAGGTAAATTTTTACCTTTCTGCAGCCGGACCCCAATGGAAAGCTAGTGCTTTCTTGGGTTTATCCTTTCAGCATCCTTTTTTTACAAACTGTTAATAAAGCATTCAATCACTAAATTTCGGTTGAGGGGGCGTTGCCCCCCCGTGACGCCGGGCCTGGTGAGGGTTCTACTGCCTGGTGTGAGCGGTCTGCTCCTAAACTGGTGGCGAGCGTGTTTAGGGCCGAGGCTTCCGGCTACCCAGTCGAATCATTCCAGTACAGTGGATATAAAATTAGCTGAGGCATTGCCTTCTGCCCACAATAATA
>NC_137622.1:11263376-11545876 GCF_963280865.1 Gymnoscopelus braueri | reverse complement strand
GGAAGCTTATTCATGCCTCCTCCATTTTTATGCTGTAAAAGATTAAACCCATTTATCACTGTAGAGAAGGACAAAGCTGAGAGGTGCTCTGTGTGTGTGTGTGTGTGTGTGTGTGTGTGTGTGTGTGTGTGTGTGTGTGTGTGTGTGTGTGTGTGTGTGTGTGTGTGTGTGTGTGTGCGTGCGTGCGTGTGCGTGTGCGTGCGCGTGCGCGTGCGCGTGCGCGTGCATGCGTGTCTGTGTGTGTGTGTGTGATGTACTGTAGCTGTGAATGTGAAATGTGTGGAGCAAAATCATTGACCTTTTAATGCATAATGTTTTTGCTCATTTCATGGCCCTCGGTATTTAAAACTGTTTGGAACGATTGATCACATTAACTTTTCTCCTGTTTCACACATCATTTTTACATTTTACTCTCAATATTTTTTAGTTTTTTTCCTCTTGCAGGGGAAGCAGGTTCATTATGGTTCCCACCCCAGAATCACATCACACAGTAAACCATTGTGATGTAGTATTGTATGCATCATGTTTGTAGCTTACCACACAGGTTTTCAAAGTGAAATAAGAGAGAAATTAGAAAAATGAAAAAGGCGAAAGAAAAAAATCATAACAAAATATATGTTGAAAATCGAAATTATTTCCCCAGTTCAACCATTTTAAACCTGGCGTTCCTATTTTGAGCATGTAATTATTATCAAAATGTTTACATTTTCTTTCTTTCTTTCTTTCTTTCTTTTAAAAAATAGCTAAAATAGTACGTTTTTAAAAGCCATTTTGCAATAGGGGGCCCCGGACAGAAAGCATGGCTCTTTGGGGGACTGTTGCATGAATGCTGGCTAATGTTTTTCCGCTGAATGGAATTGTTTTATTTTGGAATTAAACATGTCATGTTCTCTAAGCACAGTGACATCACACGCTAGTTTTATGCTAGTGGTTATATTGGCCTACTGCTGCTAAATAATTCACAGACAACTACGCCGATTAGTCCCATGAGGTGCTTAAAGAATAGAGTCAAATCAAAAAGCCTTGGTGAGACCGCGTATGAATAATGCATGAAGTTGACGTAAAAAAATCCAGCTTATCTACTTTTTTATTTCACTATTTTGCAGCAGCGGCTCAGTCTCACTGGATAACAAACCGAATTGCCAGGCACATATTTGGCCATGACAGTGCTCTCTCTCTCTATAGAGTGAACAACACCACTGCATTTGTGAACATGTTCAAAACAAACACATTGGTTGAAACAATTGAAAGCACAGAGTCATGATGACAGCGTGGATCAGCAGGCCGGAAGGTCGTTGAGGGCCCTGCGTGTCTATTCAGAGAGACAGGATGCAGTATAGACCATAATGCTTCTGGAGAAGAGCCAGTGTCCACTGAGTAACTTTCCTGGACTCTGCTGGTGTTTCTGCTGCCGGGAGAGAGATTGGGGGGAGGGGGGGGGATGTCAGGGTTGCGTTCAAGAGTGTGTCGTGGCGTGGAAGGAAGGTTTTGATGATGCTGCCTACAGCGTTGCATATTGCTGAGCTGCGCTCTTAAGCATGCGTAAGGCAACGGCTGCTGATGCTGATGATCTGGACCTGAATGCGGGATAGGCAGACGACCCCCCCCCCCCCCAACCCCTTCCGAGGAAACTTTCAATCGATCTGTAGGTAGACTGGGAGACGGAGACAGAGACAAGAATTGCAGTTAAGCAGGCGAAGCAATCCTGTACCCTCTTCATCTCTCGTTCTTCATTCTGCCAATATGTGTCTTTGTTCTTGTGTTTTAAGGTGGGTGCATCATCATTCAACCACCACCTCCATCCCCGCCCTCCCATCCCTCTTTCTCTCCTCCTCTCTCTCTCTCTCTCTCTCTCTCTCTCTCTCTCTCTCTCTCTCTCTCTCTCTCTCTCTCTCTCTCTCTCTCTCTCTCTCTCTCCTCTCCACTGCAGTGTTCTCCATCTGGGCTGTCTATCTGCGCACTCTCTTGCACACAGACACTCACTCCCCCCCCCTCCACCACCATCTGTGTCTGTCGCTATGAGACACAGGAACAGATAATATCTCCTCCTCCTCTTCCTCCGCCTCCTCCTCCTCCTCCGCCACCACCTCCTCTCTTGCTGCTATACTCTTGCTGCTATTGTTTATTCACGTTGTGTATGAATGTATTGTTTGTTTTCTGCGATGGGTATAGCTCTCCTCTCCTCTATAGCTCTCCTCTGTCGTCTCTCTGTTTCGTGGAGTCCAGAGCGCGGTCCAGACATTAAAGTCTTCAGCCCTAGGCTTAATAACAGCTTTCTGAGCTCCTGTGTGTTTAAGGTTGTTGAGGTAACCACCTCACTGGTTGTTATCGGTATTCTGTCACTGTTCCCTCTGCAGAGAATCTCAGCTCCAGTGAGACATGATGTAGTTTATTCCCCCGTCCGCCCAGCCACTCAGTAGGTCATCAGATAAGACTGGCTGTACCTTTGTTTGCGTCATAGTATTGTACTGCCATATGGTGTATTTGTTTATGTTATTATTGTGATTATGTGTGTTGTGTTGTATCGTATTGCGCTGCAGTGCTGCGTCCAATGCTTAACTCTAACCCCTCGGGAAGAGCAAAGTGAAACGTGAATCTTAAATGTTGAAGATGCGACTCACGACTTTGGAGAGACAAAGCTGTGTGTGCCAGTGTGTTGGAGTTGTGCAGTTTGAAACGTGGGCATGTGGGCTCAGCCATGACAGGCTGTGCCAGAGAGAGAGAGAGAGAGAGAGAGAGAGAGAGAGAGGCTTGGAAGGAACACTGATGCCTGGGTGGAGGAAGGGAGGAGCTCTAGTGGAACCTCCGCCGTGATTGGTTAGGGGCGTATTCTGCCTAGCCTTCAAGGCTCCGTCCGATTGGCTGTGGCTGAGCGACAAGCGCAGCAGCAGCTGCAGTTGTAAAAAAGAAGAAAAAAGAAACTCTTCCATCTCTCCCTTCCTGGTCTCGCTCCCTTTCTTCTTCTACTCTTTATATGTATAACTGTTGTTGTAGTGGATCCCGCTGCAGCAGCCTGTCCCAGTTCAAGGGCGTTGCTTTTCCATATTGCAACATGATTTATGTCAAGTTGGTCAATTACTTTCAGCTCAGGAAAGCTCAGGGGAGTTGAAGTGATGTCTCTCTCTCTCGCCTGAGATACTCTCCATCCTCTCTCTCTCTCTCTCTCTCTCTCTCTCTCTCTCTCTCTTCCTCGCTCCCCCATCCTGTATCACTTAATCAAGACGTAGCTTGCCCTTTCCTGTTCATTGCTCTCTCTCCCTCCCTCCTGCATGCTCTGCTCCTCTATTCGTTTCTCCTCTCATTTTTATTCACTCTTTCGCTGTCTCTCCCTGCACCCCAGCCCCTCCTCCACCGCCCCCCCCCCTGTCTCTCATCATGCTGGGTTTACTGGGAGCTGCTCATTCTCGGACAATACATTTTTAAGGACTCTACTTCTCTTTTACATCTATTTTAACATTATCCCTTTGTTGCTGTCCTACAGGGTTGTTTTTGAGGACATGTGGATTGGTCGGCGAGGACGATGACAACAGAGGGATAACAGCAGGTCAGGACACCAGAGCATGAAGGCATGAGAAAAAGACTGAAACAAGAGAGGAAACTACTGTAAAGTGCCTACTGTGAGTGGCTGCGGTTTGTCTGCGGAGGCGTTCATCTCCTACGCTGACTCTGCATTCAGCTCCTCCTCTGAAGCGGGCCGCCGAGGTGACAGCAGGGCAGAGTGCTGTGTGTGCGTGTGTGTGTGAGTGTGTGCACGTGTGTGTGCATGTGTGTTTGGCCTTGAATGAGGCCATATTTTAACCTGACATCCGCGCGGAGAGGTGCATCCGTCCCACACCCGAGCTGCATTCCTCGCCACGTCTCCTCGTCCATACAGTAGGACAAGGACACAGCACTCCATCAACTCCTGCTGTTTTAGCTCTTCAGTTTCCTCTTGTCAGACTCTGCAGCTGAAGCTAGCAGGCTTGCTAGCTAGCTAGCTAGCCACCATAGTGACAGTGTCACAGCTGGCCATGTTGACGTGAGTGCAGCCGTGAGGTTCTGAGACGATCGGGTGGTTCAAGAAACCAGGGGGAAGGGAGAGTGACCCCTGGAGATCCACTGCTCTGAGACATATCGCAGGACAGAGGACACAGGACAGGACACAGTCACACACATCCCTGCACGATAGAGTCACATCTGCAAATGAGGCTCCTTTTTTAACGAGACAGAGCTGGTCTCTGCTCACCACTGTCTCACCTTTAACAGTCCCTGTTAAGTTCCCTGGAGGTACTGAGGTGCGGTGCAAGGAAAACACTGAACAGCTTTTGTTGCTATCTTGTTATATCTTGGATTTTCTTTTTCTTTTTTTCATAAACATTTCTTCGCCCTTGGACTTCGAGAGTCTTTAACGGCCAAAGCGTTTCTGTCCCCACCTTGCTCAGTGTGCGTGTGTGTGTGTGTGTGTGTGTGTGTGGCTGTAATGGCGGTCAGTATGACCATGGGACGGGACACCAAATGGCTGACACTGGAGGTGTGTCGTGAGTTCCAGAGGGGCACCTGCTCACGGTCAGACGTTGAGTGCAAGTTTGCCCACCCCTCCCGTAGCTGCCACGTGGAGAACGGCCGAGTCATCGCCTGCTTTGACTCACTCAAGGTAACAGCACAACAAAAATCCCCCGCTCACACGCACACACACACACACACACACACACACACACACACACACACACACACACACACACACACACACACACACACACACACACACACACACACACACACACACACACACACACACACACACACCATCAGGGCAGGCATTGTGGGATGACAAAGCTAAATTTTTCTCATTACCAGCACTTGCAGCATGGCCAGTGTTCTTTAATGCCCTTCAGCCGTGCTCTGTCACAGTCACATATAGGAATAAATATCATATTAAATATCCATTTGATGCAGGTTACAAAATGCATAACAATGTCCAAAATGTATATTTTGTGAACTTTAGAACTTTTGACCTTTAACATTTTTAGGCTGCTCACCCTGCTCACCTATACACATCTTGTGGTGTTTTCCCCTGCATCGAACCAGCTCAACATGACTAGACTTTAATCACCTTTTAGATTTTCCATTTAGCAAAAGTACTGTACCTAGTATGTTACCTTTTAGATATCATGTCCGTCAAAGCTCTTAGCGAGGGGAGGCCATACTAATAGGTGACATGCAAAAACTGCAGACTACTGATTTGTCAGGGAGAATTGATTGCACGACTGCATCATTGCATCACGACACTCATGGAAGCTCCCGAATACTGTTAACAAACTTTAAAACTAGATGTTGTAAATGTGAAATGAAACAACATTGAGTAAGAGAACTCAATATTGAGTAACGGCATGGCCAATTTCTGTTTCCAACAAATCTTTATCAAACTGTTTTTGTTGGACTGTACAGGTGAAATGGATATGGTTTCCAGACAGCATTAGCGTTAACTTTAGCTTTGTTTAGCACTCTCCTACGCAGATGAGTGGACGTCGCTAATATGATGGCCAGCTACATTTAGGGGGTCCTATTTGCAGTGGAAAATGAAGTAAAGCGAGTAGAGTGGAGTTGAGTTGAGTCGGTACCACACAGTGGAAAAGCAATAATTGTTCTCCAAAGTCATTCTGCTGACTGTTTGTCCATCACAGTCAGCTGCTTCCTGTGCTGTGTGTCACCCCCAAATCCCCCCACCCCCCCACTCCGTCCCAGTTGGCAGGTAGCAGAATCCCCAATACACAAGTGATGCTGATATACATACTGTATTTTACAGGAGCTACAGCAACAACTATGAATGGCTAATTGTGCTAGAATTGAACATGTGTTGTGCACTGTGGATTGTTGCTGTTTGTGTGTGTGCGTGCGTGCATGCACATGTGTGTGTGTGTGTGTGTGTGTGTGTGTGTGTGTGTGTGTGTGTGTGTGTGCGTGTGCGTGCGTGCGTGCGTGCGCGCATGTGTGTGTGTGTGAGTGAGTGAGGGGTTTTGCTCGAGCAGCTTCTCTGTGGTTCAGAAGTGAGATGCAGACAAGGGGCTCTCTGTCTGCACGCAGCTGCTGTCTCCTAGTTTATTGAGTTAGAATTTATTATTCAGCCATTTTTCTGCGTTATATCCTCCAGAGCAGGAGGGAGATGCAGAGAGAGAGAGAGAGAGAGAGAGAGAGAGAGAGAGAGAGAGACAGAGAGAGAGAGAGAGAGAGAGAGAGAGAGAGAGCTAGAAAGGCAGCCTAGCAACAGCCACACAAGTGCCTACCCATTGGATAGTTTGATCTTCCTGACTGGCACGGCTGTTTTTAGCGCAGAGCAGCAGCCCTGCTCGGTATTGGATGAACTGACACAGGGGGAAAGGGAACAACCTGTTTTTTGTATATTTTTGATCAAAGGGAATAACAATGTATTAAAGGTAGCAAAGGCCGGGGGACACACTGTTGCTCCGAGAAAGTGCTGAGATGTCGAATAGCTGAAGGTCAGGGTGGCTTTCTCTTTATCAGGAGCCACAGCAGGGTGTTCGCTGTTCATACTCACTCACTCACACACACACACACACACACACACACACACACACACACACACACACACACACACACACACACACACACACACACACACACACACACACACACACACACACACACACAAGCGCACACCAACAGCTTTTCTTTCATCAACATTTGTTGTTCTGTTCTGTTCTGGCTAAATTATGCCGTTACTCAACCAACAGTCGTCAGACAAACGGGAGCAGGTTGTGTCTCCAGCAGCACCGGATGCCACAGCATCATGTCTCCCCTCCCCTCCTCTCTGGGTACATTTTATGGATTTATCTGCTAATGGCCTCCCTCCTCGCTGTCCCTCCCATATCTAGCATCTCCGTGCGTGGTTGAGGGCTGCTGTCACTCCCTGCTGCTCCTTCATTAGCTGTGTGTGTGTGTGTGTGTGTGTGTGTGTGTGTGTGTGTGACTGTGTGACTGTGTGACTGTGTGTGTGTGTGTGTGTGTGTGTGTGTGTGTGTGTGCGTGTGCGTGTGCGTGTGCGTGTGCGTGTGCGTGTGCGTGTGCGTGTGTGTGACTGTGTGTGCGTGTGCGTGTGCGTGCGTGTGCGTGGTCAGTCTGGGCATGCTGGGACAGGGAGGAGGGGAGCTCATCTCTTTACCTTGTTAACTGGAGTGCTGCTGTCGCCTGGCTGGAAGCATGAGTGAGGCTGCTGGTACACAGTAAAACCCCTCAGTGTTCATTAACAAAGGGCGGCAGGAGCGGCAGGGGTTAGAGCGTCCATCTGGGAATCCGAAGGTCCCCGGTTCGATCCCCCTGCTCCTCCTGGCTGCGTGTCAAAGTGTCCATGAGCAAGACACTGAACTCCTAAATTCTCCCGTGAGCATGTTGGGTTTCCTTCACCGTCAGTATGTGAATGGGTGAATGTAATTAATTTTCACACCCGCTGCATCAAATGGATGACGAGGTAGGTCCAGGATTTGACCGCACCGCACCCGCTTGATGCGCCGGGACTCCCCTGCGTCAGCCGTTGACACCTTGTGGCATCACATGTTCACGAGGACAGATGATTCACGATTCTCTGCCGATCGGTAGGCAACTCGAACGGCGATGATTCGGCAGACGCGTACTTCGCACTGCTTGACATTGCCAATTGCTAGCCCAACAGCTCACTCGTAGCATTGGAAAATTACGCGGCAGAGGGATTTCCATCGCGTCAAACAGATGACGCATGGTCAGATTTTGCCCTAACTCAGTATGATTTGAGAGTGAGAATATGCTGTCGGTGAATGTAATGCACATTTTAATGTGCTTTGGAGAAAGGCACTATATACATAAATGCACCATTTACCATGTATTTACTATTTACCAGTACAAATGTAACCAAATCCATTTGAATAACATTAACGAACACTGAGGACTTTACTGTTTACATATGCCCCTCATCCCACTGTTAACACAGAGCCTGCAGACTGTACATCAGCGTCTCATGGCAACGGCATTCTCTCTTATGTCTCTCTTATGAACTGAAGAAAAACTGCTTCGGAGATGCCTGAATTTGAAAATACACTGTAAAATGTGTTAATTTCAACTTAGATTAGATTTCGACACTCAAGATTTTGCTTTGTAGACCCGATTTTTGCACCCTGGTTTTCAACTTTTCATTTTAATAAACTATGTATTTATTATTGACTGATCCTGGATCAGGGAAATGTGTCAGTAGATTATTACTGCACCACTAAAAGACCCACTTTCTCTATGTTACTTGTTGTGTTGCCATGGCTACCAGAAGGTGATTCCTCACCCAAAAGTCCCCCAAAAGTCCCCTTGGCTTGTTCTGACCCCCCCCCCCTGAGTTTGCGCTTTATTTTCTTTTTACTTTCTTTTCTATATATATTTTCATGAATATACTCTATTTTGTTTTTACTTTCTTTTCTACATATCTTTTCATTAATGTTTTACAGTACTAGAGGCTCAGCTGTAACTCACTGCCCCCAGTACAGCTTGTGTTTTGTATATTGTGAACAAACAAGCTCATTAAACTCATTAATAAGCACAGCCCTCTGTGCATACTTGTGCGCGCGGTGCTGCGTGTGTGTGTGTGTGTGTGTGTGTGTGTGTGTGTGTGTGTGTGTGTGTGTGTGTGTGTGTGTGTGTGTGTGTGTGTGTGTGTGTGTGTGTGTGCGCGCGCATGCGTGTGTGCGTGCGTGTGTTCTCATCTCCCTTAGTTTGGGTTGGTTTACTGGGCTGTCTGGACTCCTGAGACCAGCTCCTTGTTACAGACTCTTCCCTAAACGCACAGGCAGCTGACGCAAAGCTCGCTCCTCTCCCTGTGCAGCACGGCCACCACTGTTTGTCTGTCTGTACAGGACTAATTCCAGGCCGTATGTGTGTGTGCAGTGGTGGAACAAAAATTGTACTTTTCAAAAGTAGCGAAAATAGCAGATCTACAAGCTTGTGAGCTTGTAGATCTGCTATTTTCGCTACTTTTGAAAAGTGCAATTTTTAAAAAGCACAACGTTTTTTTCAATTTTGAAAAGCACAACGTGCCGCACTACAATGTTGTGAGCTTGTAGAGCGGCTATTCTCGCTATTTCACAACACTGAAATGGTTAAAGGACGACTTCACCCATTTTCAACCTATCTTCATATTATTGGTCCATGATAAAATGGCATTCTTTTTTTCTACTCTGTCTGCATCTCATAGGAGGGCTGTGGACTCGCCTACCAGTGACATCATTGTAGGCAGGAATTTGTTTTTCAAACAAGATTTTTATATTTAGATTTGTATTATCGCAAGAACAATGACAAAGAACAAAGAACAATCCATTATAGCATGCTAACTTTCCAGGAATAGAAAGCCGGCAGTTTCTATTAGCTTGGATTCCCCATCGATGATGAAGGCAGGTTTCTGAACTGTCCACAGCCCTCCTCTGGGACACAGACCGACTAGACACAAATGGTACCATATTATAATGAGCATTTGCGAGGACCAGTTATATAGGTTGAAAATTGGTGAAGTCGAATATACAGTAGTGAAATATACTTAAAGCCCCAACAGTAATCTAATTATGCAAAAAGGCCCATTTCTGAATGATAAATATATAGTATTATAATTATTGATGCATTAATGTGTAGTTAATGATTATATTTTATATTGTAAATCTCATTCTGCAAAGTGACTATTGCTATCAAATAAATGTGGTGGAGCAAAAAGACTAAACGCAATATTTGCCTCCACAATGTAGTGTGTGCGTGCATGCGTGAATGTGGCATGCAGAGTCTCTGAAGTTCGTGCAGGAGGAGCGTCGTTTTTTTCGGCGTTTTTTGTTGTTTCTCGTCTCCTCCAGCGTCGGTTCTGCCACCAACGTCCATCTTCAGTGACACGGTTGCGAACGCGATGAGCCGACCTCCGGGCCGTCGTCGTTTCAACCTCGTTCTCTCGGCTACGTCTGGTGCGCGTGTCACACTCAAGCTGGGAAGCAGGCAGGTGTGGTTTGATGATGACGGAGCACGTGCGGCTGCTGAGGGATTGTTGCACTTAAGTTTAGGAGGGGAGGGGGTTAACTCATCTGCAGGGAGAGACAGCTGCTGCCGACCCAGGGGTTTAATGGGGGACTGCAGTTTCCTCTTAGTTCACCTGCAATCTTCCTGCAGCAACGCGCAACGCAATGCGAACACAGGCAGGGGAACCACGTACTGTAGAGGTCATAAGGGCAAAGTGAATTGCTTTTACACAGTAAAATCCTCAATGTTAACTTAACTCAGATGTTCTACCGATGGAACCGGTCGGATTGGAGTTACAGACCCCTATGGGTCCATTTGGTGCCTAACTATCAATCACTTAGGTGAGGAGTCTATTTGTGCACTCTCCAAGTCAAATTAACACTGAGGATTTTGCTGTGAAAAAATGGCTCAAATCAGATTCAGGTTTCGTCAGGAAGCCTATAATGACAGTTTGAAAGCATTCTAAATTAATGACTGTCCTCACATCGCTCAGGGACAGTGACACTGAAGGACCTTGCAGAGTTGCCCTGAGTTCCAGTGGTATTTTGAATGTTTATGATTCTGAAATGGGTCTGCATAATGGTCTGCATAATGCCTACTTCTACTTTTGTAAATTTAAGTATTTAAGTGTTTTACTTTGTATTAAGTAATATTTTGAAAGCAGGACAATTACTTGTCACAAAATACAGTATTTCTACATTGTGTTACTGCTACTTGTCAAAGGCCGGAGTACTTCTTCCACCACTGCTGACACTCATGGTTATGGAGTGGGTTTGCTTGTGCACGTAAGAGCCACTGTAGCCTTCATACGGACTGTTTAGCCAACACGTTTTACAAGGTCAGTGCAGCAGGCTACCTCTCTCCGCCCTCTCCAACTCTTAGCTATCAACATCAACCAGTCACATGCCTGCAGATGTTTGCTTTTCCCTTTTCTGGGAGGCAGACTGATAACTTACTTGGGTGAGAATCAAGCATGTGGTCTTCTATTTACACCCCGACTTTTATCCGTGTCGGTGTGGGTGTTCAGATGTGCTGCTATGAAAATATCCAAACCTGCTCTGTTGATTCATAATTCTGGCAGGTTGTGAGGTAAAAAATAAGTATTCATAAAATAACATGTAGTGCAGTTAAAGCAAGGAATGTCCACACAAATGTCAAAATTAAATACCCTAAATTGTAACTGATTTTCACTTTGAAAAGCAATTTGCAAGAATGTAGAATGAGTGCCATGTTAATGTGCTGTTTCCTTTTTCAAGTAATTGCATATCTCTCATTAATTATCCATCATCCAATCTCATGAGACATAATTAGTATATTATCTCACTAGCAATTATCTCTGTTTTAAATGGATGCCAAATCTTTTTGATTTTCTGAATATCACAAATTGTACCGGAGTGTATTTTGGAACCCCGTTTGACTGGGGCCCAGATCAGTTGTTAGCGTTAAATGAGCTTTTCATCTTCAGGGCTGATGAGTTCTGATGTCCTTGTCAAGGCAAGCCCAGATTGATTTACCCTCTCAATCACATTAGTCTCATCTCACTGTTACACCGTTACAAGGCTGCATGTCTCTTAAATCTAATGAGCCCTCCATCCCCCAATCCCCCCTCCACCCCCCACCCCTTCTGTCACACTCCTCCTTTGTTTCTCAGGGGCGATGCACACGTGAAAACTGCAAATACCTGCACCCGCCTCCGCACCTCAAGACACAGCTGGAGATCAATGGTAGAAACAACCTGATTCAGCAGAAGACAGCGGCAGCCATGTTGGCTCAACAGATGCAATTCATGCTGCCTGGAGCCCAGTTACAGCCCATAGTGAGTAGTCCACCATTAAATGTTTCTATACATGTGCATTCGAAGGGTTTTCATTTTAGCCTTTAATGTTTTTTGGGTTTTTTAAATGTATTTGTTAAAAATTAAACAAAAGTGAGATCATTGATCTTAAAACACTCAAAAGTATGATGTAGGGAGAGCCCGCTGGCCTAGCGGTCCAGACGCATATACAGGCTTCGAATCCCAATCCCGAGGACATTTGCTGCGTGTCACTCCCCGTCTCTCTCTCCCTGTTTCCTGTCAATCCCCACTGGTACTATCAATAAAGGCAGAGAAAGCCCAAAATAATACCTTTAAAAGTATGATCTAGACGGGGCTGCAGATGACCCATTAGTCCGATAAATATTAGGTTTGTGTCAGATTAGGGTTAAAGTTAGGGTTAGTTATAATGAGCAGTGTCGGATAAATGGTACTTTGAACAATGGGCCATTGGACTAATCATGGCACGGCACCGAATCCTTCATGCTGAATTCACGCCAGTGAAGCAAGTGAATGTTCAAAGTGCAACATGCAATGCTAAATGCATGAATTGAACGTTATCAGTATTTGCTGCTTCCACACAGCAGTCCGTTTCTATCCATCTCAAGTGGTGTCAAGTGTATGCCTATAGTCCACGCCCAGCGAGAGCTTGGGTCACAGTGGTCCACACGGATCAAGCCAGCAGGTCTGCCTGGCTGGGGACCTCACAGACAGGGAAAAGTACAAACACTCAATGCTCATCCCTGGCGGCTTGTTTGAAAAATAATTATACATTTTAGGGAAGAAATGCGCCATGTAGTTGCTCAATCTTGATTAATTTCACTCCTACAACTACAACTTTGATAAGGATATTTATCTTGATAGGGATCTAGTTGTACAGTCCTGGTGGAGCTATTTCCTGTCTATGTCCACTGTCGCTGTCAAATAAAGGCTTGGAAATTACTTTAAAAAAAGATTGGGGTCACAGAGATACAAATCTAATGGCGGTCTGTGGCCTAATGTATGCATAATGCAAACTGGGGGTCCTTGAAATTTTTTTTTTACTTAATTCTTGTCTGTTCATCATGTCTGTTCTTTCCCTCTCTCACTATGGTGCTGCAGACCACATTCCCAATGTCTCCATCTCTGGCCACCAGCCCCAGCATGGCGTTCAGTCCTTATCTGAGCCACATGGCTCCTGGTATGAGCCTGATGCAAGAAATGCTTCCCAGTGCCCCCCTACTGGTCCCTGGGAGCCCCAATGGTATGGCAGCCATGGGAAACGGCAGTTCCATGCAGAAACAATTACGCACAGACAAGTTAGAGGTACGTGTGTTGTATTCTGTTCACCATTGGTTTATCCCATTCTCATAATATATGACATACTGGAATGCTACAGTACATGTCAAAATGATGCAGCATAGAGGCCTCCACGGGTCACGGTTACCCTATCTCTTGTATGTGTAATCCCGGGGGATCATGAACCCAATGCACGATATTTGTATGTTTTGGTCACAAAGTGCACAAGGGAAGGCAAAAATATAGTAGGTCCGGTCTTCATTGATGCTAACCCTCCCTCATCAGGTCTGCCGGGAGTTCCAGCGTGGGAATTGTACACGGGGGGAGAACGACTGCCGCTACGCTCACCCAATGGAGGCGGGCATGGTGGACTGCAGCGAGAACTCTGTGATCGTGTGCATGGACTACATTAAGGGCCGCTGCAGCCGGGACAAGTGCAAGTACTTCCATCCTCCCGCTCACCTGCAGGCCAGGATCAAGGCTGCTCAGCACCAGGCTGGTCAATCTGCAGCACCTGGAGCCATGGTGAGTCAACCTGACAGAAAGCAGTGTACGTTTGAGGTGTGTCCCGTCGAATGGCAATTCGGACGGACCAACGGAGAACCAAAAAAAAACATGTATATCTTTATCTGTTAGCATGTATGTGCCGCTAAGCCAGTATAAGTCCATGATTGTTCAACATCACCCGTGGGGTCATTTTAATGTCTACTCAGGCTTTTGTGAGCACCCAGACAGTTTTTAAGTTGCTTGATTCAGTATTTAGGTATTTGATATTAATGTTATCAGACACGCCCCTGGTGACTGATACCGTCCTCCTAATACTTGAGGGGGCCGTGTTTTTTCAATTACTTGTTTCATTTATTTTGTATTAAAAAAAATTTAAATGAAAAAAATGTAATACAATAAAGAAAATTAAAAGAATAAATGGAAAAATATGGCCCTCACGTACAGTATTAGGAGGGCAGTATGAGTCACCAGAACCAATGACGGGTGTTTGTGATTAATCTATCATGGTTAAAATGGAGTTTGAAATTACAATGGTTTGTATAGGAAGGGGGTGTGTCTGATAAAATGAATATAATAAATATCTAGATACTGAATCAAGCAACTTAAAAACTGTCTGGGGTGCTCACAAAAGCCTGAGTATACGTTATGATGACCCCAAACATGTTTGAAAGTGAAATATCCCTTTAACTGATTGGCTGAGCTTCTAATACACGTTTGTGCCGCATAGCCAAATATAAGTTACAGCGTATGCAGTGGAATAGAAAGTGTGCATAAGCCATAGAATGGATGGAATTTATAGAATAATGGCAGTAATGTTGGCATGGAGGAAGGGAAGGAAGGCATCTTTATCAAATTCAAAGACAAGTGCGTGAGAACAGATGGTACAATATGGGACGTAGGAAAGAAGAGATATGTGTATTATGAACATTCCCGACGTGCATCGTTCACGACATCCATGAACGTGGATGTCGTGAACGATGCGAGTCCTAGTAATAAAGCAAGTCCTACTAATATGGAAGTCCTACTACATGGAAATGGCATATCTCCCATGTAGATCTCAGACATCATGTGGCCAGCCTATAACACCAGTCATCTATGATGTCAGTCATCTATGTCAAATCATACGTCATAGATACTCTATGACCTATCCATGGCGTATGACACATTTGGGCAAGGTTTCCCTATTGACTTCCATTATACAATTTTAATATTTCACAAAGTATAACATATAATGTGACAATTATTCATGGAGATACCTCTTCGGCCTACTGGCAATGTGCACAAGAAATGTGGTGCTGATCGGTCTAGCGGTTTGTGAGATTAGCTCTGGAAAAACCTGCAGACACAGACAGACAAAAATAATAACCATAGTAGTAGTATACAGTGTATATTCTTCTCAGAAGAGCATTACTTTCATATTTTGGTGGTAATGTTTGTTAATGTTTCTCTGTAATGCTGCAGCTCTGGTCCCTAACTCACTGCAAATGTATAATATATTCTGGGCAGTATGTTCTGTCTTCTGTGCTTACGTCTGTACTCTGTGAAACAAACAACAGGGGCTACAGCATGGTGAGAGCAGCTTTAGCCTGCTCAGGTCCATCTGCACTGCAGATGAAAATATGAATACATATCACTCTGGTATGTAAAAAAACACAACAGCAGGAGTCATTCTGTCTGCCTTTTTCGTGTTTCATTTAATCCTCTACGCTTTTACGTCATGGTTACTGGGACGACCATTGTCTTATGTAATGACTGCCGTTTTTCATGTTTTTTTCATGCGTTTTCAGGCGTAAATCGTAAACTGCATTATCATGCATCAGCAGTATCTATTACCTCACCCCTCCATCGCTCACCTGATTCGCTGTCTGGTGTTTGTTTGGTCTAAATCCACTCACCACCTGCTAACCTTATCTCAGCCTCCGAACCAGAGAAGCATAAAAGTCTTATTTGCCCCTGAGGGGAAGTATAGATGTCAGAGCAGCCAATAGTAGAACACAGAGAGACAGACCACAAAGGAAGAAATAATGTAATGATGTAATGAATGATGTAATGAATGATACAAACACTCAACATAAGGAAGATGTGGTGAAGTACCCCCGTCTTATCTCATCTTTGTGTATGACATTGTCGTCATCATTGTTCTTCCTGTTGAGGAAGATGAGGATGACGCTGAGGCCGTCCGACGTGGACAGCCTCAGCGTCATCCTCATTTGAAAATGGAATCTTATCGGTCCCATTTTGCTCTGAGGTCTGACCCATAGACCGGCCTACATCATCACTGCAGCTGCTCTCACATCCTACAGCGCCCTCTTCTGGTGAGAATGCAAAACAATCAACAGCAGTGTGTACTGCACAGAGGATGTTCGGATACAGAAAGACTTTACCCTCAGTTGTGTGACCTAAGAGAAGACCTCTTTGTTAGACAATCTCTACTCCTGTCTTACTCTCGTTCCACTCACTGGCCAGGTCTTTCTTATAATGATATTGTAGCATTGCGGGGTTGCTAGAAAGAACAACGAGGAGGTGATCTTCATTTTGCTAGCACCAGTTCAACTGTGAACCCAGTCTTAATCATTTGCTGCAGCACAGCTAACCTGATGTTGAGGGTCCCTTAAAAGAAAAGTAAACAGGGTGACTAACCCAAAAGCTAATTATCTCTCTTGTCTTGAACATGTTCCGACTCTCTCTTTTGTCACAGACCTGTCTCTGCACAATGTATCCCCCAGCCCATAGCAACCTCTTTAGCCGGTAACGGTGGACAGACACCTCCCTCAATAAATGCACATAACCTGAACACATACCCAGCGTTACAATATTTTCGATCTCAATGGCACATCCTATAAAAAATATAGATCAAATTAAATAAATAATTGTCTCTCTTTCCGCCCTCCAGGCCCTGCCTCCAGGGGCCATGCAAGCGCTACCAAAGAGGCACAGTTTAGAGAAGAGCAACGGAACTGCAGCCACTATGTTCAACCCCAGCATGTTTCACTACCAGCACGCCCTGGCCAACATGCAGCTCCAACAGCCAGCCTTCTTCCAAACTGGTGAGTCTCAAATACATACAGTATCGCTGCAACACCGAATAAATTATCGGCTCATCTGTGGTCTGTACCACAGAGCACATGGCGCTATGGGACTATGAATACGGTTAAATGAAACTTTATAGGCCTAATTCAACCAAACGTCTATAGGAGGTGTCCAATGACACGACCGCTCTCAGCGACCCGCCACAGCCCTTTCTCTAACATCAAAACCAGGTTTTGACAGAGGTGATTATCCTAAATAAGCATGCAGGATAATTACATCACATCCTGTATTTTGTAAGGTAAAATAACCTGTCTGGTAGCGGAAGCTGTTCTCAATGTTTTTTATAGTGGACAATTAAGCAACAGCATGGAAAAGATGTGTTTTACTTAAGATAATTTGAGACAGGATAAGATGAGATGAGATTTATTCATCCCTGGTTGGTTACATCGTGTCATCAGTATTCCTGATGTCTGAGATGGACCTCTCTGCGATCAAGTTACTGTGTGTGCGTACGTGCGTGCGTGCGTGTGTCTTTTTTGTCTCTAACCACAACCCGTTGACTTATCCTGTCGTCTCACCTCTTGTCTTCCACTCTCCTTTCTTCTCTTCGCATTCTCATCCTTTCCTGTCCTTGTTCTCTCATTGCAACTGCACCGTGTGTGTGTGTGTGTGTGTGTGTGTGTGTGTGTGTGTGTGTGTGTGTGTGTGTGTGTGTGTGCGTGTGCGTGTGCGTGTGCGTGTGTGTGTGCGTGCGCGCGCGGCAGGGTCAGTATTGTAGCTGTTGGAAGGTCAGCTGTCTGGATGCAGATGTCAGAGCACAGATTAGTTTGTGAACTGGACAATGATAGGAAATGCTCTTCAGCAGTGGACAGCCTGACCTTAGTTTGTCCAGAGCTCCGTCCACACCTGTAGAGGAAACTACTGTAGAATATAATCATTGTGTAATGCACTAAAGATGGAGAGGCCAAATCATTTTGAACAATCGTGATTGCCTCTACAGGCGTTTAGCCTGTGTTGTTGTTGTCTCTGCCTGTCTGCGAGTGTCTGCCTGTGTCTATCTGCGTGTCTCTGGCTGTCTGTGTCTCTGCCTGTCTGCATGTCTCTGCCTGTCTGCGTGTCACTGCCTGTTTGTGTCTCTGCCTGTCTGTGTGTCTCTGCCCGTTTGCGTGTCTCTGCCTGTCTGTGTGTGTCTCTGAGTCTGTATGTGTGCTTGCTTCTCTGTTCCTGCTGAGGAACTCTCGCCCACTTAGTTTTGCAACTCATGCTTTGCAGAGGCAAGTTATGTTTTCATATCAGTCTACTTGTATCTTTGCCTGTGGTATGTCTGCCTGCCTGCCGTTTTTAAATCCATTCTATTTGCACAGATGGAACCAGAATTCCAGAATTAACGGACATTATTATAATGTCCGCCTGTCTGTCCAGGACCATGCATGCCTGTGTGTGTGTGTGTGTGTGTGTGTGTGTGTGTGTGTGTGTGTGTGTGTGTGTGTGTGTGTGTGTGTGTGTGTGTGTGTGTGCGTGCGTGCGTGCGTGCGTGCGTGCGTGCGTGCGTGCGTGCGTGCGTGCGTGCGTGCGTGCGTGCGTGCGTGCGTGCGTGCGTGCGTGCGAGAGTGAGGCAGGGGGGGGTTGCATGTGTGCGCGTGAGTTTGTGTATATGTGTGTGCATGCCAGCTCAGACAGCCCAGACAGCAGCAGTAGAAGCCATGGTTGGTGTTTCAGTAAGCCCTCCCTCCTGTCTCTTGTAGGGCTTATGAAAGCCATGGCCCTGCAGGCCCCAAGGGCCCGGTGGGAGAGGCCAGACTGGAACAGCTGCAGGCAACCCCCCAACTACCTCCTGTCAGTACCTGGACACACTGGTGAGGGTCTCCCTTCCCCAGAACCACCCTGTATCAGCTCATGGGTTTGAGCTGCAATTGGGGGGAGCGTGTAATCAGTCTATTTCCTCACCACTGTGAGGTGCAAATATTGACCTGTATGAGATGATTATAAAAAACATAATTTATAACACTGTTGCTTACTAGTCGTAAGCAGGTGTGCAAAAAGGTGTCTGCAAGTGTGTGTGTGTGTGTGTGTGTGTGTGTGTGTGTGTGTGTGTGTGTGTGTGTGTGTGTGTGTGTGTGTGTGTGTGTGTGTGTGTGTGTGTGTGTGTGTGTGTGTGTGTGTGTGTGTGTGTGTGTGTGTGTGTGTGTGTGCGTGCGTGCGTGTATGCATGTGCATTACCTGCTCAACCTTTGTGTTATGTGGTTCATCTGCCTCCCCAGCATGATTGTAATACTGTGATAATACTTTAACTATAATACATATAGATTATCACCCAGGCACTCGTCGATGCCCGAGGTTATCCAACCAAGGAACGGCCTATCAGGGCCCAAGGCTGGATAGCAAGGGCATCCACGAATGCCTGCGATAATTTGTTCATCACATGCCCATAGCCTTATTTATTCACAGACAGCAGTTGATCAACACTTTAATTTAATAGATATATTAACATTACTGTCAACGTGGAACTGCCCAGTCGAAACCAAATGGTCCCGCTGAGATTTCCCCACAGTGTGTGGAGGGAGTTGGCTGCAAAACACGACCTGCCTCACCATTACACAGAATTTGCAATGGTCGCTGTTTTTTGCTATATGTATTTTGGTTCCTTTGCGCCCGCTTAAACATCAATGACTCCGCAGAACTTTTACCAGACCAACCACAGCAACCACGTTTGGAGGCCGAGTTTTGTCCATGTTTGACATGGTGAGTTCATTCAGCAGCAAGGTCATTAAAAGTGACAATTCTGCACACAGTGACACTTAAACTTGCGCTGATTGGTCAACTACCATTTTATCCCTGGGGCTGATAGGCAGCTAGCCAATCAGAGCAAGCTTATCCCCTCTCTATCCTTTTATTACCCCCTTAACCAGGGCAAATAAATGCTGGGTATGTGATAATGTTTGAATTACCACCTGGTCGTTCGGCAATGCCCAAGCAACCAATGGTGGGTATATCAGCTCAATCCTTGATGAGGGCTGATAGCTGTGCCCGATGTTGGATAAGAATGGCGAATAAACTACACAGGAATTCTTGCTGATAAATTGTTTATCACATACCCATAGCCTTATTTATTCACAAAGACAGCGAGAAAATTACATTTGATTAACACTATAAATTAATAGATTAGCATTACTGTCAACGAGGAACTTCCCCGGTGAAGAAAAGGCTATAGTCCGGTCCCGCTGGGATTTCCCAAAGATGTGGGCAGAGTTGACTCAGAACATGGAAGTTGTTGCTGGTGTGCCTCGCCGTGAACTATTGAAGGACGCTTTTTTCGCTCTACGTTTTGGTTCCCTTGCGCCCATATAAACTCCATTGTCCTTAGCCGTGAATTTGACCAAATCATCAGTTTCAGTTTAGCCCGAGGCAGTTAAGCTGTGCTGATTGGTCATCTGCCGTATAACCCTTCAGGAAGATATGGCTTTAGCTTACGCTTATTGGTCAGCTGTCGTGTAACCCCTAGGCTAGATACAGCAGTTGACCAATTAGCTCAAGCTCACACCCCTCTCTTTTTATCACTCCCCTCACCCAGCTCAAATCACGGTTGGGTATGTGATAAACAGTATTATTATCATATGAGAATACAATGCTGAGTTGTTACGTTATTATGTATTATACATAAACTTTATTCTGAAGTAAAGCAGGTCACATGGAATGTTGAATGTTGCACTTAAAGGGATAGTTCACCCAAAAATGAACTTTTTTTCTATCGATTAGTCTCCCCATGGAGACTTGTATTCATGGATATGCTTTGTTTTTGTCGCATTCCTAAGCCAATAATTTGATGACCAGCGGACCGGTAGGCAGCGTCTCCTTTGTGTCTCCTACCAGAACCCTGGCCGGTCATCAAATTCAAAACCCCCCAAAAAAAATCCATTAATTCAAGTCTCCATGGGGTGACTAATCGATAGAAAGAAAGTCATTTTGGGGTGAACTATCCCTTTAAAGCTCTGTTGGTCGATGTTGTGAAAACATCGCAACATACAACCAACACACACCAGAGCCTTAATGTGTCATCAATGATAACGAAGATTGGTTTATTTATCACTAAAGGAGAATTTAACAATATATGAAGGAAAGCATGCAATAAATATCAAATAAATCAAGCTGAATGAATTGACCAATAAGTGTCATGTTGTGTGACTTTACTGAAGAAAGCTTTTGCTTGTCTATTCTCTTATGATTCATTTGCTCCCCCCATCCTCATGTCCCGTTCACCTGAATACAACGATCAGATACATTGGTCTGATTAGATTGTATGAATATATATATTGCCATGTTTTGTTAACTGTCATGAGTCTTTGAACAATACATTCCTTATTGTTTTATGAATTGGTTGAAAATGTAATTTCCTTTTTTCCTCTTGTTTCATCTGCATGTGTCTGGATCCATCATTTGAAATTCATCCTTTTGCTTCTACACATTGTTGCCATGATAATCATATCATTCCTGTCCCCCCCCCCCCCCTCCTCCTGGCCCACGTTCCTCGTTCTCTGTCTTTGTCGCCTGACTCGCCCCGAATCAAAAGTACCCATGATGCACGGTGCCTCCACCTCCACCATTACGTCGGCCTCGACCCCAGTCACCAATGTTCCTTTCGCTGAATCTGCCTCCTCCAATCAGGTTTGGCCCTTCATGTTGTGTTTTCTCCTTTGGTAGTTTATATAGCTTTAGGCCTTCAAACTCCTCTCGTGTCGGGAGAAAATCAAATACACCCGACTGTGATTTCACATGTGTTTACATTCCATCCTTCTTCACTTGTCAATCTCAAGTGATGTGAGCAAATGAAAACTTTATTTTGAGACGAAGCCTTAACCTTAACCGAAGCCGATATGCTTTGCCTTACGACGAATAGCAAAAAAAAAAGCCAAACTGCAAGCTCACGCCGCAAGCTTGTAGATCAGCTATTTTCACTATTTTAGAAAATGTTACAAAAGTTTTTAAAAGTTTAGAAATGTATTTAATGATTTATTTATTTAACATACCTAAAATAGGGATGCCAGGTTGAAAGTGGTTAAAAATAAATTATGGACATGCAGTATATGGTCTGATGGTAGAGACTGTCCAGTAGTTACTACAACTTATAATGTCTTCTGAGCTTTATTGAATTTACTTTAACCTTCATCACAACGATTGTCGAATGATTCAGGTAGATATTTAACTTAGAGCGATGCTAATTAGCCATCATCATTTGACTTTATAGTCTCCATTCTACGATACTTTCCAGTCTTTGGAATGTGAATGTTTTGCTTTTCTGACGCAGTCAGAAGAGCACAGCCTGTCATTGAAGAGTAAATAATTGTTCTGCTTCTTCTGTCTTCTCTCTTCCAGTAGACCCTTCAGAGGTTCTGAGCGCAGATCCAGTGGAAATCCAGTGCATCCCCATGGAAACCCACTTCTGTCCCATCCCCAAACTGCTGGTAGCCGCTCCGGTGGCACTCAATTCGGTCAGCGTCTCCAGAAATCCCAGTTAAGAGTCCTTTCTCAAACCCACAAACTCCCTGCATTACCAGCAGGGGGCACCTATCTGAATGCAGAAAACCTGTGCCTAGCCTACTGTGCACACTTCAGAGTGGCAGTGTGAACCTTATTTGGAGATACTCACTTTGGTGTCAAGGAAAGTTCTTGTTGGTTCATGCAATATTGAAGCTTTGAACCTGATTATGTTGATACAAGCCAACCATCCTGATGCATTATTATTATGGACCTGAATATCAGAATGAGCAATAGAGCCATACATGCCCACACCTTAAGAAACACACACACACACACACACATACACACACACACACACACACACACACACACACACACACACACACACACACACACACACACACACACACACACACACACACGCACACGCACACGCATACAAACGCACGCACGCACGCACACACACACTCACAAACACACACTTACACTATTTAGACATACTGTAGAAAACCTTCTTGGGTTGGAGCCATTAATGAGGCATGAGGTAAACCGACCTTACACAAAATAAATCTGAAAAGCTACTCATGGAGATTCCCATCAGAAGATGGATCAGACCTTGGTCAGGTCAATGACCTTTATGTTTTTTTCTCACTTGAGAGCTTGAGAAGAAAAAAGTTTTTTGTTCCATATCATGTCATGTTTACGTTGTAGGATGGCTGAAATGTTTATGTTTAAAACTCACCTGTACCCTGTACACCACTCACATTGTTCGAGGTCTATGCTCTCATCTTACATGATGAGGGAACAAGTTTGTTTGAATTTGTTTGTGCCTTTCATTTTTCAGTTTGCTGTCAAGGAAGGTTCACACTACAAAAACAATTCAGCACACAAGACTGTTATGGCCAATCGTTACTAACAGGGTTCGATTTTCTTTTTAACAGAGGGGATTTTCTACCACTTAAGCCCTATACTAATCCCTATACTAATTTGTATGACAAATAACGAAAATAGCAGCTTTACAAGCTCACAATGTGTCATGATGCAATGTGTTGTGAGCTTGTACATCTGCTATTTTTGCTATAAAAAAAGTCTAAAGAATTTTAGCAAGTTTAGAAAATCTACCCAAAATAGGGAAGTTAGAGTTAATGTACTCAACATACCTAATTATACATATTTTATTTATATTGTGAAATTGTGATATTATTAAACATTAATATCAAATATTTCAGACAGGAAATCGAACCCTGGTCTTGTTGTAAAATCTCAATACCATGGAATGCCTCATGTGGAGAATCCCTTATTCAGAACTACAATTATCGCATCTAACTTCTCAGCTGATATACCTCCTCGCTCAGCAGAACAGGAGGCATTTGTTATAATGTACACTAACAGTGTCAATGTACTTTTAACAGGTCCTGAGTTGAGAGACCGTCTAAGAATGTGACTTTTAATTCCCTTATTGAAAGAGGAGGACCACCTTTAAGCTGTGTGTTCTGTGTGGGTGTGTGTGAGACAGCTGCCATTATGAGAACTACACTTTAAGTCATGAAGTGTCCTCAGTGGTTGTTTATTGGTTGTGTTGATTTGATTAATAATGAGCCGCATAGTTTCAAAAGAGGTTTGTTTTTCACATTTTCTCTGTGTTTTACAATCCAAACTTGGCTTCTTGTGCAATGCAAAGGAATGACAATCTCTGGGCGTAATTAAAGGCACTTCATACTGAAATTTGCTAATCATGGCATAGATAGAGAATAGAGATGATTCCTTTCTTCAAATCCTATGAGATTATAATCAAACCAAAACTGTTATAGATAATCTAAAGTATGACACTTATTCGTTTATATTGCTGGCACTTGCGCAAGTGATGGTATGGTACAGAAATGACAGAAATGAGGAACAAGGTTTATATCCTGCGTTTGTGCCAATGATCTTTTCACCAAAGTCTGTATGTGCCAAGCGTTGATGTATGGAAGTAACAGACCCAGTTAATGCGATACCTGAATTATTCCTCCAAATTAACCTTCCGTTCTGAGATGTCAAGGTGTGCAAAACAGCACTTCTTCTTTTTGGAACTTCTTATGTTCACAAGACTCATGAAGTGACTAAAGCCTACTTTATACATTTTCACATGCAACAATGCATCACGTTTTCAGCTTTTTCTTTATCCTTTATTTTTGATGAGAGACATTGTTGTGCGAAAACCTAAAAATTTGACTTAAGCGGCACACAAAATTGTCTGTCTTGTGGCTCTTCAGGGAGAAAGTTAAGAACTTGAAAATGTCCTATTTGACTTTAAAATGTGTTGTCTTTTTCACTGATTGTGTCCTTTCTATGAAAAGTCGTCAAGACTCTAAATGCTTAAACCACAGTGGTTCAGAACAGAACTTAGAATGAGGAGATGGGAGGAGAAAATCCTAAGTGTTAGTTTAATTCTAAAGTAAAACTAAAGTATCACTCAGGGTTTTGCGGTGCGGGACTGACCTTTGATTGACCTGCTGTAAAGATAGCAGACAGATATCGGGAAATTAGGAGACACAGTTATTGAAATGGAGATGAAATCACCTGCAAGGTCAAGGTCAAATGTGCCTCTTTCAAGTCTCCTCAAACAACCACTGTCCATACACTGTAATAACAGTCAAATCATTAAAAAAGACGTGTTATCTACTGTAGCGCTGTTATCAGAATTAAGATGTTATATCTATAGTTTCTCCTTTGAGGCAGCTGTGCTGTCTCCTCTTTAATAATGTAAAAAACTAAAAATATATACCCACAGTGAGTGGTGTGCATACGTACATGTGTTTTAAAAACTCAGCGCATCACATATTGGGTTAATTAAATATGTTTAAAAATGTTTCAAAGCATTTCCCACAGGGAGTTCATGTTCAAGTCATGTCATTGTGTCGTGAATGTATCTAATAATGCAAAAACCCTAAACGTGCCGATCTGAGAGACCGGCATGTTGAAATGTAATGACTCACTATATACACTATTTCTAAGAGGTCACATAAATACCATGTTGATACTGTGTTAAGATATATAAAAGTATGTGTATTGTTATATAGATTTATATTTAATGTCAATGGGTGGTGTGACTACTTTTAGAAATATCTTTGGGCAAATACGTTTTTTTATATACATATATACACTATATATCATTTATTTGATTAACTTAAACAGAAATGGCCCTCTCCTAATCAATGAAATTTGTGATTGGAATTTCTAGACAACTTGTTTTGTCTAAAATCCTAATAGCTCTGAAGGACTTGCACTGTCAAGTCCAGAAAACTAAAAGAATCTCCCAATATCCACTCTGTTTTTCTTGTCTTGTCATTCTGCCTTCACCAACTGCTGTCCAGTTGGAAATAACAAAATACTTGATGAATAAATTGTGCCTCTCTCGGGGCATTCGAATTTTAAGTACACTTAGAGCGTAGTTCGCTCAGGCGATTGTCATGTAGATGCTAGAAACCTTTTCCTACCATAATTTCTACCCCCATCTCTCTCTCTCTCTCTCTCTCTCTCTCTCTCTCTCTCTCTCTCTCTCTCTCTCTCTCTCTCTCCTCTCTCTCTCTCTCTCTTTCTCTCTCTCTCTCTCTCTCTCTCTCTCTCTCTCTCTCTCTCTCTCTCTCTCTCTCTCTCTCTCTCTCTCTCTCTCTCTCTCTCTCTCTCTCTCTCTCTCTCTCTTCCTGGTTTACTTTAGGTCCCTCTGTACTTAGCCATGTCATCATGAGCTTCGCTCTGTGTCCTGTCAGAATATGCTGAATGTTCCGCTCACTGTGAGCAGTGACAGGAACCTTTAGCATGGAACTCGGCCCTGAAAGTAGTTCTGTTTTCCAGGACGCAGATGAAAGGGCCTTACTCCTGTATCATTGTATAAAAGATGATTGTTATGTATGGGAATAACTATTAGTGCTAAAGTAGTGTTTCTTTTTAATTTGACATAAGAAATCAAAGCATGGGAATAGAAATCTTCATTTATACATACAGTACCTAATAGTTTGTGTAGACTGACAAGGAAAAAATATATTTAAAAAAACTACATTTGTATGCAATGATAGATTCATTGTTGATAACAGTTGCTATTGCTATGGCAACAAAATGACAACATGGCTACCTTTGTATTATCTTAATTGTTAACAGTAACTTATTCAGAAAGGGAATGTCTTGTTAAGTTTGTCTTTGAATGCTACACGATTGAATATTTTCTACGGAAAACATAAATCCTTATAATATCCAAAGGTCCTTTGGGGAGATCAGGTGTTCATTTTGTGTCCTTTTTTCTTGGGTCTCAATTGATTTGGTTTCTTTGTCTTGTATTTTATTTGTTTCTTTCAAAAGTAAGAATGGATGTTTGCTTTTAAAGCAAACAGCACCGTCAGGGTGGTAAAGAGGCTTTTTGGACTGTTTGCAAAATGGCAAAACTTCAGCTTTATCTATGAAATCAAAGGGGACTATTTATAGCAACATTTCATTAAGACTAAAGGCCTTTGCTATGAGGCATATATATAGAGAGATGTCTCATTTCATGATTTATTACTATGATTTAACTGGCCACTTTGGCAACAAAAGCGGAGTTTGTAAGTGTTGTAAGAGTCCATAAGAGCTCTCTTTGTCCCCAGGCCTGCCCAGCTGTGCTGGGATTGATGTCGATTCTCACTTGGGTGTACGAATGTGTGATATTCACCTTGTTTGCACTTATGTACATAACTATGTCAAAATATTCAAATTTATTTTGAATAAATATAGAGAAAAGAACTGATAAAAAAAATCTAATGACTGTATTGTTACAGATACTGTACAAGTATACAGTTAGCATTTTAATACAGTGTAGAAAATGTTTTGAGGGATCTGTCTTTTCTGTTTGCTAGAGGCCTACTCTTTGCAAAGCATGACATTGGCTAGCTATAAAAGATGAATGGTTTGCACCTAAAGAAGCGAATTTTGTTTTTTATATTTATTCGATAATTTACAAATTGTTTGGTATTGATTCATCTATATCTGATATGATCAGTGATATCATCAGTGAATCTGTATTTTTATTTGTTGAGTTAAAAAGAAATCTAACTGGAATGTATCTGATGAGCCGGTGATAAGCTCACCCTTAAATACTTGAGTAAAATTCCCAAAATACTGGTCCTCTGGGACTAGATGAAACCTTTCTTATCTTCAGTTACGTCCCAATAGTAGTGTTTAGTTCTAAGCTGTCTGTTGAAAGGCAGCCAAGGATAAAATAACAGATATCAAGATCAGACGATAGCAGTGAGGTGAATGTGCGACATCAGGTGCACAACAAAGGAATCAAGTTCAAAATTCTTCATTTCAATTTTGTCTGTGATAGGATTTGGGGATAATCTTTACTCGTTCACTGTCATTATCCAAAAGAATGAATCTGAATTCTCCTTAGGATTTCACTCAAAATTGTGAACAGGAACTGGATGTCCAGTGCTATCTTCTGTAGCACCCTCATCCCTCATTGGTATTCTTTTTGTTCAAACTTGGACATTTGATGCTCTTTAACTGCTCTTGAAGCCAATGATTTTGTTGCCATGGCACTTTGTCCTAGCGGTGGATTGACTTGAGTCTCACTGTGGTGAAATGGTTCAAGCCCCTCAGACTGTAGACAACAGGAGTCTGTATTCAGACAGTGTAAATAGTTTATCAGCTGTGCCTCTGTAGAACAATGTGCACCCCAAATACACCAGAGGTTCTCAGCTGTGTTTCTTTCACTCTGTATCCAACCATCCCTACTGTCTCAATATCATCTCAATATATACGTGTATCAATCATAATTCATACTGTCTCTTTATGAGAAAAATACCTGTGATACAGGCTCTGTGGTATGGACTTGATGAGAAATGGTTCCCCTGGTGCAAAAGAAAATCACATTTGGTTGTGCTTTTATTTTTAAATCAGTTTAACCTAACTATTATTTGAAATCAGTGTAGCTGTCAATCATTGTGCTTTCATTATGAAATCCTGAATTGTGTGTTTTCCTGTATTTCTTACATTTTAATTGAATGTTTTAACACAAATTGTTTGATTTTATTTTTTTTCTCTCTCTCACAAAATCCATGTTACGGAACATCATTGATTTGGGGGGTGTTAAGCTTAAGTGCCAGACTGAAAGTCAACCATAATGGTTGACTGTTGAGGACAAAGCCATATGAAAAAACTCCTCTCTCTGCCAGGCTAGGACAAACTTGAAAGTAACTGCTTTGTTTCTTGTTGCCTATCGTTTCAGCCTATATTTTTGCTTGCTGTGCTTGTATGTGCTGCTGTGCTTACATGCCAATTTATTTTGCAGTGTATTAATATTAAGGTAGGTTTCTGTGCCTATGATGACATCTGCTGTTTTTATTTTAACTTTAATAAAGCATTTAATGGTGGCCCGCTGTGGTGTGTTTCATTATTTTTAATTTCTCTGCATGGTTTACAATTCAGAGTTAGGTCAATTTAGCACATTTCTTTGCCGTTAAAGTCAATGTACTTCACATAAAATAAGATATGAAATAATCATGAACAGATAGAATGTACAGCCACTGCCCTCCATCCATCCACCCCCACACAAAACACATCTATAAACAGTCATATGATTTTTGGACCACACCACATCCCCACAATAACTCACACAGACACACGCGTGCGTGCGTGCGTGTGTGCGCGCACACACACACACACACACACACACACACACACACACACACACACACACACACACACACACACACACACACACACACACACACACACACACACACACACACACACACACACACACACACACACACACACACACACACACACACACAAAAGTGAGTCCAGGGAAAATAAGGCCTAGAATTTGGAATAAGCCTGCTTTTTAAAAGATTATCTCATAGTCATAGATCTTATAAATCTAAGGTCATCAGGAAGGTTGTTCCATAGTGCATAGTAGGACCTTAATGAGTAATGCATCTTCACCAGATTTAATTGTTACTCTACAGTTAGGAGACTGTACCCATATGCCTGATGATCTGAGAGCTCTGATTGGTTTATACTGTGGCTAGTGAGCAGAGTTGTCACAGTTGTATTTTAAAATAAAATGATGAATCCATCAACACCCAGATTTTTTTACCTGCTCACTGGGTTTCAGAGAGAGTGAAGCAAAATAGTGAGCTTCTGCCCCTGTCCTATTGTACAAGGACCCCAGTATTGTTTTTTTGTTCAGCTGTACAACATTTTAGGGACATCCAATGATGCAAAAATCCTTTTATTTACTCACACAAAGTGCATTTCGGGGACATTTAGGGATCGATATTTCTCTATTTGAAAAAAAGAAAAGAAAAGGGGGAAAAAATAACTTGGCCTATTACTCAGATACACAACTATTTCATGCAACGTTATCAAATGTGACCATATCATATATCATATGCCAGAGAAACAACTTCTATGAACTTTATGGTTGAATGAGTACTTTAGACATAAATTCTGTCTGGGCACCTAGGCTGGTAATCCAATCCCGCCGGCCTTTGCTGCATGTCACTCCCCATCTCTCTCTCCCCCCATTTCCTTTCAGCCTATTGTCCAAACAATAAAGGCATAAAAGCCCAAAATAATAATAAGAAATATGACCGGAAGTGTAGATCAACTTGCTGCTGACTTGATAGCAGAGCAAATCAGAGAGAGAAAAGCTCCTTGTTTCATTTTAATCACAATCCTGTATGTGACTGTATGCGCTCAAACTGTTACCCTGAAGCCTTTAGACACAGACCACCATAACTCTAGAGTGTACAAATGGAACCAAATGGACACTTGGAACCAAATGGTTTTGTACACTCTCATAGTTACAACCACATAAGGGTCAATTTGGTTCCTCACTATCCATTATCTGGCGACCCCCTGGAACCCCTCAAGGACAACACTTTGAGAACCAATGCTTTAAGGGACTGTGTAGTATTTGTGGTGCAGCCATTATTAACCGGACTGACTGAAACCCCACATAGGCCTACTGGGCTAGAACCAGGGTTGCCATGTCCGATTATTATAAGCTACTTTGGACTTATTTATCTGTAAAGTTGCTTGTAAATGATAGTTGGGTTGCAGTTTTTTAGGCTTGTATCTTAAGTGTAGTTGCTTATTTGGACGTGTTTCCTTGTGTTGCTTAAACCAGTGGTTCTTAAACATTTTCATGTCAAGGACCCCCTAATTAATATGTAGCCTATTTGTCCACAGACCCCTCCCACCCCCCCATCTGAAAATAGTTTATGCCAGCGGACATTTGTTAAAATGTTTCAAAAATGTTCAAAAATTACCTCTCCTTAGAATATTTTTTTCATTTTTGAAAATAGCAGATCTACAAGCTCATAACGCTTGTAGGTCGGCTATTTTCAAATAGCCGTAGCTTCTTTTGGGCTTGTTTTCATAGACCTGGTTGCTTGTTTCTCTCATAAAATCTGGCAACACTGGCCAGAACCAGGCCCAAACATCATCAGCATTGCGTTTTTGCGACACAGGCGTTACACTGAATTCAGCGACCTACCGAATTATGTGATTCGGTAGATTACTGTGTTGGTTAGTGTTGGGTTGGAGCCTGAGGTCATTGTCACTGATGTTACTTGTGTTATGTTTGTATATGCTTTTCTATTTTTCATCCAAGTTTAGAATAACCTTTGCCTTGGCATTTGGCATGAGTTGTTTCTTTCCTCAAGAGATAATCCTCCACACATAGGCACATTTCCACATAATAGTAACAATTTGATCAGTAGGTATTTTAATTCACCGCGCTGAAATAACGATGCATAATACTGTACTCAATTTATTTTCTTAAGTGGAAGTATCAATACTGCAAAATTTACTTGAGTAAAAGTACTGGCATCTGTACTGGTATTTGGCATCAAAATATACTTAAAGTACCCAAAGTAAAAGTACTCATTATGCAAAATGTCCCATTTCAAGTTCTCAAAATGAATGAAAATATTTTGAAAATAGCAGTGAGCTTATAGATCGGCTATTTTCAAATAGGCAATCTACTAAAGTGGTTAATGCATGCTTTGTAATAATAATCTAAATCTACAAAGTAACTAGTAACTAAAGTTTTCAAATAATTGTAGTGGAAAAGAAAAATATTTTCCTCAGAGATGTAGTGGAGTAGAAGTAAATTGGAGATACTCCACTAAAGTTTTTTAAAAAAACTGGCCGCCCAATAATTGTCGTTTAATATTGCGTTTAAACTAGCCTAAAATGATGCACGAAACGCTGAGCTACAGCGACCTCTGCAGGCCACCGTGTATGATAGGGTTCCCGGTGTTGGTGTAACGCCCATCAGTTTTGTGTATGTCTGTCTGTACATGAATGACACACTCTCTGCTGCTGGAAGAAATGACAACAATAGGAAACGTCGTGTGTTTTGGCGTGTCGGCTTTAGTTACGGATGACTCCAGACGTTAGGACCGGGTTTATTTTGAGGATTTTAGCTTTTAAAAAGCTCATTGTCTCAAACAGTGAGGATGGGACACAGCAGTGGATGTAGCCACATGCTAACGGCGGCGAGCTAACATTAAGACCCAACAACTTTGCGTTAGCTTAGCCACCTGCTAATAGCTGGACCTGGGGGCGTCTGTAAACCAACCCAAGTCTGGTTTTATGCACCTTTTTAAAGCTTAAACGTGTGGAATTTTAAGTTTTTAACCCGTCGGTTGTTTATATTCTTTTATCAATGTTGCCACAACGAGTATAGCAGCCTAACCTGCAGCCGTTAGCTTGTCAAATAGCCCCAAATTTGGCCCAAATGAAGGAGTACAAAGTTGTTGTGTTGGGGAGCGGAGGTGTGGGGAAGTCTGCCCTCACCGTGCAGTTTGTCACCGGGACGTTCATAGAGAAGTACGACCCGACCATCGAGGACTTCTACCGCAAGGAGATCGAGGTGGACTCGTCTCCCTCCGTGCTGGAGATCCTGGACACGGCGGGCACGGAGCAGTTCGCCTCCATGAGAGACCTCTACATCAAGAACGGCCAGGGCTTCATCCTGGTCTACAGCCTGGTCAACCAGCAGTCCTTTCAGGTAGATGACATACATACAGCAGTGGTTCTCAAACTTTTTCCCAAGTCAAGGAGCCCCAAATTGATGTGTATTTGGCCGAGGACCACCCATCTGAAAATATGTTGTGCTCAAGGACTCCACTACAAGATTTATGCCTTTTATGGTGTTAAAAATGTCACGATTTAAAAAAAAAATAGCTATATATAGCTATATAGGCTATAGGAACCCCCTGCATTAGACCACGGACTACCATAACTCTGAGAGTGTACGACTGGAACCAAATGAACCCGCAAGGGTCCATTTGGTTCCATTTGTGCACTCAAGAGTTACATCTCTCTTAGCCTCGATCTCCAGGCTTTTATTGTTTACATCTCTCTCTACATCCACATACTATCCATTATTTATCTGGGAGTACCCGGACCCCACTTTGAGAAGTGCCGACATTCAGCACTCACCCTTTACTCTGAGTGTACAAATGGACCTTCATGAGTCAATTTGAATCCATTTGTACACTGTATTTATTCATTCATTATTCTACATGAATATTTTCATATTATAGCCCAGTAATTAACCTGCATGTTCAGTTCACCCAACTCCAACCCTCTTTACTCCTGCAGGACATCAGGCCAATGCGAGACCAAATAGTGCGCGTGAAGCGCTTCGAGAAGGTGCCGTTGATCCTGGTCGGGAACAAGGTGGACCTGGAGTCCGAGCGCGAGGTGGCCGCGCCGGACGGACGCGCTCTGGCCCAAGAGTGGGGCTGCCCTTTCATCGAGACCTCTGCCAAGAGCAAAACCATGGTGGACGAGTTGTTTGCCGAAATCGTCCGGCAGATGAATTACTCCACTCTCCCGGAGAAACAGGAGCAGTGTTGCACGGCCTGTGTAATACAGTGAGGACTCGGTACGGGCTCTGGTCTTCTATCATGTCAGGATTTAGTCTGAGTTATTGTGACGTCTTGTTCATACTCTGGTTAGAGAAACCGCAGCCCACATGGCTGTGAAATATGACCACTGTCCTTTAAATATATATATTTTGCAAGTCGGTACTATTTGACCCAGTTCTGATTGGAACCTGTGGCGTACTTGAACTTGAAAATAACTATCGGGTCACGAAGAAATCTTTCTGTCCAGGTGATACATTTCAGTTTCTAAGTTGCAAGCATGGCAGATTTACCCCCTTATCGATCCCCTTTTGACCTTGCTTTATGTTAAAACCAGTATCATTAAATTATACCCTTTACAATGCATTAACAGGCCCAGCCTAATTTGATCTTGTATCCCTATCAAATAATAACTTTAAGAGAAGTACCAATAACAAACAACTAAGCACTTCTCATTTGGACCAGGGGCGCAGCATTTACATTTAGCGTGCGAGAGCTTGTATTCACAGAAGGGGGATGAGTGGGTGTGCTCTTCAGCGAAGGCCGTTGGTTTAGTCTGTTATCATGAGATCACAGGAGGAATGTGGCATGAAGAACCAAAACTGTCTGAGCAGAGCGGAGCAGGGGTGGGGACAAGCGGAGAAGAGGCAGCTGAAATCCAGAGGCTTCATGAGCCTGATAGGAGAAGCTAGACAAAGAGAGAGAGGGGAAAAAGTGACATCCTGAAAATGAAATGATGTTCCAAAACAGGAAGCAGGGTTATTGTGTCATGAGAAATGCTGCCAGCTTTAATGAAGCCAAGACCCTGGACCTGGACTTGATTTTATTGAATGAAACTTTATTTTAACCAATCCGAACCTGTGGTGGCTAAAACAATTATAACTAGTGCATCTGCAGTAGTTGTAAGTGGTGTACCTACTCTTCTATTGAGAGATTTCCACCCTGGTGTCGGGTAGGTCACTTACTGGTTGATAATGCAATAAAGTTATTTGAAGCAGACGGTGCACCAGATTGGATACTAGATGTGCCACCATCTTTATTGTAGTTCAGACATAGTTGCAACTACCCCTCTCTTTCGGTAGAGGTAAAACTAACAGATTGTAGTCTTAACAATTGCCAACAAGAGAGGCACATTGCAAATTGCCATCATCTTAGCTGTTTATGCGCCTACTTATTACAAGACTTACTGTGTATCTATCTCCCTTTCTCATAGGTGCTTCATTTTGTGAGGATCACCACCACAACCATTTCCTGTTTTGATGACCTATATGACCTGGGGCCAACTTCAGTTTGACCCCTATGTTAAAATACCACTGGCAGTGTTTCAGCTAGATGGATGGTTTATGACTTTCTACCACAAACCATCATACAGCCCAGGAGCCTTGTGGGTCTGTCCTATTTTTGATATCTTGACTGTAAAAAGCACATTCTGCTGCGAACATCATGGCCTTTGCAATGACCCTGGTTGCAGCTCTTCTTCATAGTGTAAAAGACAGACCGATGCAGGTGTGTCAGAAGAATGACCATCTGTCAATTGCAACTATTTTCATTTAAAGTTGGAAGTACAATTGAACGAGTAAGAGAGTGTGTTCTTGGGGGTGGCGGCTTCTTTTCAAAGCTGCTCAATCATTATATGCTCGATTCATTTACTTGTGTCATCATTTCTTGAATTTGCTGTCTAATTTCAAACCTGCATTTCACAGCGGTGAAACGTTGAATTCTAAGCATGCATACCTCTGTGAGTTTGGAAACCGTTAACCACAATGATGCGCTGCGCCACAGGTAATCGTTACCGCTCACTTTTCTTGGTGTAATTTTGAAAACCTAGTCAAGAAAATTACACTGAACGTTATACAGACTGTGGTGCTGTGAACTGTTGTGGTGTGTGCGCGTGCGTGCGCACGCATGTATGTGTCAGTCATACTTTCAAGATTTTATGTTTGTATAAGTCACCTGGAAGCAGCACAACTCTTACAGAAGTATGCATGCTGAAAATGTAAAATGTTCTACTAAAGTGAATTAAGACTTGTAAGTGGTGAAGAGAAGCCATGTTAACTGTTCTATACCTGAATTCTGTCAAACCACAGATTTTGTTATACAAGCCTGAATCACTTTGTTTGCAAGTTGGACCTTTTCAGTAATCAGTCAGTAATTACTGTATGTTTATAAAGTTGTTGCAGTAATGGTCAAAATGATTGATGTGCCTCCCATGTATGAGATGATTTATAAAATGACCAAAGTGGTGTACAGTGGCTGTAGTAGCTGCAGATTTCCTGGGCAGTAAACTACCCCAACTGCAATGTGGTTTGATCAAAATTCTGGCCCTTTTAGTCAAATTTAACATTGTATTTTTCATATTTTGTTTTATTTTCTCATGATAACCTATTTATTAACTAATGACAGGAAGAGCCAATTTTAAACTTTTTTTTTTACTAGCTTTTTGTTCTTTTACTTTTGTGTCATTTCAGGATACATAATGTTTTTGAAGCTGAGAAATTAACAGAGCCTTAAATCATTTCTCTTTCACCCTGGTCTCTTGTCATTTTTTTCTTGTCACCAGAGATGAGCAGCAGTCATAATGATCTGGTATTAGTTTGGTTTAAATGTAACATCAGTTTTAAAACATAAAGGTTTAAGACCAGACTGACCACTTGAACCCCAGAATCCATATTCTGGACGGAACATTAGACAAAAATAGCAAACCTGCTATGTCCCGCGTTGTGAGCTTGTAGATCGGCTATTTTTGCCAAAGAGATTTGGTGTGTAGTGAAACGAGCGACGAAGTACAGTTGCAACTCGGGGTCCGTTTTGCTAAGAGGAGTAAGAGGAAGTAAGTGATTAATGATCTGGGATAATTTTGGTTTGAGAGCAGGTGTAAATTTAACAGCAAGCATTCCTTGGTCCGTGCCTCGATGACAACTATGGGTCTGTAATTGATCCCTGCCAGATCCACTACTACTACATACAAACACACACACAATTGCAGATAGCAAATGATTTAACTTAACCTTTAAGTGTGTGCTTTGGAGAAAGAAACGTAAAGACAGTGATAATAATGATCTCTGATGCTACCTTTTAATTTAAGCCTCATCAAATAACTAGGTTTTGGAAATGTGCAGCCCATTGCTGATTCTATTGGTAAAAGAAAAAGTTTAGTTATTACTAAAGTGTCAAACTGTCTGCATCTATGTCAGTGTAGTTACATAGTTATCAGATCTACTCCACCCTTGCCATCTCACCAACTGCCACTAAGTCTAAACAGAACAGTTACAGTAGCATAGCACAGTCTGTTAGCATATATTTAACATAGTCCACTCAAGTTGGATTTATTAGGTGGTTTTTGTTGTATTAAATTGTTTCTGCTGCAGCTTTTATATAAGATGTGGCTAATCCAGATAATTTTAAATGTTCAAAGTCTGTTGTTTCATTATTTAGCGACATTTGAGATATTCCAAGAAAATGTTTGCTTTTACCTACTTATTTTGACTCAAACATGACTGTATAGGCACTTATAGTCATTAAGAGACATTTTAGCTTGCTTCCAGAAGAGAGATAAACAATAGGATTTCTCCATATCCCAGTCGACCCTAGACCAGTGGTTCTCAAAGTGGGGTCTGGGGACCCCCAGGGGTCCTTGCGGGGGTTCCAGGGTGTCCCCAGCAACATTTATTAATATAGCGTAACAATCATTTTAACCATTTATACGTTGGCTATTCAAAAATAGCAGACATACAAGCTCACAGCGTGCCACTTCGTGCCGTGCTGCGAGCTTGTACATCTGCTATTTTGAAAAAATAATTTTGAATTTATTTTAACATACATCTTCTCTTCTGGCGGTCCCTGGCACAAAACATGTTAAGATGGGGGTCCGTGGCCAAATATATATCATTTTGGGGGTCCTTGACATTGGTTCTCTCAACCTTTTCAGGCCTTGACCCCCCAAAATAATCATATTTGAACTGGGGACCCCCCACCCTGACAAGCACTTGGAATGGAGTTGTGGCTTTTTGTTTGACTCCGTTCCAGAGATAAATATTGTGAAAATAGCAGATCTACAAGCTCACAACACCTCGCAACACGAGGCGTTGTGAGCTTGTAGATCGGCTATTTTCACAATGTTTTCCTCTTTCTTATATTATTTTATATTATTCTTTCTTATACAATTTGGCCAATGTAGTTTAGTTTGTTGTTTACCCCCAAATCATGTGGGGACCCCCTGGGGGTCCCGACCCACAGGTTGAAAACCACTGCCCTAGACAGCAGGATTATCGCCACACCAGTAGGTGGCAGTATCGTGCATATTATTCATGGTGTCATCGTCATCGTTTTCAAGCAACGCGGAAGTGAGGTTGTCTGTTGTTGTATTATATTATTATTATTATTATATATTATAACTCTATGGTTGTTGTGTCAACATCAGAAAGCTGTTCAGACATGAAGACCATATTTGTTACTGTTGGGACGACATGTTTTGATGAACTCATTAGTAGCATCACGTCTTCTGACGCTGTTCAAGTGAGTATCAGTACTGCAATGTAGAAATACTCTGGTACGTAAAGTAGTCCGGAATTCAAATTTACTTGAGTAAAAGTACAAAAGTATTGGTATCAAAATGTACTTAAAGTACTCATTATAATATGCAGAATGTCCCATTTCACAAGATTTCAAATGTATAAATAAATCGTTTGAAAATAGCAGATGATGCGACGCATTGCAGCTTGAAGATCTCTAATAATCCAAATCTACAAAGTAACTAGTAACTAAAGTTTTCAAATAATTGTAGTGGAGTAAAAGTATAATATTTGCCTCTTGAGATGTATTGGAGTAGAAGTAAAAGTACTGAAAATTGGAAATACCTCGAAATTGTACAGTACTTCAGTAAATGTACTCAGTTACTTTCCACCACTGCACATAGGCTGTTTTGTAGAGAATTGATGATAAATGGACTTGGAGATTGTTTTATTAAAAATTGACAGCTTAGAGGTTACAGGTTGTATTTAAACATTTTGCACATAAACAGTCGTCTACCATCTAATATAGTGATATGATATTGTCACACCTGGTGACGTCACACTGGTTGGGGGATCATGACTCACATCTCAACTATGTGAATATCAAAGAAACACATTTCTGAGTGGAATTTTACTCTTTCTAAGGAAACATACCTACTGAGAATGACCATGTGAAGTATGTTTATGGTGTTTTTGTTCATATTGTTCTCCTCACTGACAGGCCTTGAAGGTTCGTGGTTATGAGCGCTTAGTTCTTCAGGTTGGACGAGGCTCGGTTCTCCCAGCCCCTGAGACTTGTCCAGATGTCCAACTAGAGGCGTTCCGCTTTAAAGACTCCATAGCTCAAGACATCAAGTGTGCTGATCTGGTCATCAGCCATGCTGGTATGTATTGTAAAACAAGATTATCCATCAGGTTATCCATCAGTTTTCAAATCTCCTGTTAAAAGGATCCCTTGGCTAATAAGCAAAATATGCCTTATAACTAAAATTTAAAATTAAAAACACCTTAAATATTTTATTTATTTTAGAAATAGTTCAGTACTAGAGTAAAAGTACAAAAGTATTGGCATCAAAAATATACTTCAAATGCCAAAAGTAGAAGTAATCATTATGCAGAATGTCCCATTTCTCAAGTTTCGAATGTATAAAATCCTTTGAAAATAGCTGATCTACAAGCTCACAACGCGTGGCTTTGTGACAGATCGGCTATTTTCAAATAGCCATAGTATATATGGGCTGAAGTGGTTAGTGTATGTTTTGTAATAATAATACAAAGTCACTTGTAATGATCATTTTCAAATCATTGTCGTGGAGTTAAAAGTACAATATTTGCCTCTGAGAGTAGAAGTAAAAGTATTGAAAATTGAAAATACTCCAGTGAAGTAAAAATACATCAAAATGGTACTTAAGTACAGTACTTGAGTAAATGTACTTAGTTACTTTCCACCACTGCACATATAGGCATGATCATCAAGTCATTAGAGTGCCAAGACAACATACAAGTTCTACAAATAGCTAGGATAGCAGGTAGACATCAAACCTAGTATCTGTCTAAATAACATGCAGTACTATCTAAATAAGAACGATAGCATCTGTGGACAAGCAAACAGCATATGTGATCAAATAACCAACATAACTAGCAACTATCTAAATAGGCAACAAGTATTGATACAAGGAAATAAGGAGTGCTAGAGGATGAGGTGAGGTGGAGTATGAAGTTTTCAGACAAATTCTTTATACTTTATCAAACTCAAATGATTCCTTAGCTCTAGATCTTTTATTATAATTATGACTTTTTCCTAGGGGCTGGTAGCTGCCTGGAAGCCCTCGGTGCAGGAAAGCCCCTGCTGGTGGTCGTGAACGATGGTCTGATGGACAACCACCAGATGGAGTTGGCCAGACAGCTGCACAAAGACTCCCACTTATTGTACTGCACCTGCAGGTGTGTGTGTTTTCCTCATTTACCTGGTATTTGACGATCATCTGTGAGACCCCCACTGACTGTTCTTTTTTCTTCTGAAATGTTTCAGCACCCTCGTAGCAACCCTGAGCACCATGGACCTGTCTGTTCTGCTGCCCTTTGTACCTGGACAGCCGAAGTACTTTGCCAATTTCTTAGACAGGGCCCTTGGTGTTCAATGATTCTCCTTCACCTTAAACGTCAAATGTATTGTCACATCACAAGTTTGTAGGTGTAAAAGACTGGGTGAAAGAGAGTTAAGTATATACTATGTATATAAAGGAGCCACTCAATGTGAGCATTTTTAGTCAATGAGAGCTTTGAGAATAATAATAATGTAATAATAATGTATTTTATTTGTATTGCACTTTTCATTCACAAAGAATCTCACAGTGCTAATGTAATTTGAATGTAATATTGTAATATATTACTTTCAATTGGTCAAACATATTTTGTTTTTGCATTGTAATTATGTGGATAGCAGCTCTGCATCCCTGAGATATTGCATTATGTATAGCCTTCTGATTTATTTTATTTTGAAATGTAATTAAATGTTGTGAATGAAGGAAGACCAACGATTGTTTGTGTTTTTTCTGAATTTGCAATTCAATTTCAAAACAAGTCAAGTGTTAAAGGTCTTATCCAGTCTGGGTCATTTGAGTCAAGAGAGGCAGTCTGAGATGAAAACAAATACCTTGTTTGTTCAGTTGAGCCCTGCTAGCAGAAGAAGCAAAGTCCAAAAGGACCGCAGTCATCAAACCACAAATGGAGGTCGACATCTGTTTTTCTGACCTTGTGACTTGGTATGGAAAGATGCAGCTTTCTGAAGACCCAGTGACGGTGTTCCCAGGAGTCCATTCTCACCAGAGATTCCGGTTCCTTTGAAGTCTTCGAATGATGTTCATCTACATTAAACATGGAGGTGAGCCACAGCATCTCTGATTAATTTCCTTGTGTATATTGTACTGTTCTTGGTTGGCTGTTCTTCTGTGTTTTGATTGTTTTCAATGCCTCTCATCCATGGGGAACAGATAACCAGGTGTTTCTCGCCCATCCCAATTGTCCCCTGGTCCTGTTGCTTCAGTACATGAGAACTAAACTTGGCATTCCAGAGTCAGGTAGGGAAACCCTAGAGTTTGTCAAGTGGATGATGAAGAGGCAGGCTGTGTTCGCACCGTATAAAGGAAAAACAACAGCTACAATAATATCTTATGTTGTCTTTTTTTAACAGCAACACAGTTACTAATACCAGAATGTTTACATTTCATGTGTAATATTTACTCTTATTTGGATGGAATATGTGCTTCATTAATTTTCTAGCCAATATCTGAAGAACTAGAAGGAATATTAAGTCTGTGTGTTTTGGAGGGAGGGGGGGGGGGTCACTGGATGCTTCCATTAAATATTTCACACTGTTCAACTTCAGAGGTGTCTGCTTACATCTGCTGAGTTCTGCCATAGCTGCCTCAAGGGAGGTTTAACTTTTAACATGTGAAGACAAATGTATACTTTGTTGCATGACAGTTCGCAAAAAAACATCAGATCTTTAACTGATAATGATTGTGTTGATCAATTGAAAATCAGTTGGTTTTGGCGAGTGACACAATTGTGCGACAAAGCATAAATTATTCTTAAGGCTGTCATTACCACTCTCATTACTAGGATTAATGGAGCTACCTGATGACTTTAATGGTATAATTAGTGTGACCACAGTAAAGCTATCATTTGCACCTGGCGCTCTGCCCCTCCCGTACCTGCATTCTGCATCTGTTAGGTGCTGTCTTACCTGAGGTGTGTCACAGGCAGGCGCTTGAAAAATCCAGCATGCTTGTAAATTTTAGATATATGGAAGTGTCTTTCTGTCAGTCGTGTTGTGTATTTATGCTCTGTAGCACTGTTTTATGCTAGGTAAATCTCTCAGCAACTTTGTTTTGAAACATGCTATACAAGTTAAGCTTGTGCGTGCGTGTGTGTGTGTGTGTGTGTGTGTGTGTGTGTGTGTGTGTGTGTGTGTGTGTGTGTGTGTGTGTGTGTGTGTGTGTGTGTGTGTTCAGTGCTGGTGGATCTGTGTGATGAACAAGGTACTCTGAAACGACTCTTCCTGTCCCAACAGCCCCAGGATTGTGCCAGTAAATTACTTCCAGATAGGACTTCATTCATTTTCTGCACTGTCAACAGTGAGCAGCACATACTGTACAAAGTGTACATCATTCATAGATGTTATTGATCAAATGGGCTTTACAGTTGCTATTCTGTGGTCACAATGCAAAGATTTGCTGTAATTCTGTCCTAAATAGATGATTATACATCTATACGTATCTCTAATCATTCTCTAATTAGAGACAAACCAAATGTTACTGATATTTGAACAGTGTTAGACTGCATGGTTTGAGCAGAGGGGACAAATGTTTCTATAGATAGCTCTGAAATAGTTTGTTATCTGATCAGGAAACCCAGAGGACGGTGCTTATGTTTCCATCAGCCCGCTGGTGGCTGACCCAGACCCTGCGTTTCTCGGTAACTATGTTTAAAAGCTCAAACAGCTTGTTCATTTGTGTGTTGTTGGTACACATGTATACATGTCTGTTGGGTGTTACTCATAAAGATTGTGTGCATAATGCATATGCATGTTTTGTCAGACACATTGCAGTCACAGGTTAAAATCCTGGAGAAGGCTCGCCTACGACAGCTTTCCTCTCAACAGCACCAAAACCACAGAGTCGGCGTGAAGCCGGCCCAGATCCATTCCACACAGTCTGTGAGTTAAGGTTTTTTGTTGTGTGCATGTAAGAGTGTGCATGTCTACAGTTGGTAGTAATCAAAAAAATAGATTAGACTGGATTCCACTGAATTTCGAGGGAAATTAAAGATGTTTTTGACCGCCTGATTATTTTTCCTTTTCTTTTCATTTATTTATTATACTAGGGTTAGGGTTTTGGCCTAATTTAGATCATATGGACTGTTTATTCAGTGGTATGTGGTGATTAGATTAGAATAGTTTAGATGTCCTTTATTATCCACAAGGGAAAATCGTTTTTCTTGGGTCAATGCATACAGACAAGACAATACATATATGGTGTTGCGGCTATGAAGCAACATTTGTTTAAATTAGGCTAACAGTCTAAAAACCCCACTAGTCCTTCACTAGGCCATGCTGTACTGTACCTTACACCCAGACTAAAGTGGTTTGAACATGATGATGATGATCATCAACCTTTATTTCACCTTGGGAAACTATTGAGGAAGACACTCATTTACAAGGGTATTGATTTACAAAAGTACAAATAATAGTCCTAAGCTCTCACAAGTGGGGCTACATTTGAAAATTAAACGGAAATGTTTCAATTATTATTAGCAGCAAAAGCTATAAAGTCAGAGAAAATAAAGTGCCAACAGAAGACAAGTGGAAGTGTTGGCCTAGAGGTGGTGCTGCAGGAAACGCCATGGGATGCCCTAAATCAGTAGTGTTTATCCTCTGGGGTGCATAAGGGTGCCCAATAAATTCTATGGCAGTAGTTCAGTACTTGTTTTTGATTAATCTTTAGGACCAAAGTGTTGGATGACCAACCGACAGTGCCATTTTTTTAAGAACCCTGTCGCTAGTACTACAAGACGTAGTAGTAAATATATTATTAATGCAAGCCCACTTTATTATTATTATAGTTATTGCATCTTGTTTGGTTATCCTACGATCTCCTGCAGGCTATGCAGCGTCGCAGTCGAGCTGGCACTGATGATGAACCACAGCAACGCACCTCAAACAGAAGAAATCCAAAATAATATGGACATCTTGTACAAATAACGGATAAGCTGATTAAAACTACGTTATATAAACCTACCCTTTTGCCTCTCTTATTCATTTAATACTGTAGATTTATCTTATTGTCAATATTTAGTATGTTTTAAACTTTCATGTTTTAATATCCCGGCCCTGGCGGGATCTGTATTTCTAGTATTTAGCTCATCTGTTTTGCATGAAACTATCCTGAAACATGATACAGCATCAAACTAGTTGTGATACTGCAAGAATCAAGGTTGTCTTTATTGTTACATCTTGTGTGCAGGTTCATAAGAATGTGTTTGGCTAGACAGACATTATAGCAACATAAATAACAGTAATTTTAAAAAAGTTATAAGGAAAAGAAAAATCCATGAATATATAAAACGTATGCCAACATACAGTATAGATACGGTAGATAGATAGATATCTTTATTAAAGTGTCCCTCCGCAACACACATATAGAAATACAAAGTACATACCAGAATAAAAGAGTTGTGTACCACTCACAATGAGTTGTGAGAACTTAATAATAAACCTTACATAATTGTACCATAAAATCAACATACAAATACAAAACAATGTATACACCGGAACTCATAAAAGAATCGTCTGTTAAGGATGAGGTGGCAGGCTTTGGTACATTCGTTAATACAGTGTTTACCAGCTAATATTACACACATTTATATAATCAAAATCATTAAAATGTGCAACATAATTTGATAGGTGAAGAAATTATTCTGCACAAATGTCAGCATAGAGGTCACAGTGTTGTAGAAGAACATGGGTCTCCGATTCAATAGAACCATCATTTCATATAGTACAATACAGTAACGTCTATCAGCTGAGGTGTTTGTGTATCTACCAGTTTCTATGGCTAAAGGAGCAACTCCACATCTGAATTTGGCAAAGGTGCTTCTAAGCTGCCTTGACATAATCCTTTGTATTGGGCTCTGTGTCAAAGACACCCTTAATAGGCAGTAGGTGAGTAGCTTATTTCCTTCCGATCTATTTACTAACTGAAACCATGACTCTTCATCTGCTTTTGACACTGCCATGTCAAAACACTTCAGATCATTGCTTGAATAAACACTATTTATACCAGCATGACGGGACATATCTAAAGAGCTAAAAAGAATCTTACTGTGTTAAGCATAATTACATTGAAACACACGTTTACAGAGTCGGTCGTCAGGCATACAACAGAGCCTCTGCCAGTTCTTAAAAATACAGGACCACTGGTGTTTTGCCATGGAGTTTTCCAACCCATATCAACCTGTATAGCAGCATTTGGGGTGTGTTTATCAACTCCTAAATAAAATCTACATGCCTGGTTAAAAAAAAGAGAATTTACACAAGAATAACTTGCCCCAAACGGCAGCAGTATAAGTAAGCATAGGCAGAACCAAGGATTCAAACAGTTTGGTGTAGTATTTGAAGGGAAAACCACCCATAGACTTACATTTGGCGATGATTGCAGCCAGAGCTCTACTGGCATGCATCGCTAGATGCTTTACAGTTTTATTATTAAACTGAACCCAGACAGGGGCATTGAAGGATTTCTAAAATGCACCACTTTCGTTTTTATCTACATTCATGTTCAGTTTCCAATTCTGACACCAGCTATGAACGAGATCAAGCATCTCCTGTAGCCCTTCTTCCGTTTCAGAGATCAAGACAATGTCATATGCAAATAAAAGTATGGATTTTTTCTAAGGCCTTAACTGCCAGAGATAGATCATTTATGTACATGGCGAAGAGAATAGGAGATCAAATGCAGCAATGTCAACTGGAAACCAGTCTGTGAGACACCCATTAACACAAACACAGTATTTGACATTTTCATGCAAAGCAGTAAGACAATTCAGTATTGCCATGGAGACCCAAAATAGACAGCTTGTTCCAAAGCATGTTTCTATCTATATGATTAAAAGCCTTTGAAAAATCAAAAGAACAAACAATTTCTTGTTGTGCCTATAAAGTGACAATGTGATATATGTAACAACATATACACAACAAGAGAAGATAAACACTTTATCTTACTCCTGGGTTATCAACATCTAATGTAAACATGAGCATGCAGAAGCTGTAAAGTGATTCCTTTAAGCTTCCATTAAGCTGCATTCCTTTCAATCTTGCCATGCCCTTCAATATCAAATCAATCACCTTTAATCTGTTTTGACTATCCAGTTTCTTTTGCCATTGTTCCTTTGGCAAACCTTAAAACACAGCTACACATGGTTTCAATCACAGTAATGTTTCAAGACTTTCTCATCAACATAGAATATCTGTTCACATTAATGTGGAGCGGCTGCAGCTGGGTGGGTAGAGAGGCCGCCTTGGAAACAGAAGGTCTTTGGTTTGTGCCCCGGTCTATGTGTTGAAGTGTCCCTGAGCAATAACAGCTACCCGTCGCTGAACGCAATACTATAGCGCTCACTGTTCCTTATTTTGTTAGGATGGGTAAATGCAGGTAAAGGTAAATTCATGTAAGTGCTAATATACACAGTGACAAAAATACACAAAAGGAGTGGGGACCAAATAAAGATTTTTATAATTTAGGTCGTAGAATTTGATCTCCTCTTGTCCTCAAGTAACATTGTCCTCTACAAAGCCAACCATCTTTATAATAACCATCTAATGTATGATAAGCACTCACCCACCTTTACAACTTGTATAGGACTTTTGAAGAGAGAATAGACATTTCCATACCTTATTTCATATATCTTTTCATTGTTAGCAGGAAACCTGAGAAGGAAATGTGTATTTTGAAATAGCGTGTGTACATGAGAGTGGGGTAGATTATTAATGTGTCCAAGGATACCAAAATCATCAGCACAGCAGCTGCAACAGTCTACAGAGGAGGAGACAAGGAGCACCATAGTTCCCACACACCAGCACATCTGCCACAACCACCAGGTTACTGGAAACCTTCTGGAGGCCTCAGGAAGAGTGGTTGAGATTAGTTGATCTTTATAATTATGTAGAAAATAAACAGTTTATCCTGCATTATCCTGCATTTTCACATTCAAACTTACCATGATATATGAATAATTATTCAAGTTGTCTTCAATTCAAAGATCTAATTCTCTGTGGTGCAATGCCACTAATCGCAAGTACTTTAGTTCTTGTAATTGAGTGGCCTTTTTATGCACTTTTATGAGAATATAGTGAGAGAGGAGGCTGAGGATAAAGAGGGCCAGGCAGGGGGGAAAACATGCGATGCGAGAGTGCAGTCTAGCTAATACCAACTCTCGACTTCTGAATCGCTGCCCTCCACACCCTCCTGTCAAGCATCAGGGTCTTGAGCTCTGCAGTGTTGTTAACTCTGCTGTCGTGCCGCAGTGCATCTATAGGTGGTGCGCTTTTTGCCTTTCCTGGCTGTGCCATGGGTTGGCTCCCACAGTGTCAATTTGCTTGCCACTAGTTCCGGTCGCCTGACTTGCCTTGCAGCCTCATCCTTCTCTCTCTGACCTTGTCTGTGACCCGTGGTAGGTCCCCGTAGAGGACCACATTTCTGATGTGGTCCGTCCATGTGACACCTAGTGCCATTCATAGCATTCTTGTGTAGACTCCATCCAGAGCCTATTTCCTGTTGTGCTGTGAGGGTCCATGTCTCAGCCCCATACAGCATTCCAGGCAAGAGCCCTCTGGACCTTAAGGTCCTGTTCCGTTGAAGCAGTCCAGGCCCCGAGATATTTGAAGTCCTCTATTACCTTGAGCGCTGTGTCATCTGCGTAGTCGAGGTCAGTAATCGTGATGGAGTTTACTCGACTTGACTTCCTCTGGACCAGCATGAACCCCAGCGCCTCCTCCCTGCCACTGATTGCGAGTCTCAGGGTGTGGTCCGCATCGCTATAATGAACAGGAAGGGGGCCAGAGAGTCACCCTGCAGAACGTGTCGGAGATGTTACAAGCATATGGTTGGTGCAACACAATGCACATATTTGAGTACATTTTAAAATCAGTATTTCTACTTTAAACCTCAAATTTTATTTAAGGATTTTACTCAACTAGAAGTACTATACACTGTACAGTATCTGTATACAGTATATATGTTTATATTTTGTATTTAAATGATAATTTTTTTGTAGCATGAAACTATACTAATACATGATACAGCATCAAACTAGTTGTAACACTGCAAGGTTCAGGTTTTCTTTTGTTACATCTTGTGTACATGTACAGTACGCGAGAGTAAAACATATTTTTGCTTGGCTCCTTATTGTAACCACATAAGAAATAGTAATTAAAAAATAATACAGTAATATAATCAGAAGAAAAGAAAAATCCTCATATACTGTATACGGCACAATGTATATGCACAATATAACAATGTATACCATATACACAGCAGGAGAAGAGAAACAGTTTTGTCCATTATCCTAGCGCTTAAGGTGCTTGAAGGTGCTGTGTGGGTCATACTGGGTTATCAACATATAATCTAAACATAATGAGCATGCAGAAACTGTAAAGTGATTCCTTTAAGCTTAAACTGTGTTTTTTTTTTTGTAAATCCTGCCATGCCCTTCAATATTGAATCAAACATCATTAATCTGATTAGTGTTTTGACTGTTCAGTTTCTTTTGCCATTGTTCTGCTGGAAAACCTTAAAACACGCCTACACATGGAATCACCGTAATGTTCCAAGACTTTCTAATCAACGTAGAGCATCTGTTCACCTTAATGGACCTAGTTTAGTTGGTAGAATTTGAAATTCGGCCCTGTCTGTCTGTCTGTCTGTCTGTCTGTCTGTCTGTCTGTCTGTCTGTCTGTCTGTCTGTCTGTCTGTCTGTCTGTCTGTCTGTCTGTCTGTCTGTCTGTCTGTCTGTCTGTCTGTCTGTCTGCCTGTCTGTGTGTCTGTGAACAGCTTATCTCTGGCACCGCTGGACAGATCAGTGTGAAACTTTGCACGCACATCACTCCCAGTACACCAAGGAAGATCCTCCACCCCAGATGTTTCAAATCATGGTGGCACTATATCAGGCCGCTTAACCTTTTAGCCTATAACTCTTGAACCGTGGGTCAAACAGTTAAAGAAATGCATTTTCTTGAATTGCCCGGGATTCCTTGGATCTGTCACAAGACAAAAAGTTCACAGAAAAACATTTACAATGTTTGCACAAGTGTTCTAAGAGCAGGTACATCTGTTGTGTGGTCAGAGTCCTTACTGCAGTTGGAAAGAAAGTATTCACCCAGGATGAATTGGTGGACAGAGACTTGTAGCGCCTCCCAGTGGACATCAGCAGGAAGAGGCGAGCAGGGTGAGAGAGCTCTGGGATGATTGTCATTGTACTGTCCTGATGCTGATGGGGGAGGGCAAATAATCATAATCAATGATAATGTGTGTGCTAACATACCAGACTGTGAGGGGGAAATGCTCTCAATAATGACCATGTAAAACCATGTTTCACAGTGTTCATGTGGGTACTCCCACACCAAAAGACCTGCATGTTAGGATCATCCTCCTGCCAGTGTCAATGCACTGGCCTTAATAGAGCTGGAGCTGGTTGGTAGATTACTACATTACGTTCCCACCACTGCTCCCATATCCATTTAGCACGGAACCTTTAAAAATTGTTACTGTAGGCACTGCTGGTTGTTTGCCTCATTGATAGGAGTGTAAGCACTTCTGCAAATCTTCGACCTGTAAGGGGAAAGTCTTTTTATGTGTTATGTGTTATTTTTTGTTGTGGGGGGAATACTATTTTAGCTCAAGTTGGAGACATTGTTGTACAGTAGACCTATAGTACATAATGCAAAAAGCTTACTGATGTAGATATTTTAATGAGCATTTGCGTGGTTGTGCAGTAGCAGCATCTGGTGCTGTTGGAGACTTTTCACAGGAAATGGTGGGTGACGATGCAGAAAGTACATTCATTTACACTTCCACCTCCAAATGGCACAGGCAGCATGTTCATACTTCACATACAGTATAGTTTCAGCAGATACAGGCCAACACTTGAAACTGAGGGGCGGTTATGTGTATAACACTTAAATCCCTGTTATGTGTCATTATGTCTGCAGTCCAGCAATGTCAACATTCAGTTAAAACCATAGCTTTCAAAGCATGAGTTTATTTTTAGATTTTTGTGAAAACCAAACCGGAACTTCACAGCAATATTGTCCACCTGTGTAATTGTTTTTGAAACAGGCCTATTTCAGTTTCAACATTCTTAGAGCTTTAGTATTATTAGTGAATTATGCAATACACTAATGTTGGAATAGAAAAAACTATCCTTGACCTCTCTTTTCGTGAATAAAATCCACTTTATAAACTCCACAGGGTGTTGAATCACATGAACATTCTCAAAATAAATCCAAGCAGGTCCCTGTTCTCCAACGTCTTGCTGCTGCGTGGAAGAGACACCTTCAGCATTCTGTTCAGTATATTTAAGAAACATCTCACAGTTTCTTCCAAAGATTGACACATTTTAATGCTGTGGCAAATGAAATTGAGGAAGCTTAATAACCAGTTCTGTGGAGGTGAGACCAGACAGTTCGTTCCTTATCGGTTTCATTTACAGGGAAAGATGAATGTTCCTGTTGGCTTGCGTTACAGTCATTAATGATATTCTCTCTCTCTTATGAAATAAATCAATCAGACGTGACTCCTTGCTGTTGGCAAATTTCCGAGTCTAACTTAATTACAACCGTAGATGGCAAGGAAATCAAAGGTCAAATAGAAAGTGTAAACTTTATATTGTAACTTGAATTTAAAAACATAACAATTATACACAATAGCAGCCTTTAGCAAATACATTGGTAAGCAGCTTGTGAAATTGTACCATATACATATTCTCACCTTAGGCCCATCACTTCACTGATCCTTAAACAATTGACCCCAGTAGACACATGAAAGTGTATGAGGTACAGCTGCTTTTCCTGCTTTATTATTGAGATCTGTTTTTATCATATTCTTGCCTTCTTACTTTGAGTATTCGTATTATTATTGGTCTGGTATTGCATGCTCTAATTAACCATTTAAGTACTATTTCAAAAATAGCTGATCTGCAAGCTCACAACCCGTCAAAATTAGTTGTGAGCTTGTAGATCGATATTTTTCTAATTATTTAAATAATGTAACACTTATTTTGACACATTTTTACACTTCTTCTAGAACATTTTGGACATTTTTTTCAAATCTTTGCCTATATGGCATGCCCAAAATAAGGATGCCTCAAAGTGGTTAAGTAGGTGTCACATGGTGTTTTTAGACGAAGAAATCTAATTACGGCTTGTTTTGATGCTGGAATCATGTGGTTTGGATTTTGTCCACCATCTTTTCCCTTGTAGTTGTTTGTTGTTTTCATTTAAATGTAGTGTCACACATACAGTATGGCTGTGTCATTTGTTCTAGCTATCTATAGAAATGTCTGTTCTTCCTGATAAAATCATGGTTTCCAACTTTCCATGCAATCTGTTGGCTACTGAATCGTATCAGTCCTATCTCCCACTGGAACGACATGGTAATATCTAGCTGAATTTAAAAAAGTATACAAAAAGGTTTTATTTGAACTCTTTGCAATCCAGGTTTGATCTTGCATGCAGCTGTCTAAACATAACCAAATCACATGAAATGTAGTTTTCTCCTCTTTAGACTGTAAGAATTTCCATTCCATGTCAGAGAGGTTTAGAAATCTGAATCTGTGCCTAAAGGCAGGCAGCATGTGTTTACCCATTACCCTTTAATCAATAGATGATTAGTTCCAGCAAAATAATGAATTTGCTGGCAGTAAGCAATTAAGAATATTCTGCATAGGAATTAAATTTAAAGTTGGAATAAAACTTGTTCTACTAAATGAAAAGTCATTTATCACTCCATGAAGAGCTAGTATAGCATGACTGCATGAATAAATATCCATATTTTCTGTTATGATTTTCAGTTTCGAAATGTGTTACTATAGATGAGTGGAACCGATAATAACTTAAGTATAATTTCTATGTATCTGATTATACTGAAAGTCTGGCAAAGGAAAGAACACGATGCCATGACAACTGAATTTCCCCTGTGCAAATCAATAAAGGTCTATCTATCTATCTATCTATCTATCTACAATTCAAGACAGAAGGTACTATGAGTCGATTTTAGTGGCTGTGTAGTGCGTACTGTGTTAGTACTGTCTTCTGGATCACATTGTATGACAGTGGAACAGTCTGATATGGCCCAGCTGAATGGCAATACCAAGATTTCTGGTAAAGAACAAAGATGCAATTCATCAAGAGTATAGTGGTTTGAATAAGTCCACACAAAACTAACAATTGGGACAGAGGAGTGTGTTAATCAAATAAGCCCTCTATCCAAATGGAATGTCGCTGGTAGACATCACATGGCAAAAACAGAGACTGAAGTCAATGATGCTTGTTTACTTCAGCACATTAGGTCTCAGGAAATAACATGAATGATCCACCTTGTCTCCACATTTGGAAGGTTTGGCTGGTTGTGTTACTTAACTTGTTGTTTAGCTCTGTGCTATACCCACAACACATGTACATATGGTTTTACTTATTTTAGTCCTTAATTCCTGAGTCATATAACACTGACTGTATGTATGTATGTGTGTATGTATGTATGCATATGTATGTGTGTGTGTGTGAGTGTGTGTGTGTGTGTGTGTGTGTGTGTGTGTGTGTGTGTGTGTGTGTGTGTGTGTGTGTGTGTGTGTGCGTGCGTGCGTGCGTGCGTGCGTGCGTGCGTGCGTGCGTGCGTGCGTGCGTGCGTGCGTGCGTGCGTGCGTGCGTGCGTGTGTCAATCATATTGAATCCTAATGGAAAATCCCAAACCAGGTTGTACCTAGATTTGGATGTCCACAGCATACAGTAGGCCTATATAAAAGAGTCACTGTGAGTAACACAACATCAAAGATGACCTCCAGATTGTGAAATCTCTAAGTCTCCTATTTATAGGAATCCTCTCAGATTAAATTGTTACTTTAGACGAAAGACTGTGTCACTCAGATAGACTCATCTGACTCAATTTAATTTTAAAAGACTGCACGTAACATAAACAACATACAGTCTGGCCCAACCACCATGAAATGAAGCATGCATTTAGTTTGTATACATCCCAAAGGAAATTGATTTGGAATTTCCCATTTCAAAACAAAAAGCACCCTCCCATAATGGTTCTCTGTGACTTTAGTACCCAGACCCTTTGACTACTTACTCAGTCTTGGCTTGTTTTTGCATCTCAGTGCCTGTTTTTATCACATAGGATACTTTTTTTGCCATTAACTGTAAGACAAATGAAGACAACCAACAGAACCAAGCACATCAGAGCCTCATCATAAAATTCAAGTCTTGGCTCACGGGGTGGCAAATATACAGTATTTCACAATGTTATCTAATTCAACTGCTTGAATTGCTGCTGTGTGAGCTTTTAGATTTTTGCTCTTGGGTAGTTCAAGATTCAGCATTTTTATTCCATATTTATGGTTAGACTGTGTATTCCTCTTTTATAATACTGTACATTATACTGTATATGTACATATATGTATACAAAGATACAAATTTGTACAGGGTAATGAGGGTATAGATTGTAACTATATTTGTTCTACCCACGGTACTGACGTACTGATGTACTTTTTGGACAATTTCTGTTAATACACTGCTAATATAATGTTGTGCACTTTGTCCACACTTATATCTACACCTTTTATATCCTGCTTTTTCACCACGCCTTTTCCCAGGCAGCCGCAGCCCAAGTGCATGAGGTCCAAGCAACATTTGGAAGTATATAGGCCTACTTGGTTTCTTTTCTATCCCCGTCCGTTCTACCAGCTAACTCTTTTCCCCCCTAGGCTATTATCAGTATTTTTTGTTACACCTCACTGTATTTATGTTCTGCTTCTGTACCTGACCTGTGTGTCATAACTGGTGTAATGACAACTGAATTTCACGTCTATCCATCTACTTGGCTGTGTTCTGTTGGGGGTTAAAAATCTATAAACACCAGTGGTGTAAATAAGTAACTAAGTACATTTACTCAAGTACTGTACTTAAGTACAATTCTGAGGTATTTTTTACTTTACTGGAGTATTTCCAGTTTTCAGTATTTTTACTTCTACTCCACTACATCTCAGGGGCAAATATTGTATATTTACTCCACTACAATTATTTGGAAACTTAGTTTTCTAAGTACTAGTTACTTTGTCGATTTTGATTATTATCACAAAACATAAATAACCACTCGTCCACTTCAGGCCTTTATACATTTCGACCATTTGAAAATAGACAATCTACAAGCTCACAATGCGTCGCAATGCAACGCATTGTGAGCTTGTAGATCTGCTATTTTCAAAGGATTTTTGTACATTTCAAACATTTGAAAACTTGTGAAATGGGACATTCTGCATAATGCGTACTTTCTACTTTTGGTACTTCAAGTACATTTTGATACCAATACTTTTGTTCTTTTACTCAAGTACATTTTTAATTCCGGACTTTCACTTGTAACAGAGTATTTCTACATTGCAGTATTGATACTTTTACTTAAGTAAAACATTTGAGTACTTTTTCCACCACTGGTCATAACTGCTGTAATGACAAGCTGAATTTCCCTACAGGTCTATCCATCAATTTGGCTGTGTTCTGGTGGGGGTTAAAAATCTATAAACACTGCCTCATAGATACTCATTTAAGGTAGAAGTTCCCCTATGTGTTGTTTGCAGATGGTCATTTGCATATGGACACACCCCTCTGTCGATTTAACGCCGCCCCCCGTGTGATTTGATTGGACAACGCTGTCACTGGAGCTGTCAGCACGGCTGGGAAGGTTTTCTTCTGGTCGAGTCACGCAACCCATAGCCTGGAGGGACAGTCCACTCTGTCATAGGCTGGTTGGTTGTCAGAGAGAAAGCAGTGGTGTAAAGTAACTAGTACATATACTCAAGTATTGTACTTAAGTACATTTTTTTTTACTTCACTGGAGTATTTTCAATTTTCAGGACTTTTACTGATACTCCAATACATTTTAGAGTCAAATATTGCACTTTTTACTCCACTACAATTATTTGAAAACTTTGATGGTTATTGCAAAACATACATTAACTACTTCAGGCAGCCCTACATTTTGGCCATTTTAAAATGGCCGACAAGCTCACGATTGAGAGCTTGTAGATCTGCTATTTTCAAAAGATTTTTATACATTTGAAAACTTGTGAAATGGGACATTCTGCATAATGAGTACTTTCTGTTTTTACTTTTGGTACTTCAAGCACATTTTGATACCAATACTTTTTTCACTCAAGTAAATATTGAATTCCGGACTTTTACTTGTAACAGAGTATTTCTACATTGCAGCATTGATACTTTTACTTAAGTAAAACATGTGAATACTTCTTCCAACACTGAGAGAAAGTTGGATTGGACGACGTTGCATGCCCTGGCAACCAAACCAGCCAATCACAGCGTGGACCGTCCTTCCGGACTATGGGACTCCTTACCTTTTATCTTTTCGTCTGGAGCCAGAAGCTCTACAGTCCAGTCGGAGAGGCTTCTGAGCTTTGTGTGAGCAGCTTGGAAGGAGCTGAAAAAGACTGCATCCATGTAACAGCAACAAGCTTTTTATTTAAAAAAATGATCATCTGTACAAATAACATGGATTATTCCCTCAGAAGCCAATGCCAGCGAGTCCAAAAGCAGGTAAAACATCACTGTTGTTTTTTTAATGGCTGTTTTAACTCGGGTTAAAGTTAGTGTTTTAACAACTGAGCTAACTAGGCTAACTAGCTCCACTGAGACAAGAAGAAACTGACATTCATTCATTTGTGAAGAATTGTGTCTTCTTTGTACCTTAATGAACCCTTTCTCAAAAATAACCCTTTCAACAAATGCAGTATATACTATAATAATTTACCACATACCTCACTGTAGAACAATGTTATATTGTGTTTATTGCACCTTAACCCTTTTACTTTTCTATATTATAGCAGCAAAATGAGCTTAGAATGTTGTCTTCTTTGTACCTTAAATAACCCTTCTCAAAAACAACCCTTTCACAAACCAATGCTGTAGGAAACGTACGTAATGTTACTCCTCTGTCTGAAAATCAAGGACAATTTTATATTTATATAGTGTTTATTGCACCTTAACACTTTAACTTTTCTATATATTTCTGTCACTGCCTGCATGGTTCCTTAACAAACTAACTAACAAGTGTGAATGTGAATTTGTATTCATTTATTACACTTTTCCTCCTTTTTGTAGTACAAACCTTATCTTTTACAAACTTCTGTCTGTCCTATAAAACTTGTTAACAGACCAAAGACACGCGTTTACCACAAACAAAGGCGTTAATAGACATTCATAAATACACATAAATCATTGAAAATGCTGCGGTAGTCGATAGAAAGTGACCAACAACGTTATTTTAAGGCTCGCATAAACGAACAATTTAACCGTTTTTTCATTTTCATGTGAAGCTCGACACATTGAGGTTACAATAAGGTTGACTGTTGTTAACCAGATAAACAGTGCGGTTTCTCCCAGCAAAATGCACAATTCATACAATTAATCGGTGCAAATGCATGAAGCCGGTTCGATACACTATATATATATATATATATATATATATGACTGTCGATACAATATACATGCAATACTTGGCTTTAATTTGATCATTTATCCCAGTCTATTGTGCTGTAATGACACATTATCTCGTGAAATGTTGACATTTCATATGAATTGATTTCGCAAATTAGAGAAGTGACGATCATGACATCATCTTAAAATGTGCTCAAGCACTGTGTCCCTGTGTAATGTGTGTATGTGACTCAAGTAACGCAGTGGCTTTTTCTTTTGTCTTTGACATCAGATCGTGTCATTTTTGTAATAATATCTCGCTGAAAAGCATGCAGAGAGATAGACGTGTTGATTCGCCAGTCCGATTAGGAATGTGTTTATTTATTCCCCCCTCGTTTCCCTTCTTGATATGCAATGCAACCGACTTTATTGTGCTGTTATGTTGGCTGCACTGAGTCGACTGCCAATCAAAGTTGTTTTTCTCCTCTCTGCTGCCTTTCTTTCTGCAGCAGTGAGGGGGCGCCTTTCAAAGTGCAATCCTCAAAGGCATGTTTGCTGCCTGCAGCTCAGCATCTAGAACAGAGGTTCTCAACCTGTGGGTCGGGACCCCCAGGGGGATCCCCACATGATTTTTTTTTTTGGGGGGGGTAACAATTTAAGGAACTTTTTTTAAAATACCATTTTTTTAATACCAAAGAAAAAGACTATTACTGCATAAAAAGTAATCAACAAACTAACTGGTCTAACATTGGCCAAATTGTCAAATAGCGTAAGAAACAAGGCAAACATTTTGAAAATAGTCGATCTACAAGCTCACAACGCCTCACATTGTAGATCTGCTATTTTCACAATATCTGTGGACAACCGAGTCAAACTAAATGTAATGCCTCAACTCCCTGTTCAAATATGATTATTTTGTGGGGTCACGGCCTGAAAAGGTTGAGAACCACTGATCTAGAAGGAGATGGAACAGGGGAAGGAATGTGTGTGCAAGCAAGGAATTCAGATCTTCTGACTTGCTGTTGTCATGCCCACTACTGTGCATTTCTGGGGGGATAGACGGTCATTGTTTTTGCCATTTCTTCTTGAATGGCATGTACTATGAGGCTGCACAGCAATGTATGTCACCGATCACATCCGGGTAATGCTGTGAGATAGTTGAGTATAGCTGAGTTAACTGTCCCCCTAATTGTCATGTTGTGGCATGATAATGGTGTAATGGCTCAGACCATGAACACAGACATTTAATCAGTCTACTTCCTGTACCTGGGGATTACTGGGGTTTAATGTTAGCCTCTATGCTCTGAAAACTGGCCATACAGATTATAGAGCCTACTAGCCAGACCCTGGCTGTTTCTAACCCCTCTAAACTTGAGTTTCTCTGTAAGCTTTTTTTTAGCTTGGCGAAAATGTGAAATTCACTGATGCTAGACATGCAACTGCAAGCAGTTTTTTTTATAAATAGTTGACAATGGTATAACCTCCATGCCTCTGGGATTTTCCTGTGGGAGAGATGTTATAAATGGGTGGTTATTCTAATGCATCAACATGGGTCTCTCTGCCACACTACATCTCTTTGTTCTACCTGCTTGCCATGCTCGCTCGTTCTCTGAGAGGTTTCAGTCACTGTGTTTGCCTGTGTTTCTTCATCATGTTAGACTGGTGGTTTGTTTGTCTTGGTTGTGTCTGCTGTCCTACCCAGCAGCTCCCCTCCCCTCTCTCTCTCTCTCTCTCTCTCTCTTTCGCTCTGGGCTGCAGCTGGTTGTTTTGCGCTACTCCTCTGAGTTCAGGTTGCAGAGCCAAAAACAGGGCTGGCTGGCTGCTGCTTGCATTTCCGGTGAGGGGGGACGAGTTGGTTGAGGCTGTCAGGACGACCGGTGCAAATGATAAGGACGGACCCCCTGTTCGGCCTGCAGTTGGAATGCAGATTGAATATCCTTCTCCTGTATCTGCAGCCCCCCTGCTCTCTCTTCTTCTCGTCCCTCCTCCTCCCACTGACACATTTACCCTTGGAAGACTGCTGGCATCGTTTTTCCTCTTCTTTGTTCTGCCTAGGTCATGCTCTCCTGCGTTGATATTCCTTTGCGAGTGGTGCTGCTCGTTCTGTTGTTGCGAGCCTGTTAGCAAAAAGCCTGTCTTTGTTCCCGTGTTTCTCTTTTTCCTTTAAGTGATGTCATCGTTGTTTTGCATTTCATTTCTGCCTTGGTTCTGGCTCTATCAATAAACAAATGACCTCTCCTGTGAGAGTTTGTGTTTTATGAATATCAAACCATTTGCACCTGTCACAACCCCCCCCCCCCTCTGGTCATTGAGCATTATTCATGTCAGCATCATCATTTATTTGAGACTGCTTTTGATCAGAAAATAGATGCTCTTTTGAACTTAAAAGAAAACATAAGTTATATGATTTATATTCAGCTAGCCATACGGCTTTGTGTGAGACTCAGCCTGTTTGCAGTGCACATGAGTAAATATGATCATGAAATATACATAATGATATGTAATACGATACGATGTAAAATTATTTCATTTTATCTCCCTATATAAAAGCTATACATCTGAGATACTGAGAGTAGGTAGGGGACTAGGGTACATTATATCAATTAGCTGAAGTTGTATGGCCCTGTACTGTGGCAGAAATGCAGTGAGGTGGGTGGGTTGTACTGTGGTAGAAATGCAGTGAGGTGGGTGGGTTGTACTGTGGTAGAAATACAGTGAGGTGGGTGGGTGTATGTGGATGCAGCTTTGACACAGCCCAACAGGCCGACCGACTCAATCCTCACTTGTTTATTACCCACAACTGTTGATTAGTTCTTATGAAAAATTGCAATTTTCATAAGGTGGGCTTATTTCTGTGGTGCCATACATGTGTTTGAGTGTCGGAGCTGTGATACTTGACAGGACTGCAACCGCGATGAGACTTTTTTTTATTAGTTTAAATGCTTTAGAGAAAAACTGAGTGGGAGTTAAAACAAAGTTTTCCAGAACTCTCCCTTTCTATTCTAACCACAGCATTTTCAGGTCAGATTAATCAGAGTTAATCGTGTAAGTCCTCCTGATATAGAGGTGATGTTTTGTTGTGCGTCAGCAGATTTAGTGCAGACTGTAGGATGTGTCATTTCCTGCTGTGACATAAACTGTACTTCCTGTTTTGTTGTGACTTGTTGCATGTCCAGACGTCATACAGTATATCAGAGACAGACTTTCTGATCTGTGTGTCCCTGCCTGTCCAGACATATCAGAGACAAACTTAATGCCCATGTCATCGTAAGGTGGTCAGAAGAAGTTGGTACTGCGCTGAACCCCACCCCTGCCTCAGATCAGTAGGTGTTATGTAGTATGTAGCCGATATCACTGCTCCTCTTATAACTTAGTTATTACTGTAGCTTTACTAATGTTGCAAGACTGATGACATAGTCTAGTTCTTGGGTTAAATAGCGACCGGCCTGTTTTTATTTTCTCTGTTTGCCTTTACAGATGTTTTGCCTGGCTGTGTTTTGGGGTCAGAAACTAAAAGGGTGTGCCATGCAGTTATTATCCAGTCCTACTGTAATCTGATATTATTATAAACAAGAGGAGTGGGCTTTGTACTGATTAAAAACGTTTACTTTTTTTCTTTTTTTTCCTGTTTGTTGATGGTGTATGTGCAGTGGTTCATATCCCCACTGGACTAGGGTCAAATCCCATAAGAGTAATCTCTGCTGTGTCTTCCTACAACACTGTTTCTCTCAGCTTTCATAATAAAGAATGAAAGAAGAAGAAAAACACATTAAATGAAGTGGACAAACTGGCTGCTCAACAAAGAACAGAAACTTGTTTGTTAGATCTGTGATTGTCTCATTCCTGTGTGTTGATAGATGTCGAGAGTAGAGCCTGACAGATGACCGAGTTTTTCCAAAACCGATCCTGGTTTTGGAGAGTGACCTAGACCACCGATTACCGTTGTATTGATCGAAATTTCATAAGAATTAGCTAAATCAATTCTATTCAATCTGAAAAATGTAATTGAATTCAAGTAAAAACTCTAAAATGTGCACTCTACAAGCTCACAATAATGACGTTGCCAAAAATAGGAACACCAGGTTGAAAGTGGTAAAAAATCTGGACGTATTGGCTGCATAATTGCAGATACCGATGTTAAAAAAAAAAGGCAAATAATGACAGATATATCATTATCAACCAAACCAACATATATCAGTCTTGCTCTTAATTATAATTCTGTATCCTCATACCAAGATCATCTGAAACCAGTTACCAGACAGAATGGTAACCTACATTATGATGATGATGACATCATCATTGAACAGTAGATATGTGCTGGTGCAAACGTTTGTCTTAACTGTAGATGTTGACTGACAGACACCTGTGTTGCCACTGGGCTGGCCCATGGCGGAATGGTTCCCATGTTCACTCGCAGACACAAAAGTGGGTCAGGGTCTGTGTCTCAACATGTTGTACTCCAATGCATTTCTCAACCCCTTTTCAATCCTCCTCTGTTCTATTGGATCTACTGTGACAGTGGGACTGTAATAACAATAAACCCAAGCAACAGATGGGGAGGTGATAAGAGTTATTATACCACATTAATCTTGCCCTATTTTAGGCATTTCGTAACAGAAAATCTGTTAAACAGGTTCCAAAATAGCAGATCTACAAGGTCACAATGGGACACGCTGTGAGTTTGTAGAGCTGCAATTTTCATCCTTTGTTGCATGATAAAGTATATAGAGCTTAAGTGGTTAATGTGTGTGATATAATGAACATATTCCTTCAGTGGGTGCTGCTGGCGTATATAGGTCGGGAGGTGGCACCTCCTACAGGTCCGGGCCCCCTCTCTGGACCTGTAGGAATAGGGGGTAACTTAAGTTTCAACCACTGCAGAGAGAGGGGGTACGTTTCAATCACTGCAGAGAGAAGTGAAATACCACATGGAGCTACCAGTCATATAAACAAGGTGCCGAATGCCAGAGAGCTGCCATGACCTAAAATTAAGTAACAAGCTTCACCGGTCACCAAGCCCCCCTGTAGCTGTCTACCCCCCTAATACTCCTAGATAATGGGACGTGCGGTTAAAGGGGAAACGGCACGTCCACACTGGAAATGCCAGTGTGGCTCCCTCAGGCTGCAGGGAACTAACTTGGCTTTGGGCTCCGCACTCGGATTTCACACACCGGGCGAAGCTCCCACCGTCTTCTGCTAGAGAGACCATTGTATGAGCGAGGGCTGATACTAGATGGCTCTGGGTCTGAGAGCAGGCCAGCTTCCCTCTCTGCATGGGTGTGTTTCTCTTGGCGTCCAGGACGCTGCTGTGTTTGTGTGTTTGGTCTGGTCCAGATCTGCTACTGAGGAGAGAGCTGCCCTCTGGAAGGCCTCCTCAGCGCTGTCTGTCCGTCTGTCTTTCCATCAGCCCCTGATGGTTGCTTGCTTCCTCCTTATTGTGAATCCCCTTTTCAAATGAGGAACTGGGTATTTTTCTTCTGATGACATCACTGTTTTTCTATGCTCCTACCCTTAGCATTGGTTTTATTGGGTTTTTTGTATTATCATTCATATACATTCCAGAAATGTACTGTATACCTAAATACAGAGAGATGCATGCACTATACATACCACATTTATGTATGTGTGTGTGTGTGTATTGTGACTCTCCTTCACATATCTTGAGGACCATTCAGCCAATCCTCTTTCACACTTGGTGGGTTTATTGCTGAGGAACCAAGGCTGTGCAATCTCGAGTGTCAAGTTGATCAGATCAGCGATTCTGCAGAACCAGACCGCTTAATTCGGGCACGCATTCCAAACACCTACATGCTCTGAACGGGCACGGCATTAGTCTATCATTAATCCAGCTTCTTATCCATAGAGTTTGTTGTTTGAGCAGCAGTTTGACCTCTCTGTATCCTCTATGAATCACAGCATGTCCTTGTTGGCTTTCTTTAGAGAAACACCATAACAGGAGGAATGTTTTTACAGCATCACTGCAGACGGCCCCTCTCCTCCGCAGTTGATTTTAAGGTGTCCAGTCCAACTCTACGCCCGGCTCCAGTCTTTGTGTGTGTGTCTGACTGTGTGTCCGTGCACGTTCCGCTCTACCCACCAGCGTTAACATTTCAGGGCCTACTTTGACTGCAAAATGTGTTCTGTTTTGTTATACCTTGTGCCTTGTTAATTCATCATATATTGGTCACATACTTTATGGTCTCATGTACTTCATATTCATTCATACAAATGACACAACCTAAGTAATTTAAAATGGATGTACAAATCTCAAATAGAAAGAAATGAAAGAATACAAACTACAGTCATTCTGTATGCACAATTCTGTCTATAAGATATCTCTTAAGTGCCCTGGTGGAGTATCCATAACAATTTATTTGTACAACAGTATATCATATATATATTTCACACATGAAAAATCAAAGTGCTTTACATAACAATAACCCAAGCAACATATATAATGCAAAAGAATAATAGAAGGAACACAATATCTAATAAATTATCTAATAAAGCATTTTCTCACACTGTCCGATTCGGCATGAGCATCGAAGTGTGTAAGACAACACCGTTGCAAATGCCCTGAATTTATACACAATCTGAATGAAGATACCATATCAGTAACCAAACTTTTCTGTTTGTGTGTAGGTGATGGTGAACGGTGAGAAGGACAGAGCGTCTCTGTTGTACATGAAGGCCATGGTGAGCAGGGGCAGTGTGGACGCCTTGTCTCAGCAGATGGCTTCTCATCCTCAGTACTTGGAGAGCTTCCTACGCACACAGCACTACATTCTGCACATGGACGGCCCCCTGCCTCTGCCCTACAGACACTACATCGCTATCATGGTCAGTATGCCTGCCAGCCGCTCTGCATACACACACATATAAACTTATCGTAAGCATCGGTGGGAAAAAGTACCTAAAAGCCTGAAAGTAGAAGTAGAGATTTCTCCTTAGCAAATGGCTCTGGTAAAAGTGGAACTCACCCATTAGAATACCATTTGAGTAAATGTCTTAAAAGTATCAAATGAAATGATCTGATATTAAATGTACTTAAAGATCGAGTGCCACAGGTGTATTTCCTCCTAAATAATTATCATTAGTGGGTATTATTGTTATATCCTGTTTTTATAGCATGGGTCCTAGGGGCTGAGCCATCTAGAGGAGTGTCTGTCTGTCTGTCTATGTCTGTCTGACTTTGTCTGTTTATGAAAGTAGGTAGCTGATATATTGCACTTTTACTTTAGCGCTAGGTATACTCTTGGTTGCTTGTTTTAGAAGAGAATGCACTTAATACTTCTGGTGATTAGTAGTTTTGTTCCCTACCTATGTTGAATGCACTTATTGTAAGTCGCTTTGGATAAAAGCGTCTGCTAAATGACTGTAATGTAATGTAATGTCTGTCTGGGGTTAATCTTGCAAACCGCTCGACCGATCAGTGCGAAATTTCTTAAGTCTGTTCATATTATTTGTCCATTTCCCATAGAATCTTACAGCTTTCAATGAGAAACTGAACATACACAGCCGAGACTAGTGGCAGTGTGTCACGACTGTGTATCAAATGTAAATGGTGTCCTCTCTTAGTTTTATTAAGTTTATTCTGTATGTCTTAAAGATTAAAGTGTTCGCCCCGGACCACTGGCTAGCGGTCCGGGCACCTAGGCTCCAATGTGGCCTGACAGCGCGGCGCGGGTTCGAGTCCCGATCCCATCTCTCTCCCCGTTTCCTGTCTACCTACTGTACTATCAATAAAGGCACAAAAAAGTGTTCAAATGAGCAAAAAATCCGTTTTGATCACCATTTGCTTGAAATTTTGGGGTAATTTTTTAAATGCTGAAATTTCAACCCATAAGAATTCCTCCTCACTTCAACGAATTAGAACATACAATCCAGTATCTCTTAGATATGGCCGTGGGTGATGATTGTTGCATCTGCTCTACTGATGCCATCTTCATTGGTACAGTAAGTAAGTAAATAAGTAGCCCTGGGAACCAACTGTTCCCAAGCCATGTGGCCCATAGGTCCGGAGCCTATCTCCTGTTTCTGTAGTGTGAGTCTGCTCAATGTATAAGTTACCCCTGGAGTATGTCAAAGGGACTTAGCCCCAATCCAACCCTTGATGCTGAGTGCCAAGCAGGGAGGCATTGGGTACCATTTTTGTTTTAACCCCGACCTCCCAATTTCAGTGCGGACATTCTAACCACAAGGCCACTGAGCTGGTGTATCTTCAGGGGTGCAATGCTCACTGGACGGCCTTGCACGCCGTGCCGGAACCTATTTGACCAGGAGCACACGCAGGCACACGCATAGATTTAAAACTACTTTAAATTCGCACCTCAACAAAGTTTTCAAAGGCTCCCGACTCACACCTAGCGAATTAACATGGGAATAAGCCTAGATGCATATCAATTGTCCATTGTGTGATCTGCAGGGTAGGTGTTAAGCGACGTGCGCGTCACGTCATTGAAATAGAGTGCAAGAACATACCAAATGAGCATTGCATGCCTGTGTATCTTCCTTGGTAGGAATAATATACTGACCAGGCTGAACATGCTGACAGCATTAGTAACTTGAACACTATTGGCTATTCAAAGTAAATTTTACGGAAGGGCTCCTCGGACGCTAGCCGCCTAGAAGAGTGTTTGTGGGTGTGTTTCTGGGGTGTTTCTTGCAAACTGCTTGACTGATCAACGCCAAATGTATTGTGCATGCTGCCAGTAGCCCAAGTAATTCCCCAAATATTATTCACCTGTTTTATACCTTTTATTTTAAATATTTAACTTTAAAAACGTTTGTTTTATACTGGAAGTCAATGGCGGTACAGATTGGGCTGAAACTTTGCCCAAATATGTAGAGTACTGATGTCATAGAATGACTTATATTAAAGATGTCAGACATAACATCAGAGATCCACAGGGAAGCCACGCCGTTATTAGACCTCATCTTGTTTTCAAGAAATGTTTTGGATTGAAAAGTAACATCACCTTTAAAAACTGTTGTGGAGTCAAATTAAAGTATGTAAGTATGAACTAGCCTTCAATTTGTCACATGTTAGAATGCTCCGCTGTTATTGGACTTGGATCACTTGTATGGAATGAATGGTGTTTCTCACCCCCCCCCCCCCCAGGCTGCAGCAAGGCATCACTGTAGCTATTTGGTGGCTCTCCACTCAGCCCAGTTCCTGCGGGTCGGCGGGGATGCTCAGTGGTTGCAGGGTTTGGAGGCAGCGCCCCCACGCCTTCGCCACCTCAACCACATCAACAAGGTCCTGGCTCACCAGCCCTGGCTGACTGCCTGCTCACACATCCAGGTATGCAACCACAACGGTCACTAGCACACACACAAAACACACAGAACACCCTGAGAGCTCGACACATACTGGAGATTAGAACCTCGACCAATGCCAGATCTTTGGGTCCTGTGCTGATCCTTTTTTTGCAGAGTCCTAGACCACTGATTAGCGATGTTTTGACAGATATTTTGACAAAAAGTGCCAAATCAATTCTAACCAATTTGAATATAGAAGATTGAAGGTCTTGTCCACGTTAATGACAACACCTAAATGTCAGTATTTATAGATCAGTTTTTCTTTATTTACGTAGTTTTGCAGAATCACAATCTACAGGCTTCCCTCATTGTCCCTCCAGTCCTTGCTAGACACTATTTTTAAACAAGGAACAGATTTCAAGCAGATTATTGGGAGAATGTATGAGCTTCTTAATTTACATAACCCAACAACTTTAGATGGTCTGAAGAATAAGTGGAAGGAAGATCCAGATGAATAAATCCCAGAAGAAACCTGCCATACGATTATACAAAGAATTCACACTTCATCCATTTGTCAATGTCATGCTGTCATACAATTCAAAGTTGTTCATCGACTTCATTGGTGTAAAGTTGGATTGTCTAAATTTTGATCAGATCTCAATCCGTTATGTGATGGGTGTAACAAGCTCCTGCAAATGTATTACATATTATGTTATGGACGTGCCCAACACTGCTTAATTTCTGTAAATCTGTCTTTGATACTCTCTCTAAAATTCTTGAGCAACCAGTGGACCATTCTCCTTATATCGCATTATTTGGTGTTGTACCGCCAGATGTGTCACTACTCACTAAGTAATATCAAAGGTAACATCTTGGCCTTCTGTACTTTGTTGGCCAGACTGATACTTTTCAAATGGGCGGAAAAAAACCTTCCTCCCACTTGCTCTCATTGGATCAAAGAGGTTATGCAGTTTCTCAAGTTCGGAGAGGATAAGGTATTCCCTTCAAGGTTCCATATCAAAGTTTTATACAGCCTGGCAGTGGCAACCTTTCTTGACATTTTGTGGAAAAAATGGAAGTCGAGAATGTAACCTATGTGTTGGGCTCCACTGGAGATATCAGCCTGTGTGACTGTTTGTATCAGTGCGTGTGTGTGGTGTGTCTAATGATGATATAATGGCTAAACTGAAGATTTGTGAGTATTGTCTGCCCTGTACTGTTTGTATATAACCGTTCATACAGGGAAACATAAGTGATTCATTCTGGCTTAAAAAGATCTAAAAATGTCCAGATGACTAGGCACAATACATGCTGGAAACAGGTGTATTATTATTTTCCAAAGTAATTTAGTCATGTTTCCCAAACTAATATTAGAATCGGTATCAGATCCAAAAGTCCCACATGTGTCAGCATCTGAAATCAGTTATCTGACCCGCAGGTCAGACATGTGTCCACAATGTGTGTGAAGCAGATTTTGTGTTGTGTCGTCTCCTCCAGATCAGTGGTGTAAAGTAACTAAGTACATTTACTCAAGTACTGTACTTAAGTACAATTTTGAGGTACTCTTACTTTACTGGAGTATTTCCAATTGTCTATACTTTTACTTCTACTCCACTACATCTCAGAGGCAAATACTGTACTTTTACTCCACTACAATTATTTGAAAACTTTAGTTACTAGTTACTTTGCAGATATAAATGATTACATTATAAAACGTACATTAACCATTTAGCCCTATTTTATACCTAGGCTATTTGAAAATAGCCGATCTACAAGCTCACAATGCGTCGCATTGCGAAGCGTTGTGAGCTTGTAGAGCTGCTATTTTCAAACATTTTAGTACTTTTACTTTTGCTACTTTAAGTACATTTTGATACCAATACTTTTGTACTTTTACTCAAGTAAATTTTGAATTCTGGACTTTTACTTGTAACGGAGTACTTCTACATTGCAGTATTGATACTTTTACTTAAGTTAAACATTTGAGTACTTTTTCCACTTTTTCGTCTCCTCCAGACTCTGTTGAAGACAGGAGAGCAGTGCTGGTCGCTGGCTGAGTTGGTCCAGGCTGTGGTTCTGCTGGCCCACTGTCACGCTCTCTGCAGCTTCGTGTTTGGATGTGGAACGGACACAGAGGCCGTCCCGCTCCCCAAAACGCCCAACGGGACTCCCCCGCCCAGCTACTGCCCATCCGACGCTGCCAACGGCAACACCCCCAACCTGTCCGCCTCTGAACACTTCACCAGACGAAGGGTAAACGGACTTATGTTTATTTTACACACTCGTAACATCTACATAACAATGTAAATCAAATGAAATTGTATTTGTCAATCACACATTAACCACATGTGTCCCTATTCTGGGGCAAACATTTGGCGAATATAGAAGATCTATAAGTTTGCTGGCCTTGTAGATCGTATGTTTTCGGCGAGCTTAGAGGGAAAAAAGGAGCCGGCGAAGTATAGAGTCCTGTGGGACCAAGGCCTTAAACCTTAAATGTGCGATTGTTTACAATGTATAAAGTAGGGTTATTCAGAATCAGATACATTCTGAAACGGTTTGATTTGTAGATGGAAAGTGGTCTGTTTGGACCTTTCATACTTAGATCTCTTTTACTACAATATTTTCAAACGCATAACAATTACAAACCTATTACAGCCCCAAAATACAGCGCAGACAGTTTAAAAATCATGTATCTATTGTGTTAGTCCTTTTATCAAGAGTAAATCATTTTATTTGTTTTATTTTTGGTGGTGGGGCTAATTTTTTTTTTACATTTGCGTCACTAAATGGGCCTGTAACATATTATGTTAAATGTACATTGAGATGCTTCTTTCCTCAGCTTCTCATTACCTTAATTTTAGGACAAAAAATGTTGGCTTGTCACAGCGTCTGAAGTGTAGATCAGTGTATCTCAAATTGTGGGAGTCACAGATCCCTTTTTGCATTTTCTGTGGATACTGTTTGCATGAAATGTGCTGAGTGCTGAGACGCGGAGGAAAATATTACTCTGGCCTGCCTGTAATTTAGCAACACATGGTGAAATAACAGACAACCACAAAACACAGGTGCTCAGCAAATGAGGAGCCTACTTAAGGCATGACGACCCATTGACATCTGTGTGTGTGTGTGTGTGTGTGTGGTGGGAGGGGCACATATTACTATAAATAAAAGTTAAGATTGTTTAGAAAGAATGCATAATAACGGATCCCCAGACGTAGAGCGGTGTTATGACTGATATCCTGCTTTCATAGTTCTAATTCTGTCTGGCATCCGATGTGCCTCTCTCAGATCTGTAGGATGTAAATTTTGTGTGTGTGCATAGTGAAGATTCCCAGGGGTGAGGTGGTGACCGTGTGCTTGTTGTCCCCACAGTCTCTGGACTCCAGCTGTGACATGGTGGGTCTCAAAGAAAGGATCCACAGATCCCAGGAAGAGAAGGAGAAACGAGAGGAGCGCCTCCTACTGGTTCACACACTCCAGCAAACCGGTAGCCACTATTGACCTACTTGAGATACTGACACATTTTTGTTATCTTTGTGGGGACTTCAAAAGCAATTTTCAATTAAAATGCCATTTTAAATTGACCTACTGGCCCAACCTAAACATAACCTCAAAATCTGTTACCCGGGTTGCCCCGGTGGCTCACCTGGTAAGAGTGCATGCCACATATATAAGTAGGGAAGTGCATCAATGTACACTAACAACAAATGTGCAGTTAAAATAGGCGAAAAGCACACAGACTTTTTCCCCCAAAGCCGAGGAGTTAGACAGGGATGCAGCCTGAGTCCAACACTCTTCAACATATATATCAACGAATTAGCAAAAACGTTAGAACAGTCCACAGCTCCAGGCATCCCCTTGGCAAACACAGAAATCAAATGCTTACTTTTTGCAGATGACCTGCTGCTGCTGTCTCCAACCAAGGAAGGACTACAGCAGCAACTTGATCTCCTACACAAATTCTCCCAGACATGGGCCCTGACAGTGAACCTAACTAAAACTAAAATCATGATATTTCAAAAAAGATCCAGCCGCCAAAACCATCAATTTTTCCTAAATACAATCCCACTAGAACAAACAAAAAACTATACCTACCTTGGCCTAAACATCAGCAGCACAGGGAACTACAACCAAGCTGTAAAGGACCTGAGAGACAAGGCAAGAAGGGCATTCTATGCTATCAAAAGAAACATCAAAATAGACATCCCAATTAAAACCTGGCTTAAAATACTGGACTCTGTGATAGAACCAATTTCCCTCTATGGTTGTGAGATCTGGGGACCATTAGCAAACCATGACCCTGAAAAATGGGATAAACACCAAACCGAGACCCTACACACAGAATTCTGCAAATCCATTCTCCGTACCCAGCGAAAAACACCAAATAATGCATGCAGGGCAGAATTAGGACGATACCCACTAATTATCAAAATAAAAAAGAGAGCACTTAAGTTCTACAACCACCTAAAAGAAAGCGACCTAGATGCACTCCATAACAAGGCACTCACACACAGCGAAACCCTAGAGAGATGCCCCCTCAGCCAGCTGGCCCTGGAACTCCGGGCACAAACACAAACAGAGCCACGAGATAGAAAACCCATTGGACTAAACCAAATTATAAAACAGCAAAAGGAAAACTACCTGACACACTGGAAAGAAGCAACACAAAAGCAGAGTAAACTAGAATGCTATCTGGCCCTAAACAGAGAATACGCAGTGGCAGAATACCTGAGCACCGTGACTGACCCAAAACAAAGAAAAATCTTAACTAGGTACAGACTCAGTGAGCACAGTCTTGCGATCGAGAAAGGTCGTCACAGGCAGACCTGTATCCCGAGAGAAGACAGACTATGCACCCACTGCACACAAAATGAAGTGGAAACCGAGCTACACTTCCTAACCGTCTGTCCATTGTACCAAGACATCAGAGACACATACTTCCCACAGATTACAACCACACACGGAGATTTTGAAAACATGACCAATGACAAAAAACTCCCATATCTGCTGGGCGAAGTACAACAATGTGCAAACACAGCAGCAAGATTCGTGAGTTGCTGTGATAGGAAAAGGATATCAAACGGAACACAACCACCCTAAAGACTAATCATTGGGTATATTCCGGCACTATAACTGCACCCAGTGATCTTGGTACATAGAAATTGATCTATTGAAGATTCTGACTTTCAAATGTACATATTTTTTGTTTTGATTGTATTGCTGTATTGTTGTATTATGCTTTCTGCTTTGGCAATGTAAACGTATGTTTTCTCATGCCAATAAAGCCCTTTGAATTGAATTGAATTGAATTGCATGGATATTCGTTATTCTATTAAATATTTTTTATTGAGCTATTTAAGTTTTTTCTATATTGCTGTCCTGTCTTAATAAAATCATGCTTTAACGAGCAAAATAAGCAGGTGCCGATCACCCAGGGCTCGGGCACCCACGGGAGACAACGAGCGCCCACTGGGAATGTGCTGGTCGAGCGGTTAAAATGCGTTGTAACGCGCGTACTGCGCAGGATGCATGTCGATCGCACGTAATTCTGTCATTCAAACTCTCTCTGTAATTGTAATCTGTAAAGTCTGATTATTAATTCCTTGCGCCAGTTCTTATCCGCCAATAATCCAATTGTAGGCTACAACTTGAAATATAGCCTACATTCACTGTTTCATCTTGCGCTGGAGTGACAGCCTAATTGATATGACCTACTTTTGCGCTTATTTTGTTTAACCGCTGGGATCTGTAGTCCTTCGCACAGCTTGTCCGGGTTCAAATCCGCCCTGAGGCTCTTTGCTACATGTCATCTCTTTCTCTCCTGCCTTGTTTGTCTCTCTCACTGTCACTATCAAAAATGAAGCAGAAATGTCGGGGGCAAAAACAATCTCAAAATATTTTTAACCCTAACCCAAGGCTGGCCCTCTATTTTTGTGGGGGACTTCTACTAAGATAATAGAACAAAGACACACACTCACTCCCCATAGGTGTATCCACTCTCTACAGCAGTTAAACCACATGTTGTGTTATAGCAGCAGTTAAACTTAGGCCTCATATGAAAGCTAATTGATGATCATGCGTCATGTGTATATTTACTGACTTGCTCCCCCATCCCCTTGCCCTTACTGTCCGTCCCGTCAGACATGGAGGAGGAAGAGGAGGTCCCATACTGTGCAGACACCTCCCGTTTCATCTCGGACCCTGACTTCTACTACCAGGAGATCGCCCGCAGAGAGGACGACCACTTCCAAGTGTTCAGGGTTCAGGTGAGGACAGTCAGAGAGAATCTGACACCAGCCCGGTCACAACAGGTGCTCCGGTCACTAAACTTGTGTCCACTTTAGAGGGACGTTAGCATGATGCTGTGTTACGAGACATTGACACCACAGCAGTACCTAGACCACTTAAGCCCTGTTTCATACTTTGTCATTCGGCGTTGTTGAGCGATAATAACCAATCTATAAGCTCACAACACCTTGCGACTAAAGACATGCCCAAAATAGGGATGCCAGGTTGGAAGTGGTGAAAGCAGCTATATAGGTCGAAATTAGCCAACTATTCACTTCTGTTTGAATGTAGTATTTGAGATTTTATGGAATAAAACACATTCTACATCATAATGTATCGTGGGCAGACTGTCGGCTGTCCGTCAGCTGACCGCCTGTCTCTGTTGGTCTCTGCACAACGGCCATTTTATAAGATGTAGACTTGTTGTCTGCTGTCAGAGAAGCTCCAGGCTGCACCAGACAATTCTGAACTTCTAGGATTTTAAAAGAAGGATAAGACATGGCCTAAAATGTTTCTCCCGGAAGTAGTTGAGTAAAGGGAGACAGCTCTCACAATATACTGTCTTGATATGAACAAATATTTGACATTGTTTCCAACACTGAGCTGTATTACAGGTAAGACTTTTTTAAATGCCTGTGTCTTTGTTTTGATTATACCTCAATTTTGTTCTGCAAGACATTGTTGAGGATGTGATTGGCTATCTATAAGCTGACATTGGCTATGCTAAGTCAACACTGTTGAATACTGTGCTGGTTCTATGTAAATTAACCACTTTAACCCTAGCGTCCCTATTCTAGGGTGAAGATTCAGCGACAATAGTAATGCGTTGTGAGCTTGTAGATCAGCTGTATTTAGTGTAAAGTGAAAACTGGAATTGGGCTAGTATGGAACCCTGGGGGACTCGGATGAACTAAGAATAGTGTTTTAAGTTATTTTAATGAAGATAATTCACAATAACATTTTGGTTTGTTTGGTTCATTAAACGTTAACCCTCAACTTCAACCCTCGTCTCCCAGTGCAGATGTTTTCGAATGCTTGTGTTATGACACTTATGTCCATTCATGTCTGATAAACCTAGCTGCACATAGTCAAATCTCAAACATCAGAAAGACTTCATTTCCTTCTAAATACATACAGTATAATGTTTCAAGGGATTAGTTTGCCCATGATTTAGATACTATGATTGATGGCAGACTATATTAGTTCTACCAAAGAAAATGACAAATGCCGCTCCGAGATCACCAAGCTTTATCTTATTTCCTCTTGAATTGTATGTTATGGAATGTTCCCCCAAAGGGAGTGGAGTTTAAAGTGCATATTCGTGGTAATTTAATTACATTTTAAGTTGCATTTGTTCTGTTTTTGTGTTCTCTAATAAGTTTTGTGAGATATGTGTTGTTCAAATTCCTGTGCATGTACTATAGTCCTTGGAGAGTACAGTGTTTCTGATTGTAACCCTGCTTGCTTAGCAAAATGGTTTGAGTGGTTTGATTATTCCATTGAATACTTTATTAACAGTTTGCAAACGGTACAGTTATACAATTTTGATTAAAGGATAACAAAAATAGCCCTGAGGGCTTGTTCCCATTGTGGTCCTGTGTATTCAATTCATCAGTAAGGTTAGCTAACTACTTGACTAGCCTGACTGACCTTTTACTGCTGTCCAAACCTTCAGGGGTCTATGTCCATTCTGTCTTAGGAACATTTATAAGTGACTACACCCTATAGCAGTGGTTCTCAAAGTGGGGTCCATGGACCCTCCTTGAGGGGGTTCCACTTCCAAATGGACCCTTACGTTTCTGTAACTCTTGAGAGGAAAGAAATGGGCACGTAAGGGTCCATTTGTACACTCTCAGAGTTACGGAGGTCCTTGAAATTAAAACGTTTTCAAACCACAGCTCTTATTCTTGCTCTGTAAAGCACTTTGAGCTGCATTTCATGTCATGAAAGGTTCTATACAAATAAAGTTTATTATTATTAAAGGTATCTGCTTGTTGGTAAGTGACGGTTTGCTGAAGTTAAGTTTGTGTTGTATTCTTTTTGAACAGGACTATTCGTGGGAGGACCACGGCTTCTCGCTGGTCAACAGGTTGTACTCGGACATCGGACATCTCCTGGACGATCGGTTCAGGAGCGTCACCGGTCTCCCATCCGTCCACAGTCCAGACCTGAAGCGAGCCATCTGGAATTACATCCACTGTGTGCTAGGAATACGGTGAGTCCATTTGATGTGTATAACTGTATATTCATCAGGAATATATGATTTGCATAACTGTATATTCAAATCAGGAATATAGGATTTGTATATCTGGTTACATCAGGACTATGATTTGTATAAGTGGATTCTTCAGGAATATATGATTTGTATGAGTGGATTCATCAGGAATATGATTTGTATAACTGGATGCATTGTGTTTACAGTTACGATGACTATGACTATGGGGAGGTCAACCAGCTGTTGGAGAGGGATCTAAAACTCTACATCAAGGCTGTAGCTTGTTTCCCAGATGTCACCAGGACTCCAGTCTACCCTCTGCCCTGGACCCCGCTCAAACCATCAGAACGGGTGAGTAACCCTTATTGACCGTCTGCTGCCATTTTTTACAATTTAGGCATTTAGCAGATGCTCTCGTATCCTGAGCGTTTTTACAAAGTGTAAGGAGTGAGTTAGTGCCTTGAACCCTGGTCAACTGAGTGCTGAGAACAATTGATGAATTGGAGAATTATTTGGAACAAGTCGCATCATTTACAGTGACTTACTGTAATTTTTTATTAAGCAAGAATATCTGCATTATAGCAACAAAACAACAATAATATAGGCGGTAAATCATGTGCTGATAAAAATATGCAATGTCATGCTATGAGAATAGACTGCCACACCATAGCAGAGAAAAAACAGTGAGCAGAAATATTTCATCCACCGCTGATAGAAGAGGAATTTCTGCGTCTCTCTAGATAAGAACTGTGTAAATGTGGCGCAGATGTACTGTGTTATAGACCCTGCTATTTCTTTCATGTTTCACTCGGTTAATGAATTCTTAAATCGAAGACGTTGAGATGTATTTAGATGTAAAATTCACCATAATCATCTCTCTTTCGCTTCTCCTAAACCTACTTGTGTTATTCACAAGTCTGAAGTCTGTAAATAAAGTGAAATAAACATGCAGGTACATTGCTGAACGGTGTGACTGGAAGCTTAAATACGTGAGCGTAGTGAGATGTATTGAATATTGTTTGCAGTATGCTCTGTAAATATAATGACTGACTTTATTCACAACGGATCCTAAATCAGGTCTCCTGGTGTCTCCCTCAGATACATGTGAATTTACTGATCATGGAGGCTCGTCTGCAGGCTGAGCTCCTGTACGCGCTGAGAGCCATCACTCAATACATGATCGCCTAGTTCCCAGAAACACCCAAAGTCCAACTGCCCAGCGGTACGTACGGAGAGACCAGGTGAAGAGATGCAAGGATGGAGATGACAGGTGGGGGAGAGCGACACACAAGTTCCAGGATAAAAAAAAAAAAACACGTCTCACGAATGCGCTCCTTTCCGATTCATTCTCCAGTTGTATTTACAGTCTGAAAAGCTCCCCTCTTGTCTCCTCATCTCTGTGGGTTTCTTTACCTTTTATGTGAAGGACTGCTTGCATTGCGGCATCCTCATATCAAACATCTCTTCTCTCCAAATGGTTATGTGCAATTATTACTAGCTATTTTAATTTCTGTTGGTATTGTTTGTGTTCCGACGTTATTGTGATGAAAGCAGATTGTGCTTCATTGTAGCAATGTGATGGTTACCAGTGGCCAAGACCTTGTTGGTTTATCACTCTACTTTTTGTATTCAGCTATGCTCTTCTCTAAAACAAAATATTCATCTTTTTTCTACAAGTTGAATGAATGTTGTTGGGAGACCTGGCCATCCTTTGTTCTGTGACAATCCTACGTGATTGTTGGTGGTTTAAATGGAGAACGAAGAGGAGAAACATTTACAAAAGTGATGGTCAAGAACAAAGTCAAAGGTGACACTGCTGGAGGATATCACATACCCATAGTTTCTTTTAATAAGCACTTTTTTAACTTTATATATTTATAATGCAATGTACATGTACGTATCTCAATGGTAGAAATTGAGACCCACAGTATGTTGGTCTGATGCCTTGCTTGTTCACTGAATGATGCAGAACAGACATGTGAGACTGAGTCCTTCAACTTTCAGACTCCGTTACAGTTTTCTTCAACCATAAATGTTTTTTGAGTCGATCTGATTCTAGTTCAGGACCTGCGGTGTTAGTTAGGTCTTAATTATTGGGGCTTTGCTATGCCCTGGTTTCAGTCAGTCCATTGTCAAAAAGTTTGCAATTTTTGCAAGGCTGTTAATCAAAACGCACTCAACAGTCTATAGAGAAAAAGGATGTCTTTAAGTTAAAAGAGAATAGGTCAGTGAAGGAAAACTGAGCCATTAGCAAGTGTTTTTATATCAACGTGCTTTGGCAAAGAAATGAAGGAGTTTCCATCTTAAAGCTAAGTTGCACTTAGTTGCGCAAGCCTTTCAACAAGTGTCGCTCAAAAAATCTACTGGAAAAAATGTCAGTTTAAAATGACAATTGTCAAAAGGGTTGTGTGACAAAGAATAAATTAGCCTTTAATGTGAATGTTAGAAAGACAACAACCATCCAAAAAAGAAATGCAGAAATGCACCGGATGAATGGATAGATGGATGGATTGAAGGGGTTCAGCACTGCTCTGTATTTTACACAAAAAAAGTGTCCATGAGTAGAAGTGCACTGGTTGTCAATCACTATTGAATCTTGATTACTCAACAACAGTATGGAGTTATGATAAAAGCTTTTTGTCAACTTTGTATTTGGTGAGATGTATTAAAGCAAATTACCAGGTAAAAATCCATGGTACAATGTGCAAAGTAGATATTTTATAAACTTGTATCTTAGTTTTCTTTTTTTACTTTTTTGTAAACTGTAGGAGAGTACTATGATTGTCCTCTTGTATCTGGGTTTGCTGCTAAACCTTTCGTGCTGCACCCCCAGTAGCTTTAGAGGTGTGGATGATTTTTAGGTTTAGTACTACACGATCGAGAGAGACTAACAGTAAAGCTTTATTTGCACGCCGTAGTATGACGCTGTTGCTTGCCGACCAGAACTTAACCCATTAAGGCCTGAGGTTCCGATTCGACAAAATGTCTTCTAAATCCTAACCACCTATGTTGCTATATCAGTGGTTCTCGATTTTTTTTCATGTCAAGGACCTCCAAAATTATATGTATTTGGCCGCCGACCCCGATATGAAAATGTTTTGTTCCAGGGACCCCCCAGAAGCAAAGATTTGAGTTAAAAGTTTTTGCTTTAAAAAAATATATATATATCAAAGATTTGCACACATTTTCACGATAAAAAAAAAGCAGATCTACAAGCTATGAGCTTGTACATCTGCTATTTTTGAATAGCCAAAGTAATGGTGAAAGTGGTTGCACAGATGCGTTCCCGGTTTTAATGGGTTCATTTGAAAGCCAACGCGTTGCGATGGCTTGAACATCAGGAAAGCGACACCCGTCAGACTATGAAGTATAAATTGGGCTTAATGTGTATCAGTTAAAGTGAAAAGTGCTGTTAATGCAGATGTTAATACAAGTGTTACGAGTGCTAACGCAGGTATTGATACAGGTGTTAATGCAGGTGCCTTGAGGCCAAACTGAAGTGGTGCTGGAGAGCTTTGGTTACCTACTGGTGGTTACTGGGAAACCTCCACACTGAATAAAATAGAGTAACTGGTGGTTCCTTTTTCCTGTAAAGACGGGAAGTGTTTGAGAGCACTACAGACCTTATGGTGTTGATCAACACCTCTGTGATATGGTGACTGAAGGCTGTAAATGCCTGCGTCTCTGTTTTGACACCACCTACAAACCCCAGCGACTCAGCAAGAGCCTACGACACAGATGGATGTTACAATTGTTCAGATTTACCACGTAAATTAATGGACAATAAACTTAACAAAAAAAATGAACAAGTGAAAAAAAAACTTAAAAAAAAACGTTTTCTTTTTTGGAAATGTGAAAAACATGTTTTCTATAAAGATGTTATATCAAATACATTGTGTTGTTTGCTTTATTTTGTTTTGTGTGGTTGTGAAAAGGGCCTCATTTCAAAACTATTGATCGTTAAAGGTGATCTAATTCAACAAATCGAGTGGAGAAATATTCTTGTCATGACTTCTCTCAAAAAGACTAGTATAAATGCCCCACTAGCAGCGGCCCCCTAGATCCACTAGCTTTTTTTTGGTGGCTGAATTTGTGTGTGTCATATTATATTCACTGTAGGATGTGCTCGAGAAAAGGCCCTTGGGGCCCCCAAAGTCAGTAGAGTTAATCTTGTAATCTGCTTTATATTTGAAGCGTACATTTCGGCCTATGGGTGGCGATAGCGGAAGGGTCATGGGGTCACCTACATCTGTGGGGTTCATGTACCAAAGTGTTGGACGGACTGACCTACCTACATCTTAGGAGCAGGGCAAAAATAATTGAGAAATATCTTATCCTATCAAATACTTACAGAATATTTTTTTACAATTTGTCGTACGATTTAGGATAGAGGGCCATAAGTGGTTAATCCAAAAGAAATGCTATGGGTGGACTTAAATTAGGCAGCACAAGAAAGCCCTCGAACATCATACAGTTGAAGGAGTTCTGTACAGAGGACAGAATTCCTCCTAGTCAAAGTAGGAGACTGATACAAAAACATTACAAGAACATACTCTTTCTGCCAAAATGGGCAACTCCAGCTATTGAACTGTGGAGTTCATTTTTCTTTTCAGCATGAGGATACTCGACTTTCCACTGTAATTTATTGAATTAGATCATCGTTAACGGTAAATTGTAATTGAAATGAGGATTATGTTTCCACAAGTCTGATACTTACATGACAATGGTTTTCTTTCCATGGGATGGGGTGTCATTACTTTGAGCACTGATATACAGTAGAACTAGGTCAACACAGTATGTCTGTTCTTTAAATAACAGTGCCCTCTAGTGGCTCTAAGGTAACTGTCCAAGCTATGGTTATATTCAAAGGTATACACTATGTATGAACGTGTTGAACTGAACTGTACACATGAACTCAAATCAATGGCTTTGGCCAAATGGGTTAAACAGATTAACTTTATTTCCACTGTTCAGAATTGTGTTTACTGTCATCTCTGACTGACTTTACAATTTGTAAAGAAAAGATTGGGGAGAAGAAAAGGAAAAGCTATCAATGTAATTCAAAGTAATAAACATATTGGCTTATGCACAACCCCCCTCCCCCTACTGAAAATCATAGAAAACCCCTTTAAAATACTGTATCAAATGGGGAAATTTTAATTTCAAAAGAAAACAGTAACTAAGTACTACTTTTATCAAAACTGAAGAAAATAATGAAGACAAGTAAGCAGTAAGTACATAGAGGGGAGACTTCAGCCATGCGTTCAGCTCTGCAGAGATGTCAAAGGAGCACTTCACCCATTTGCAACTGTATCGTCATATAATTGGGCACCCTCACTTAAAGGGATACTTCACTCTCGGGCCGGGGACACATTTAAAAAAAAAATTAAAAATAAATGAAAAAAGTTATGGAAAATTCATGGCCCCCTCACGACACGCAGTGTCCTACTAATGTGTGAGGGGGCCATGAATTTTCCATAACTTTTTTCATTTATTTTTAATAATTTTTTTAAATGTGTCCCCGTCGGGAGAGTGAAGTATCCCTTTAAGTTCAGTATAAGATGGTACCATTTCTGTCTACTTGCTTTGCGTCTGAGGTGGGCTGTGGACAGTTCAGAAACTTTACTCTAATTACAATATCGGTTTCCTCCCATGACATCATCAGTGGTCATTTAAACCTTATTGATGCAAGTACAATTTCAGTGTGCTAACTTTCCAGGAAGAGGAAGGCCCTAGTTTCCAATAGATTGTAATCCGCAACAATGTTATTGAGGTAAGGTTTCAGAACTGTCCACAGCCCACCTCTGAGACACAGAGCGAGTAGACAGAAATGGTGCCATCTTATGAGCATTAACGAGGACCAATTATATGAAGAGAAGGTTGAAAATGGTTGAAGTACTCCTTTAATTTATCCTCCGTTTTACGCAGAGAATAGCTGATCTACAATCTCACAATGCATCACATCTGTGGTGTTGTGAGCTTGTAGATCTGGTGCGTGACACAAGTATATCGGGCTTCATTCACATCCACTCACACCGCTAACCAAATGGCATGTCTAAAGCCCTGCTCAAGCTTCGCAGTAAAAAAAAATAGAAAAATAACTGGGTTTGTTGTATATAAAAACTACAACCATTTTGCCGTGATTTCACAAGATATGAAAAATCAAATGTCCCATTTGGTTCATTTTACACAAAATGATCATTTGACCTGAATCAGTTCTTTTTAACCACTTTAATGCTGCCGCTTAGCAGATCAGCTATTTTAGGAAAACAAAAGAAAATAGGTCTTGAATGGTTAATTGACATGGGTTTTGGGACGTTTAAAAAAGAGAATGGGACATGAGGTTATCGACTGTATACTAATATACTAGCTTAATACCATTTCAACATCGCTGTGTGGTATACAGGTCATTTGAAGGCCCTGAAATCTACATAGAAATGCACCCGTCGTATCATGGCATACACAAGTTATGCCATAAATGACATCTAGCACCAGTCAAGAGTGTTTTAAATTATACACGGTTATATGCTGACATCCACATGGCTACAGTGAAATGGGTTAACAGAGGCTTAACTGCAGGGATGCATTCCTGGAGAAAATGTTCTGATAAAAAGAAAGACATCAAACAGACTTCTCCAGTTATGAACAAGTAATTAAATACAAACTTAGGCTAACACAAAACATAAATTCTTAAGTAAAAAGGGGAAAAACAAAGATCACAAAGTCCATGTGATGCTACCAAGTGTGTTCAATATTGGCAGTCAAAATTACCTAAGGAAAGGCTAGTACTGATATACAGTATGTGTGACTAGAGATGCTCCCAAGATTAAATTTCAATTAACTAAATGTAAAATATATCATCCTCTGGAATACAGAATAAAAAAATGGGCTGTTGTTCGGTCAGAGAAAATATTGTGTGTATATATATATATATATATACATATATTACTATTTTTGCGATCATCTGATTCCTCTTGTACAGAGTTGATATTCTATCGTTATTCGCCCTGAGAGCTGATTGTTGCATCATATCAATTTTTTGAGATGAGGATTCAGCTTCAATGACATTGACATGTTATTAGCCTCACCACACTTTCAAGCACAAATCTTTTCAATTTCAGATTCACAATCGACAACCAGAAGCTAAGTGACAAATTGTTGGGAAGTGAAGCTGACGTGGTCGCCTTGTACGCCTTTGTCTTTCAGCGTCAGGTTTTGTGAAAATAGGCGTATCTCGCAAGCGTATCTACACTTAAATACAAAGCGCCCTAACCCTAACTGCCATGCAATCTGTAGTGTTCCTTTGGTTATATAAAAAAAAATCTACATGCATAACATCCTTTACAAAAATAAAAGTATAGAAAATTACCGTTAAAAATGAAATTGTTTTCTCCAATGTAAAAAAAACCCACTTTGCTTCTTGATTAGTAATATATTCATATGTATTAATATTTCATTTATTACCTCCATCTAAACTGTATATTAAAACTATAGTCAAATATATTCTTTTTTTTAAAACTCACACACATTGTGATAATTTCTTGAAAAGGTCTGTTAGTATTTGTATAACAAAGTGTAATGTGTGAGTTTATTCTCACATGAAGCCCCAGTGTCCCTGATTCAAAGGGATATACGACAATATTACCAGGAAAACATTAAATAGCAAAACCCTTCAAGAAGTGATCTCTAAAATGTCCTTCAAAAGATTTCATTTAGTTCTCCTGATAACATCTGCATAGCTGTTATGTTTATGTAAAATGTGTACATAACATTATTTAAATTCTCTGCTGAAATGATACAACCTAACATGGGAGGCCTGTAGTCTCCCAATTTCGGTGCCCATGTGTATCACATGACAGGAAAAGCTAAGTGCTTTGAAAATGCACAGGCTCGCAGGATGGGGACAGAAAAGAAATATGATTCAGGTAGTCCATTCAGCAGAGGAGACATGCTGCTGTCCCAAGACAATATAACACTTGACCAACCAATTGCTTGTTGGCAAATCTAAATTTACCCTTGAATGCCCCCTTGTATGAATTCACAAATCACATTTCTTCATTTTGTTAGTTTAACTGCACACCAGGGATTAAAAACTCCCTCCAAGTGATATTCTAGCCATCACTTTAGCACACTGGGTTGAAGTCACCAATGCCAAACTGCAAATACATAACCTCTAACTGTTAAAATCACCAGATTTCATTGAAAATAACAATCAGCTTTTTTCTCATCTCTCTCTTAAATGAGAAAGAAACAGAATCATACATTATCGTACCACCTTGTGACCATTTAGCAGTACACATGGTCAGACTGTGTAGCTAGTGTCTCATCATGCATCTGAAACCCCAGTGTCGTCCGTGACTTTAATCTTCCAACCGTCGCCACGAGGCCACAAGCGGACGCCTCAGATTTGACAGTTGCTTCGTCTCTCTACATTCCTACCGAGGAAAGCACAGTAGAGTAGAGCTTTGCTTTCTTGACGTGGATATCCACACAGCATACTGAAGGTCTGGCATTTCATGCTAGAAAAGAGTTCACGAAACTACAGTTCTATGGAAAACTGGCCATTTCACCAAAAACTCACACACTGTTCTTCCGAACCGCACCAATTCGTCAATACCAAAGCCATGGAGGTTATGGGTACCACATCCACCCTAAAGCTATTTTGGTTTTGAATAATTGCAATTTTAACTCCAAGCAGACGGGAGCTGTTAGTTGTGATCTGTCTTTTCACTCTGAAACCTTTCGTGTCACACATCTCTCAAAAATATCGGTTAAGATTGAAGAAAAAAACAAAAAAAACAAAGCCTAGCAGCCGAACTACGTTTTAAGTGTTAAAATGGGAGGGAAAAGTTGTGCATAGTAACCAAAACCCTCTTCCTGTCCGCGGCATGTCTTGGCACATGAGGTCCGGTTTTGTCTTTGAGTCCTAAACAGAGTGTTATATTCTTTGTTGTATCTTTTCATGAGGTTATCTTGTTCGGGGGATCACCACCTGCCAAGACAACATGATAAAACATTGTTATAATTCATAGTAATTAACAGCTGGAGGTTCTGTCAATATGGTGCATTTGGAAGTGTTTTAACCCATTTTGAGCTAGGAGAGCTTAGGAGCTAGCTTAGGGTGTGTTCACAACTTCACACTGCCTGTTGTGAAGAAAAAGTGCTGCCTAAAGCTTACTTCAGGCTAAGCAGCTGATAAAATATGGTCAATGTTATATTTGCATATCTGAAAGAAGTTAAAACTATTCCGAACTTCTGTAATATTTTTTTTTATAAAGCTCCAGACCAGTGCCCTTTAAAAGGCCTTTTGGTCATTTCTCATAGGTTTTAATGTAAAAGGGGTAGTGCTTATTTTGTTTACATTTTTCAAGGATAGGAGGACTTTTTTTTTTTTTTTTACAGTTTTACAGTATTTTACAGTATTCCACTCAAACACTATATACTTTGTTGTACGTCAAATACATTTTCGCTGAATGTTTGCCAATTTTGCAAAATGTTCCCCTACTATGACATGACCAGAATGAGGACGTCACGCTCGGGTTCATGTGGTTAAATTATGAAATCTTTAACATTCTTGACTTTCCGGGTTAACAGTGTGTGGTTAATTTCTGGATAACATTGTGCGGTTCATTGTGAATTTACCTGGCTAACATTGTGTGGTTCATTGTGAATTTACCTGGCTAACATTGTGTGGTTCATTGTGAATTTACCTGGCTAACATTGTGTGGTTCATTGAGAAGTTACCTGGCTAACATTGTGTGGTTCATTGTGAAGTTACCTGGCTAACATTGTGTGGTTCATTGTGAATTTACCTGGCTAACATTGTGTGGTTCATTGAGAAGTTACCTGGCTAACATTGTGTGGTTCAATGAGAAGTTAGCTGGGAACCCAGTTGTGGGTGGAGCTCTGCGTGGTGGCTGGCCCCGGGTAACCCTGACCTCCAGGAAGTATGGGGTCAAAGTTGAAATCAATGCCATCTCCATCCATGAGGTCACTGTTGATGATGTAGTCCACGTCACAATCCAAGTTCTCTGTGAACATATCTATGTCCAAGTCTGTGGGCAGTCGGTCCTGACTGGGCAGGAAGCAGGGTGGCGTTCCAAACTGACCCATGCCTTGCATATTCCCGCTGGCATTGGCTATGGAGATGGCCCCTCCATGATGGAGACCCATAACTGGCAGCTGGGCATGCTGGGCTTTGAGGGCGGAGAGTTGGGAGGGGTCCTGGACCACGCCTGGGAGGATCATCCCCAGCCCCATCTGAGAATGGTGCTGGTGGAGGTGCTGATGGTGGTGTAGATGGTGTTGTTGGGACTGTAGCTGAGACTGGAGCACCAGGGGTGCCACTGTGTTGAGCTCCAGGCCCTTACCCAACAGCAGCTGATTGGGTTTGGGCCTTCCACCCACCATGGCGCCCAGTCCCATCAAACCCATCCCTCCTGGGTTAGGCATAAGAGGGTCCACCTGGGTCATCAAGACATCAGTGGGTGGAGGGGAGTCTGAGGTCAGCAGAGCCTCCAGGCTGGAGGGAACATGGCCGCCATAGTGACCACTCCCACGAGAGCCCGGGCCAGGCAGGGGGTTGAACAGGGAGTTGCCAAAGTTTGATAGCTTGGCGCTGTTGGCTCCACATGGTGAGGCGGACGATTGTCCCCCGGTCTGTGTGGAGGTCTGTGGGAGGTTGGATGGTTGCAGTGGACGGAAAGTGGGGAAACTAGAGCCTCGAGGCAGCAGGGTGGAGGCAGAGGGCAATGGAGTGGGGGGGGCTGGAGGAGCAGTGCTGGGGCTAGCCCCACCCTGCTGGCCTGTCATCAGCGTCAGGTTATCGATCAGGTCTAGCTCCTCCATGAGGGTCTCTGTGAGGGTGGGAGTTGAGTAGCTCCCCATCAAGCCTTCCTCTGGCAGATCGTCCTCCTCTTCCTGACCGGGACCAATGGGTGACAGGCGGCCGCTCAGCGTGCTGGCGTTGGAGCCGGTACGGGACCGGAAGCTAGTCCACATGTCAGGGTCATCGAGGCTGCCACGAGACGAAGGACTGCTGCTGTTGATTCCCCATTTGGGGAACTGCTGGGAGGAGTTGGGGCTGTCCGCTCCACCTGAGCCGGTACCGCCATCCCCCTGCTGCGATCCACCGGCCACTGCCAGGCCCGCGGCTACAGCCTGTTTTTTGGTCTGTTTGGCCTTCATGCGGCTCTTCAGTAGCTTGCTGCTGTTGTCCATGGAGGCTGCGCGGCGACGGGGGGCCTTCCCTGTCTTCCCTCCTTCTGGATTCAGCATCCACCAGGAGCTCTTCCCTGTTGACTCATTATGAACCCTCAAGAACCTACTGTGGAGTGATAAATTGTGGCGGATTGAATTCTGAGAAGAAAAAAAAGAAAGAGGGGGGGGGGTCATTACAAAGGAAGTCATGTGCAGCTAAATGCAATCAGCTTTGTTATTTTACTTAGCAGCTTGTTTATTTTACAAATTAATTAACAAAAATTAAAAACCTGCAACTCAAAGAATGCTGAAGGGTTTTCTTTTACTCAATACCTTTACAAAGTAGAAAAATGAGACGGTTATACTGTGTTGAAGTAAATTGTAATCTAAGTCAATGTGGTTACTGTGTTGGAGTTCATTGTTTACCAAATCATTGTGGTTATATACTGTGCTGGTGTTTGTGCATACTTTCCCCATTTTTTCTTAAATTGTCTTTTTATGCTTTTGACACTTGCTTTGGTAAAGTAAATGTATGTTTTCTCATGCATATGAGATATACATTTGACATTTTTCAGTCCTGACACTAGTCTGGAGAGGGGATTTTGTCAAAACCTCAATCAATAACACTATCATACAAACTAAACCAATGTGGTCAGTTCAGCATAGATATTTTTTGTGGTGTGGAGGGATATATGTATTTTTATTATTTATTGATTAGATCCTTTATATCAGTGGTTCACAACCTTTTCAGGCCGCGAGCCCCCAAAATCATATTTTAACTGGGGACCCCCTGCCCTGACAAGCGCTTGGAATTGTAGGAGTTGAGGCATTGCATTTAGTTTGACTCGGTTCCACAGATAAATGTTGTGAAAATAGCCGATCTACAAGCTCACAACGCCTCGCAACGCTATTTTCACAATTGTTGCCTATGTCTTATATTATTTGACAATTTGGCCGATGTTTGACCAGTTTTTATAGTACTATAGTTTGTTGATTACTCTTGATAGTCTTTTGTCCCCGTTTTATTTAAAGTCTTAAAAGTCCTTAAATTGTCGCTTCACTGTCATCTGGAGACCCCCCAAAAAATCTTGTAGGGGACCCCCCTGGGGGTCCCGACCCACAGGTTGAGAAACAATGCTTTATCTTTACCTTCCACCCTGCAGAGCTGTTGCTGTCCCCTTTGTCTTTGAAGTAAGGCACAGTTTTCACCATCCAGTCGTATATCTGGGCAAGAGTGAGGCGCTTATCCGGGGCGCCCTCGATGGCCGTGCTGATGAGGTCAGCGTACGACTGGTTCCCCCAGGCGTTGCGTCTGGAAGAGCCCTTCCGAGGCGTCGCGGCTCCTCCGGCGACGACGACTCCTCCCTCGGACACGGTGACTTTCTCAGGCTCGGGCGTGATTGGCTGGACGTCCTGCTTGTCTTCGTCGGCAGGTGGGGTCCCAGCTGCAGACTCCGGGCCCTCCGGTTTGACAGCCGAGATGTCAGGTCTCGGCAGCGGCCATGTGCACGACCTGGGTCGGCTCTGAGGCTCAAAATCCGGGTCTATCGGGGGCATCGATGAGTCCGCCATAGTGAAAGGTTTGTTGGGTCACTTTAAACCCACTGAGATGAAGTAGTTATGCCACAAACAAGTCCACAACACTGACCAGAGAGGTATTGATCAAAACATGAAAAGCTGAACAAAATAAATAGTTTGATTCTGGTCGATTTAGTATTAAAAAAAATATTGTGAGTTTATATTTTCTGACACATTATGTTTTCTCCACTAGGGGGTGAATAAGAGCCCTAGAAAAAAGTCAATAATCTGAATACACCAACAGCTTCAGTTAATCCTGAGATTGGAGATTAGGGGAACCTAAATAATCTCCTTAATAGTAACTATCATAAACCTTCCGATTTACATAACGGAGGGCTTGGATGGGGATTCCTTTGTTTGGATAAAAGAACAAAAGGAACGTGGTGGGAATGAATGTTAATACACTTGGGTGTCAAATATATATATATAATTTTGTCATAAAAAAAATTATGACAGAAATGTACAGTAAAATTACACAAATATAAACCAATGTCATGCGTTTTAATTAATTTCTGTAAAATCTGTTCGCTGGGGGAAATACTGGGGGAAGAATGCTACTAAAAAGTAGTCAATTTTAAACCAAACAGTTAAAAAAAAAAATCTTTGTACCATTCTCGTCAAATATATTAGCTCATATCACTTTCTGTCATTTACAAACGAGCGAACGTACATTTTTTTTAGTCTAAACCTATGAAGGCAAATAAGGATTAAATCCAGCCACAGTGGGTCACTGTTACAAAAGAGCTTCTTAACGGAGCCGCTCAGTCTCCACTTGTAAACAACGTGATGTCTGTTTAGATCCTCCACATGGGTCTAAAACACTACAGCAAAACCTCTACTTTAAATCATACTAATCCGACAATCGACCTAAAACAAACACCAAAAATCAATCCGATGCACTTGATTATCTGAGCAAAATGATTTTGTTCGCCGGCGTAACCAAGAAAGGGGGGTAAATGTATATAACTGTCCGTGTTTTCGCTAAATTGCACATGAACTTCCTTTTGTGAGCCTAAAAGTCTCAGTCAAACCCAAACCAATGAGGACTTATTATTATCCAACTGTCTCTGGTGTTGGCCCTTAATAATAAACGCAATAAAAGTTAAACAAACGAATCTTTAAGAAGCCTTCTTGGTTGTTAAGTTAACGTTAAATAATAATAATGAAAAAAATACAAAAAGGGGATAAAGACAAATGTCAAGCTAACGTGTGTGTGGGGCTGGGGGAAAAAACCAAACCAATGAGGACTTATTATTATCCAACTGTCCGGTGGCCCTTAATAATAAACGCAATAAAAGTTAAACAAAGCCTTCTGGTTGTTAAGTTAACGTTAAATAATAATAATAAAAAAAAAAGACAAAAAGGGTGATACAGACAAATGTCAAGCTACGTGTGTGTGGGGGTAAAAACAAAGAAAACCCAAAGTAAAAGCGGGTTGTTTTTGTGTCGTTCAGGTCTGGCCGTTCAGCCACATTGTGGGCAGGCGCGTGTCACCGAGGAGGACTGCCATGTTTCTCTCTCCTCCGCTCGACACGATGCTCGGACGGCCAAAAAGAAAAGCCTCCCTCCGCCTGGTAAACCGAGACCGGGGGGAGGTCGGGCCGCTGGGCCGGACCCCGGTGGTCTCGCACACCGAAGTGGTCGGTCAAACGAAGCACTGACGAGGCGAACTTCTCAAAGTTTAAAACCGTCCCGAGAGAGCGTCTCCGTCCGAACTCACCCACCAACCACGATAGTAGCCGCCTAGCTAGCAGCTCCCTGTCCTGCGGCTACTACACAGTTTGTTTGAAATCCTCGGGAAGGAAAAAAAAAAGTCCACAAAAGCAGAACTCCGGGCGGGTTGGTACTTTGGTGGCTCCGTTTCGGTCACCCGGAGAGTTTTGTTCGACTTCTGCACCGTTGGACGCGTCCGAATATCCGCTCGTGTTGTATCTTTTTGTTTTGTTTTTGTTTGGGTTTTTTTTCCCTCTGTGTATGTGTGTGTGTATGTGTGTGTTTTGACTCGAGGCGAAGACTCCCTTCTGACGTCTGTTTACCACTGTCAGACGACGCGTTCTGCGCTTGCGCGCCGAGGGGGTATGCCGGGAATTGGAGTCAGTCATGTGACAGCAGTTGGGACGTAAACAAGAAGGAGGGGACCAACCAACCCTCGGTTTACCTGAGCGATAACACGTTATGTAACGTGTACACCTGTCCATACAAAGCTAATATGACCAATGAGTTACCCAATGGCAGTAAAACCAGCAATACAAAGACGACTACATTGTCAAATTGTCAGTATTCTGAATCAAAATAATCCTCGCATTCTAGAACACAGATATTTATTTAGCTCATTTATTTCATTCATTTTGATGTAAAAACTAGCCTACTTAGACCAGTGGTTGTCAAGCTTTTTTGGCTCAGGGCACCCCTCTAAATATATTCTTTTTCATCCACAGCACCCCTGAATGACATTGTTTGTTACTTTATGGCACCTTACATTTATGTCATATTACGTGATGTAAAAATAAGATAGTATGTCACAAGGAAAACTTGAGAGTATGTCAGTTTGCATTAGGACAGATTGAAAATATCCACTTGAACCCCTGCATCTCTAATCTTGTGGTAACGTTCAACAAAAATAGCCAATCTATAAGCTCACAATGTGTCACCTTGTGATGCGTTGTGAGCTTGTAGATCTGCTATTTTTGGCGAAGAGATTTGGTGTAATGGAAAAAGAGTGCACCAAGCAAATCATGTATAGAGGGTTATGGTTCAAGTGGTTAAATTGAAGTGATATTGATCAATTCCAAATATTATCAAAGTATTCTGCGGCACCCCTGGATTTGTGTCACTGTGGTGCCATGGCACCCACTTTGAGAAACCCTGTTCTAGACTACGGTACTTCCATATAGTCTACATAAAAACATTTATGTACCAAATAATGAATTACTTATTACGGTAATTACATTAAAATTACTTTAATTACTTTTGGATTTCCAGGCTGCAACGTGGCCTTCAAATCTAGTCCTACAATGCGCTGATCAGAGCAATGGTCACGAGTTATGGCCATTTGAAGTGTAAAGTAAAACTGCTGTGACACTACTGTAGTGTCCCATATGTGTGCAAGTTACCCATTGTCAGCCTTCTGATTGGTCCCTGATCGACCAACCAACAGGCCTTGTTCTGCTCTGGTTCCCTCTCCTTCTGGTTGAGTTTGCTAAACATTTGAAACCACATTATGCCCATTTACTATACTGCACCTGAGATGTTCCTTTTTACTGGGGCCAAGTTTAAACGCGTTGCCCCTGGTGTGACTATTGTCATGGGGATGGCAGACCCCTGAACAGTGTTTGTGCCAAGTTTGGTGCGGATTGGAGCACAGTGTGCCTGTGGCCCCGGGGGGGGGGGGCACATGTGGCCCCTGGTGTGACTATTCTCATGGCTATACCCCTGAACAGTTTGTTCAGGGGTTTGTGCCAACTTAGTGTGGTGCGGATCGGAGCAACAGTGCCCCTCGCAAGTTACTTTGTGATGTCCACTGTTGGTCCACCGTCCGATCACCGTCCACCCACCCTCTAGGCAATTTTAATAGCCTATAAGTAACTAAAATTACTACTATACTTTTTCAAGAGTGGGCTATACAATATCATTGAATAACAGTCAGATGGATTTTCGATTTCGAAGTAATAATTTAGTTGATATTATCTCATTTCTAAGTTTTTCTCATACATATAATGCGGCATATGGATGAATTACATAACTGATGTGTGGATTATCTGAGACATTAAGTTTTTGAGGATAGTTCACCAGAAGGCTTTTTTTTGGGGCCTACTTTAAAATGTTGATAAATTCTTTCTTTCCTTATTTCTAATACCGTATGTTTTCAAATTAAAAGAAACGTTCAAAGTAGGCCTATGCCACAATAGAAAGACCAACAACTCAGTTATATGATGTGTGTTTAACAGTTTAATAATAATGATAAAAAAGTTATATTTTAATTATGTATCGCTGAAGTTTCTTGGCCCATAGTAGTTTTGCCCAAAGTAATTTAGCATAATATGCAACTAATCTATCATAGATGTATTTGATCGATTTTGACATTTGAATATCTATGATAGTCTTGGGCTGTACACCCCAGGGTGTCCTGGACTTTCACCAGTAAATCCCGTATTTCTCCAAACATGTACAAATGCAAAATATAAGGTGCTTACCTGGCTACCCCAAATGTTAACTTGGCATTCGGAGTCTTTGTGCAATGTTTTAGTCTGTATTTTCTTTGTATGTGTTTTAATCCCGTCTGTGCCTGAACGCCATTTCCCCCCTCGTGTACTTCCTGTTAACATTGAGTGTAATACCGTCTTTCACCGGATGCGCCCGTCACACTACCGATTGAGGAATACAGGGAACTTCCAACAGAATCCGACACAGACAGATTAAAACTCATCTATTGAAAAATACGGGCTAATACAGTGCATACCGTTTTCGAATGTCGAGTTAACACCCGGGGCTACAGGGCCAGCACTATGTGTTATTTGTACATGTACGGAGAAGTACGGGCTTTCCGAGCGGATGTCCAGTGACAATTGGGCGGTGAAGCCCAAGACTATCATAGATATGAAAGTAAAAGTCAGACTCGACAAAACACATGATAGTCTTGATCCAAGGCTACAACGAACTAATATACTATTATGTACAAAATAAATTACTATGCACCTAATAAAATGTGCTTAGAAGAATAATAGCTATTTGACAAATTCTACCTAGCTACTGCATAGCCTCCACACATAGGGTGCGTTCGAAAATACAGCACTGAGCGCACTGGCCAATACAAACTAATAGGCGAGTGTGCTCCGGTGCGTAATTTCCGAACGCACCCCTTATCATAAGGTAGGCATTGGTGTCGGGTAGGACAACCACTGGTAACCGTGGTAAAGTTGGTTTATCGGAATTCAGAACAGAAAGGAATTCGTTGCATTCTGCAGTGTTGTTCTAAATTTTTTCTACATTTCTTTACTTATTAAGTAAAAGTATCAATATGTAGATATACTTTGTTACAAGTATAGAAGTCCCATATTAAAAATGTACTTGAGTAAAAGTACAAAAGTATCGGCATAAAAATATACTTAAAATACTAAAAGTAAACGTTTTTTTTTTTTTTTTACAAATTGAAAATGTATACAAATATTTTGAAAATGCGTCGCGATGCAATGCATTGTGAGCTTGTAGATCAGTTATTTTCAAATGGCCGAAATGTAGGGCTGAAGTGGCTCATGTATGTTTTGTAATAATAATCAAAATCTACAAAGTCGATAGTAACTAAAGTTTTTAAATAATTATAGTGGAGTAAAAGTACAATATTTGTCTCTGAGATGTAATGGAGTAGAAGCAAAGGTATAGAACATGTAAACACTCTAGTAAATTAAAAAAAAATACCTCAAATGTGTACTTAAGTACAGTACTTGAGTAACTGTACTTAGTTACTTTACACCACTGGGGTGAATTCAGAACTGAAAGGAATTCGTTGCATTTCGTTTCAACACGCACCGCCTCCTCTGCTGCATTTCCATTGGCTGCAAAGCAGGAACTCTTTTCTAGCAGAGAAAAAGCAGCTGACTTGAGACCAGAAGAGAAAACATCATGTCTGACCCTACGTTTGTAGACACTCGCCGATTAAACTCCAAACAACAGGATCTCGCAGACGCTTATGGAGCTCCGAGCAACTTTCTCGAAATAGATGTTTCTAATCCACAGACTGTAGGCGTGGGTCGCGGCAGATACACCACGTATGACGTGAGAATGCGGGTGAGTTCTGTTCAGTCCGCCGCCTGTCTGTCGGGCACAAGTTGTTGCGGTTATTATGAAAGTTGAGGGGTATTTCAAGGACATGATCTTTCTGATAAGTAATACCCGGAATTATTTTTGGTATTCTGGACGGTTTATGTGTTAATGTCAGGTAAATTTACTTTTTATGCTGAAACATTAACATACTTTGAAGGTAACCCGGAACCCTAACCCCAAACACACTCGCCCCCGTTTTCTTCGCGGACCGCTCGCCCCCCAGCGGTTCTTGTATTCGTAATTACTGAGGTTTAGGTTATGAATACGTTTAGGGTTAGTTTACTGAGGTTAAGCCTTGGTCAGGAATAAGGTTAGGTTTAGGCATAGCTTTACTGAGGTTAAGGTTAGGAATAAGGATAGGTTTAGGCATAGCTTTACTGAGGTTACGTTTAGGAATAAGGTTAGGTTTGTTTAGGCATGGTTTTACTGAGGTTAAGTTTAGGAGTAAGGTTAGGTTTAGGCATAGCTTTACTGAGGTTAAGTTTAGGAATAAGGTTAGGTTTGTTTAGGCATGGTTTTACTGAGGTTAAGTTTAGGAGTAAGGTTAGGTTTAGGCATAGCTTTACTGAGGTTAAGGTCAGGAATAAGGTTAGGTTTAGGCATAGCTTTACTGAGGTTAAGGTTAGGAATAAGGTTAGGTTTAGGCATAGCTTTACTGAGGTTAAGGTCAGGAATAAGGTTAGGTTTAGGCATAGCTTTACTGAGGTTAAGGTTAGGAATAAGGATAGGTTTAGGCATAGCTTTACTGAGGTTAAGGTTAGGAATAAGGCTAGGTTTAGGCATAGTTTTACTGAGGTTAAGTTTAGGAATAAGGTTAGGTTTGTTTAGGCATATTTTTACTGAGGTTAAGTTTAGGAATAAGGTTAGGTTTAGGCATAGTTTTACTGAGGTTAAGTTTAGGAATAAGGTTAGGTTTAGGCATAGTTTTACTGAGGTTAAGTTTAGGAATAAGGCTAGGTTTAGGCATAGTTTTACTGAGGTTTAGGTTAAGAATAAGGCTAGGTTTAGGCATAGTTTTACTGAGGTCACGTTTAGGAATAAGGTGAGGGTTAGGCTTAGTTTTACTGAGGTTACGTTTAGGCATAGTTTTACTGAGGTTTAGGTTAAGAATAAGGCTAGGTTTAGGCATAGTTTTACTGAGGTTACGTTTAGGAATAAGGTGAGGGTTAGGAATAGCTTTACTGAGGTTACATTGAGAAATAAGGTTCGGTTAAGGCATAATATTTACTCAGGTTACGTTTAGGAATAAGGTGAGGGTTAGGCATAGTTTTACTGAGGTTACGTTTAGAAATAAGGTTAGGTTTAGGCATAATTTTATTGAGGTTACGTTTAGGAATACCTGGTTCCGAGGTTGCCGGATTTGACCTGGGGCGAGCGTGTTTTGGGGCGAGTGTTCTTGAATTCAATTTGAAACGATAACAGATTAAGAACATGTAGCGAATGTTTGCCCACAACATGTCTGAGAATTAAAATGAAAATGTCCCATGTTTGGTTTCTAGTCATGGGGATGAGTCCCGTATGTTTAGCCTACTGTATGTTTTGGCTCCAAGGCTAATTTAATTATGGCATGTGTGAATGACCCAGTTTAGCCATAATCAAGCTGCCAGTAGAGAGTGATCTTCAGGATAAGACTCCATTGACAGGCATCCTGTTTGGAGGGAAGCACTTGGGGTGCATCAGGAGTTTACACGTTGTTTGCATTGTAAACTGTTATTGTTTTATTTAGCACATTGATCAACATCTACATCCTTGATGTCCTTCGTTCATACCGTCAATGAACTGAGTAATTTGCACCATGGTTCCCTTACATCATGGCATAATTAATTTTGTATGGTAGACATTCACCAGGGCGATTTGCTTGCAATTTACACATGCAGTGCATTAACTGAAATGCGTTTCCTTCTTTTCCATGTTTTAGACAAACCTACCCGTTTTCAAACTGAAAGAGTCCACTGTGCACAGAAGGTACAGTGACTTTGAGTGGCTGAAGAATGAGCTGGAAAGAGATAGCAAGGTATGACATCATGCATAAAGATATTAATACCGTTTTATTGTGTTATGGGATCATCATCATCATCAAAATGTATTTCACCTTCAGCAACCATTGAGGAATGACCCTCACTTCAATTTTTTCTAAACAAAAGTATAAGACAGAAAACAGATTTAGGAATAAATTAAAAGCACAGGATATCATTATATTAAAAAAATTATTGTATTAGAAATGTAAAAATAAAAATACATCATACAATAAGCGATAGATAGATAGGCCACTGTAGATTTATAAAATAGTTCATAAACACAAATTGGTTAAAGTCAAAATGTACATGTTATGTTTGATAGATATTGGGCCTGATTCACTAAGCTGGTCGTAAATAACGTGTTATTAAAGTGATTAAAGGAGGGTGTATTTTCTCTAAGCAAAAACAGACTTGCAATTCGCAAAGGGGTGTGTGTAAATCCCTCAAATGTGCGGATCACAGGTGTATGTCATGATGAATCCGGACGGCTGCCAGCTGATCGTAAAAAGTGCGTTGCATTATACCACGCCCCATTTCACACCATAAAAGGCAAAAGGAAATTTATATCCAACTTCAACTTCACCGTGCTGAAGAAGTTCAACTTTGTCAAAAAATACTGATCTCGTCGGCAACGCCTTGACAACTTGTAGCCTACATCTGTTCTCTCTGGAAGCGAGTCCCGCAATTGCATGATGGATCAGCTGCTGAACGTAATGCTCTCATGTGTAATGAGAATAAAGAAGTTTACAACATTTAACCCCACAACCAAATAATAGGCTAATACACATGGAAAGGATATTATAAGCCTTTTCTACTGAACATTGCTCACCTTTACCAAGGTAAAAAGATGTTGCTAGAATCCAGTAGGGCATACTGGCACACTGCTATCGGATAGATTATGGACCAGATCTTTATTGATTACTGAGGGGGAATTAGTCTTTTGGATTAATAGCAGTACAGTACAGTACAGTACAGTATTATAAATGAATACCGCAACACAATGGAGGCGTGTCTGTGTCTCCAGTGACATTAAGGCATGATAGTCTATTTTCAACATTACGTGAAACTTTGGCTGTGTCGGCCGACTCTGGCAAACACGCTAAGGGACAGGTAATTCAGCTCTAAATGCAACTCATAACCTACAAAATAAATAGAAATCGGTGGAATTTGCATCATGTCTATATATGCATAGGCTACAAGCAATACATCGTTTGACATATTTTTTCTTTTTTTTTATATGTGTTGACAAATGTTGGGCACATAAATATTTTATTTGAGGTTTGGCACTATTGTAATTGATTTTGCATGAAGAATAAGGCATTCTAATGACATCCGCAAGCTTTGGTCCCATGTAAGTCAGCCTCGGAGCAGAACGAGCGGACCTCCCGTGAAATTCACAGACAGAAAAAGACCTTTACGTTCAAAATATGTGCGTAAACCTGCTTAGTGAATCGGGCCTATTATTCAGTGGGAGATAAACAGTTAAATGTAAGACGAAATTGTTAAATTTTTTCTGTTTTCTACAGATTGTGGTCCCATCCCTCCCTGGTAAAGCTCTGACGAGACAGCTACCTTTCCGCGGAGATGAAGGGATATTTGAAGACACCTTCATTGAAGAGCGAAGGGCAGGTCTGGAGCAGTTTATCAACAGGTGCACACAATTTTTCATTATTATAGATTTTGTCTTTAATTTATATACAGATTTTCATTTACAATGCTGCAAGGTAAGCATCGATTAGGAAAATCTGAGAGGATGGATTCCTCAAAAGGTTCCTGAACTAATGAAGATCACCTATAGTTTAAATTGAAATGTTTTAATTTTAATGTTCATTAATGTATTCTCAATCTGTGGTGCAACTGAGTTTTGCCAAGTGATAATAAAGTAATAATGCCATTAAGTTTCCAAAACCATACCAAATATGTTTATTGTCGTTGCAAGTTTGGTCTTAAATGTAATTCTAGGTGACATTATTACAAATGTCTTAAACACAACAATTTTACTTCCTGATATACCTACAGATCAGAGCCTTGTATTAGAGAGTTCCGCCAATGAGGGGGCAGAAACGGCACCGGTCACTTGGTTCATGTAAACTGGAAATAGTTACAAATGCTCATAGACCCGGTTTAGGCCTTTGTCACTATTCGCCAATAGAATGCTATGTAGAAGACATGGCCCGACGAAGTGAACGGAGATGACGCAACTCTCCTTGAATAGCTCTGCTACAGATACCCTGATATTTTATAAGCTAACCACTCTTCTTCCTGTACTTAAAATAGGGAACTAAAAATCTCTGTGCATTGTCATATTCTTTACCAGAATTGCAGGTCATCCCCTGGCTCAGAATGAACGTTGCCTACACATGTTCCTCTTGGAGGAGGACGTTGACCGTAACTACATCCCAGGGAAACAAAGTCAGTAGGAGGAACAAGGGTGGTGCTTGAATGGTGAAAGAGTTACCGTTGTCATGTCCTTGGCTATATTGTACCTCCAGCTCATAAAGCTCAGGATTCACAAACACCCTTATTGTCAAGTATAGGAGGTTCAGAGATGGGATTTCCTTTGGTACTTGGGACACAGTAAAATCCTTAGTGTTAAGTTAGAGGTTGTACAAATGGAATGGTTCCATGATTTTCAACCAAAGTCCCATTGTTCTGATGTGAGGAGACCAATAATGGTGTGTGGCAATAATACCCCATGTCTTCTGTGTATCGCAACAAAATGAGAAAATTAAATAAATACATACTTTTAACCAGAATCATCATCCGATGATGTGAAACGACACGTATAAAGTCATCATTTCATTTTGAAGTACTCGGAAGACAGGGGTCTTCAACGTTTTGCTGGCCAACGACCCCTTGGCTGAGAGAAAGACATAGCAGGGACTCCCACTACATATATAAAATGGTGTTGCGTATTAACCATTTTCTTTCTTTTCTTTTTTGAAAAAGCCTTCCATGGAACTTGATAAGAGGCTTTCAAAGCTAGCTCACCATATTTAGCTGATTGCCTCCTAATTGTCTTGACTGTTGAGAGATTTGAGACTAGCTTGGAAGTGTTCCACCGGTTTTTCTTTTTAAGTGCAGCTTTCATGGCTGTTTGTTGGTTTATACATAATCTTCATGTTGATGTATATTTTCAGACACATTTTGTGGGGCTACCCAAAACCTTATTGCACAGAAATATGGCCGCCCCCCTGTAGTAACTCTGAAGACCCCCTAGGGATCACGGACCCCCGTTGAAGACCCATAGGGTATTTTTTTGTCACTTAATTTATTATTATTCTCACATCAGAACAGTGGTATTTAGGTTGAAAAAAAGAAGAAGCTTTTCTTTAACTTAACACAGAGGCTTTTACTGTGTGCCATCAATCCATCCATTAACACAGGACTGCCTACATCATGTACGGACACACAGGACTTGCATATGCTGCACGCTAGCAGTGCAACAGGATATTGCGAAACCTGCATTGCAGAACATACGTTACAGCAGTGGTTCTCAACAATGTTCATGTCAAGGACCCCCAAATTGATGTGTATTTAAATTTGGCAGTGGACCGCTATTTGACAAATATTGTACCAGGGACGTGTTGTGAGCTTGTAGATCATCTATTTTTTAATAGCTAAAAAGAAAAATAGGGCACAATTGTTTAAACTGTTCCTCATTTTTTGCTGGGGACCCTGTGGAATCCACCCAAGGACTCCTGGGGGCCCCCGAACCCCACTTTGGGAACCAGTGTGTTACAGAACACTTCAATGTCAAGTAGTTAGGACTACAAACCGATAATGTTATAATAGCTCCTTGTTCAACCCCGATAGGTTCTAAACATTTGCCTGTCAGGTATTGATTTTCCATTTGTTGTCACTTTGTGTTGTAGGCTTTAGGCAGTTAGGTTGGTTGCCCATATTTACACTAAAGGAAATTTGAGCATGTTTGATTCCAATTTTCATTTTGTGACTCTTATGCCCAAATTGTTTGTTACTTCCTATGACATTATGCATAACCTGTACTGTACACATTCCTTACATGTATCTGTCAAACAGACAATGATGATGTGACTAGAGCCATTATTTTACTTGTTTTCACAACATTGGTATCGGCAATTATGCAGCTGATTAATGATTTTTAACCAGGGAAGCTCATTATAGGCAAACATTTTCAAAAGTATTGAGATCTACAAGCTTGTTACTTGGATAGGCAATTTCTTTTACATTTTGAAATAAAGTTCTGTTAATGTGCTTATTAGTTAAATGTTTTCAAATCGAAAATGTTGCACTTTTTGACAAAATATTGGTCATAACATCGGTAATCGTTGGTCTAGGACTCGGAACATGGGCATCAGAGCCAAAAATCGGCCATGGGTCAGGCTCTAAATGTAACGTATGCACAAGTAGATGCCAAAACAGTAATTCAGTAGCCAGAGGTCATGTGATCTCGTTTTTTTATTTCATCCATCCGGTCCAACATAATAAAGAGGTTGCAGATCTAAAATTCAGATCTACAAGCTCACAATGTGTCGACGACACATGAAGTATAAATTAAGCATTAGAGTGACATGCGAGGGCTCATATGTGTCCATGTGTTTCAGTTATTAACCTCATGAACCCCAGCGTCACTATGGGGCAAACATTCGGCTACAATAGCCGATGTACAAGCTCACAACACGTGCAACATGTGAGCTTGTAGATTGGATATTTTCACCAAAGATAATTGGTGTACAGGAAAAAATAAGTAGTATAGTATAGACTCCCGGGGGACTCCAGTCAACTAAGTATATAGTTTAAGTAGTTAATATAGGTCTAGAGATGGGCAATGAGGTGTATTTAGCCCTTTTTCATCTCATGACAACTTTTCTCTCCACCCACCTACAGCTGTCAGTTATAACACAACTGCATGTCTGATCTCTGTGAGGATTATTAATTAAACATCCATTGTTTTTATACAGTAAACCTTGCAGAAGAATTCCTGTATGGGCGTTTAATAATTTAAAGCATTACATCACCAGATAATTTGCAGTGTAATTAGCTAACATAACCTTATTTGGCCCTCCAAGTGTAAGATCTGTGGAAGCTTTTTTAACTTTGGCCAGACATTCAAAATACATTTGAGAAAGAAATGGCAATAACAATCAATCGAGAATGTAAACGTACTGTATTTCTGAAATCTCAAACACACACACACACACGCACACACACACACACACACACACGCACACACTCTTAGGTGTACAGTATACCGTATTAAGTATTTTCCACTGCTTATGGAAAGGGAGTGATCAGAAGATGTTGAGAGAAATTTCCTCAGATAACACAGTAATAGAAGCTGGTAGAAGTAAGTCTAGAATTTAACAGGCTTAACTGTTGATTGGAATCTATCATTGAACCATCGATAATTCGTTTTTTGTCCAAAAATCTTGTTTTGTTTTTAGAGTTTACACCTGAATCACAAGTCATTGGGACACTTATTAGTACTAACATGAAACATTGGAACATGGCCAGTCATTTAGTTATGTTGTATTTTATTATTCTTATTACTTAGTTAATAGTTTTGCAGATGGCAGTCAGATGATAATGTTTTGTATCATTTCAATTATGATATTTCTGGAAATGTTGATCATCAGCTTCATACTCAACCAAAGAGTTAAATATTTTACGTCTAACTGACTTAGCTGTTGATCACCTCAGCTTTGGCTTCTACTTATATACATCTTTTTATTTTTATTTTTTATTATTTTCAAATATATTGCTGCTCAAATTCTTTTTAGAAAATTCTTTTTTAATGGTTTAAATTTGTATTAACATTTTCTTTCTTTCTTTCTTTTATTACATTTTTTACAAAACATAGCCGCTATACCTACGCTATAAGATCACATATGCTACTGAGAATTTCTAAACATTTAATGCATTTCATATATATATATATATATATATATATATATATGTGTGTAACTGTATATTGATTTATAATTCATTGTACTTGATTAAAAGAATCCAATGATCTATGTCTACTGTTATTTAAAAAAAACGTGCTTAATACAAATGTATAACAACCTCGATGCAAAAGAAGTCAGAGACACTTCAATCTTTGTAAGTATAAGATTGTTTAATGTTGTTTAGTGCTGGGTTGAGTCCAAAGCATCTTTTTGTTCCAGGTTCCTTACAGCAGAGAGAGGACCTAACAGTCCTACACAGCAAAATCCTTAGTGTTAATTTAACTCAGTAGAGTGTACAAATGGAACCAACTGGAGATGGCTGTAATGTTCCATTTGTTCAGTCTTCTGAGTTGAATTAACAATAAGGACTGTGGTGTTATGGGAACCTGGAACAAAGTACGTAGGTATATGGCATAATACACTCACAAAGGAGAATGAGACAATGTGTTGGTCAGTCACAAAATTCATTCACTCATTCTCAGTTAAGACTTCGTAATTCTGTCGGCTCCTACAGAGTAAAATCCTGTGAACAGTACAATTGGTTTACTGTTAAGTTTGTCTACTTTAATAACTTTTTGATGTGTTCTTATAAACATGTTATTGGGGTTCAGATTTATGTTGTAAAGAATGCCACTGCAACCATGTTTCCTCTGCTGTCTGTAAACGTACCTCTTGTAAAAGGGGAGTGCCTTCACGTAATCATGTCTCTGTGACGCTTGACAACATCGTCTGCCAGAACCCCAGTAGATGTTCACTTGCAACATCATTCTCCACGTTGCCTGCGAAGGCGACATACATCCGACAGTCAGGGTATGTCATTCATCATTTCAGTGTTATTTTGATTTGCTCATAATGGAATGTAAATGTGTGTTGCTTTTAAGTCTTTCATGCCTGGGTGTAATGGAGTATAACATTTTAATGTAAGAGTGGACCCCTCAGAATTAGCCTCTTTGAGTTCATGTGCTGTACATTGTAGAATACATGGTTTTGTGGGAGAAAGACCATATTACATTACAGAAAAATTATGATAGAGGATAGGCAATCAGCTCAGTCATTTACCAAAAGGTCAACTATATATGTATGTATATGTGTGTGTATATATATATATATATATATATATATATATATATATATTGTTTCCTTTTTACATATATATATATACACACACACACTTTTATAAATCAGCCATTATGCTAGTTAACTGCCTTATCATTTTGAAAGTTTGAGAGTAAGACACAAGCATCCTTGTATAGATGGAAATACAACAGAACAAATGACAGTTTTACGGTAGCCTACTGCATTTACAGTAAATGTTATGTTAAGTGAATAAATGGCTGATACTGTAATCTATCCATGATACTATTATCATACATGACACTAATACTGTGTTTTTAGAGAATTACAAGTTTGATGGGAATAAGATCTTTGGGTCTGCTGTTGCCCAGGGCAGGCAGTCCATAATCACCCTGGCCCTTGGTGCCAGGAACGTGATGAATAGAGAATGCAGCGTGCGTCAGATGACAGCATTTTAGATGCTGATTCAAGGTAACCATGGAGACACCACTACTACATTCCAAAGCCTCAAAATTGAGCTCGCCTTCTCCTCAGCAAAGGTTGTTCATTCATTCATTCCACTAGGCACTAGATGATGGATTCACTGAGTGAGTTCAGTGTCAATGATTTGAGTCACGTTTCATTTTATGGGGTTATGTGGGCTATATGATTTAGCCTCCATGTGGCTGATGTGATGACTCACACACAGTAATAAAGAGAACATTTTACCACACAGTATACAACTCCATTATGATCAGTTTATAGGCTACTCCATTGCATGATGGTGTCACTGATTGATGGATAACTTCAGATATTTTAGTCGGGTGTGTGCACAAATTCTCCAGGAAAACATGCTACTGACTCACCAGCCAGTGAAGAGCCCCCACCGGGAGGACTGAGGGCCGGATCTAGGCATAGGCAAGGGGCCCTGACTGCCCCCCCCCCCCCACAAGAAAATATATTTTTTGGGGGGGCTTGTGAAAGTTACATTTATGGTGTGTGTGTGATATGAAATGTGAGCTTACCATAATCAAAGTAATCATATTCCATCATGCATCATTGCACAATTCAAATAATTCTCCGCCCTGATTTGCCATGGACAGTGTTGCCAGATATTGCGAGAGAAAGAAGCCTAGGAAAACAAGCCCAAAAGAAGCAAAGTAGGCGGAAAAAACGGGGGGAAAAAATTCGCTGCCGTGCTTCGGCCGGCGGCTGAGTCCACGCCCCCTCAGTATTTCCTATTGCCCCCCCCAATTAGAAATTCCTGTATCCGGCCCTGAGAGCAGCTACTCCTCCCGCCCCAACACTCCCTGTTGACACGTGCCACCCCACCCCGTAGGAGGACATGCAATTCGTATTGCTCGACAAAGCCGGATGCACCACGGTGGATTCGAACCCACAACCGCCGCGGTGGTGGGCAGGCACTTTACCACTGCGCCACCCGAGCACCTGTCTGGCTTTCTGGCTGGTCGGTACAAGCTGTCAGGCTCCTTACATTCTGAGCCACTGTCACAGCCATGGTGTGCTGCGTGTCGTTAAGATCAGTGTAAGTCAGCCTGATTTATACTAAATTGCGCATGGGGTCTCCCACCGAAAATAGAAGACCTACAGGTTCACAACTTGTCGCAGCATGACGTGAACTTGTAGATCTGCTATTTTCAATGCAAGACACTGGTGGTAAGGATCTGGGAGGGTGTTCACCAATCAGTGTCAAACGCCTGAATAACTTTTCCTTTGTCAGTAGTCTGACGGCTGAATATCCCCTGCCTTTCTCAAAACATTCAATACCTTGTGTGTATTGATTCTTATTATTGTCTAATGCTCCAATCTCTCCCTGTGATGCGATATTACATTCCTTCTAACCCAGAACATACCATTCATACTGGATTCTCCTTCTGGTCTAAATAAGCCCAGTCATCATGACAGAGAGGAGGCTGGCTTCCTTGGGTACAAAGCTGTTCCGGCGGCTTCCAATGGAGCAGGAGCAGGCGCCGTCGACCGAGTTCGCCAGGTGCCTGACCACAGTGGACCTTGTTCTCCTGGGGGTGGGTTCCACCTTAGGAGCTGGGGTCTATGTGCTGTCTGGAGAGGTGGCCAGGGAGAAGGCTGGACCTGCCATTGTGCTGTGCTTCCTCATCGCCGCAGTCTCTTCCATCTTGGCTGGCCTGTGTTATGCCGAGTTTGGAGCCAGAGTTCCTAAGGCAGGGACGGCCTATGTGTACTGCTACACCACTGTAGGAGAGATATGGGCCTTCATCACTGGCTGGAATCTCATCTTGTCTTATGTAATCGGTGAGCCAAAATATAATTTATTAGATTTGGATGTTGTGACTTAACCCATTCAATCCGGGAACGCATCTCTGTCATTTTAGATGTCTTTTGCTATCAACAAATAGCAGATATACAAGCTCGGTGCCATGCTATGAGCTTGTAGATCTGCTATTCTTGAAAAATCTTGAAAATGTGTGCAAATCTTTGAATATATATATTTTTTAAAGCGAACATTTGTAAAATATTTAGTTCCTGGAAACTCCAGAAGCAAAGATTTGAGTTAAAAATGTTGTTTCAAAAAATATATGTATTCAAAGATTTGCACAAATGTTCAAGATTTTTATCTTGAACACGGTGCCGCGCTATGAGCTTGTAAATCTGCTATTTTTTAATAGCCAAAGTATAAAATAATGGTTATAGCTCAAATCTAAAATGACCCAGATGGGTTCCCGGATTGAATGGGTTAAAAGATGAGTTTTACTCGTGTCATTCCACAGCTTGGGAGCCACGAGTCTAATTCAGTCAATTGCTAGACCTTCTCTAGCGGAAAAGTGACACATGGAGAGACAGAGCGCTCCAGTATCACTCCTGCCTCTCACCATCTAATTCCCTCCTTTCTTTTGTCACTAACCTCACAGCCACAGCCAGCGTTGCTCGAGCCTGGAGTTTGACATTTGATAACCTGGTTGGGCAGGCAATATCACAGTTCATCAAAAGCTATGTGTCCGTCAAAGTCCCTGGGAATATGCTGTCCGAATACCCCGACCTATTTGCTGTTCTGCTAGTTGTCCTCCTCACAGGTGAGATACTATGTCGCTCACTCTATTGATATTGGTATTATGTTCAAAACCAGACAAAGTCTACAAACTCCACTAGCTCGGCCCTAGACACCATGTTGCTCCTACTGTAAATGTATACTTTGACACACAAAGTATACATTTGACTTTACTCCAACCGGAAGTGGTTCAACTGACCAACCGCCTGAATGAGTGGCTGACATTTCATTAGAGCCACAAGCTCTTACTAGCAGTGGTGCTAATACAACCTTGCTTCCCCCAATCCTGCAGCCAGCATATAAGAGTCTCCGCCGGCTATTATTTCAAGTATAACAGGCAAGGACTAGGACTAAAGGGGTTTGAACAGACTGACCCATATTCTCATCCTTAGACACCCATGCCCTCACTAGCAGAAGGAGAGAATAGACATCCACTGTGGTGCAGAAGACAGAGAATAAAAGCAGATAAAGAAACAATGGGCATCCTACTTGAGTCTATGATGGCCCATACCTTTTTGTTTCAAGGCATTAGATTTTGAAATCTTGTGTGCATGCAAGTGAAAATTGGCCTGGGTGGGGCCAGAGGAAAGGCCATGTGGTCACCAAAAATCAGTAGGGTTTATCCTCCAGGGCGAGGAAAGGCCATGTGGCAACCAAAATATCAGTGGGGTTCATCCTCTGGTGCAGAGACTGTGAAGGTACACAGCAAATCCCAGAAGTGTCTGTATGCCTTAATCTGTGTGTCTGTCAATCTGACTTTTAACACACAGCCCTGCTGTCCGTTGGTGTGAGCGAGTCAGTGTTAGTGGGGAAGATCTTTACCGTGATCAACTTGTCCGTGTTGGGTTTCATCTTCATCTCCGGCATGGTGAAGAGTGACTGGACAAACTGGAGCCTCAATGTTGACCACTTCATCAATACGACCAACATCACAGACCCAGAGTGAGTCACCAGTTCCACAAAGTCATGACACAATTAAGGACAGCACAGAGTTTTAGGCAGAAAGGACACACAAAATAATGAACTTAATTATACGTATAGAGGTTAGTACCTGTACTGAGCGACAGAGGTTTGTACCTTGTCGTGGGCAGTAGCATTGATTAATTTATGTGTAAACGCATGCCTCTGGAGGTTAGAGTCCCTTTTTGTGCATGAGTTAAAGTCCCACGTGTTATCTGAGTATAAAACACTATTACACAATACTCCTGAAGAATCTGATGGTGTGAGAAAAGGTCGAACTGTAATTACACCCTGACCTAAATGCCTTTTATTTCTTTGAATGCCTTTTTATGCCTTATGTAATTTGAATTGCCTGTGGTGTATGAAATGAGCACCTCCATTTATCTTCACAGAGAGAACTATTCTATTGGTTCAGACACCATGTACAGTTGCCTATGTTTGTTGTGTGTTAATGTAGCTCTATAATGGAGGACAATCCATATGGCAGAAACCATATTTATGATGAAGAAAGGGAGTACTGCTGCGCCTGCCTCAGCCAAACATGTGTCAGAGCTGCTCCATTGTGTTCTCTTAAGTTTATACCATATTTCTTATATTTGTATCATACTCCATACGTATCCAGGCTCATCAAGAGAAGGTTTGGCTTTGGAGGGTTTGCTCCATTTGGAATCAGAGGAATCCTTTCAGGGGCAGCAACATGTTTCTACGCTTTTGTGGGCTTCGACTGCATTGCAGCTACAGGCATGTGCAGGATATATCTTTTTTATGTTATAGGCCTATTATTGTTTATGTTGTTATTGGGAACCTTTACTGTATAGTTAACTTTAATGTATGGTTCAATATATTTAAACAATAGGGCGATCAATGGCTCTACTTTTGATATTTCCCTCTGGTCATTAAATTGTATGGCCGGTGAAGATATGTTTTATCCCTGCTTCTGGTCAGACTGAATTAAATACATGCAGTTCCTTTGGGAAATGTAGACTGTCTGATATGTTTGATTTATGTTTGATAATATCACAAATTAATTAAAATTGTATGTTAACCACATTAACCGTGGCGTTCCTATTTTGGGCAAATTTGTCAGAATTTATTTTTTCTTTTATTAAAAAATAGTTGTAATATTAGATCTACAAGCTCACAACGTGACGTGATGCGACATGCTGTGAACATTTTGATCGTCTTTTTTCACTATTTGTGGTACGAAGACGTACGTATATAGGGATTAAGTAGTTGAGAAAATGTCCACCATGTTTTACAAATCCAACTCTGGGTGTATTGTTCATGTAGGTGAGGAGGCAGTGAACCCCATGCGTTCCATTCCAATCAGTATTGTGGTCTCTCTGCTCTGCTGTTTTGTCACCTACTTTGGAGTTTCGACAGCGCTGACAGTGATGATGCCGTATTTCCTGCTGAACGAAGAGACCCCACTGCCTGAGGCCTTCCAGTTTGTTGGTTGGGGTCATGGCCGCCATGTTGTGGCACTGGGTTCTCTCTGTGCACTTTCCACCAGGTATGAGAGTCGAATGTAGTGGGTGAATCTTATACAGCTCTAAATAGTTGAGCTCCTGAATGACTCACTGTGTGTGTGTGTGTGTGTGTGTGTGTGTGTGTGTGTGTGTGTGTGTGTGTGTGTGTGTGTGTGTGTGTGTGTGTGTGTGTGTGTGTGTGTGTGTGTGTGTGTGTGTGTGTGTGGGGGTGTGTGTGGGTGTGTGTGTGTGTGTGTGTGTGTGTGTACATTGATTTTTACGAAGATTTTTTTTTATCAGATTAAGATTATCTACTGAAAATTTGTTATTTTCATTTTCCTTTGTTCAAGTCCAATGGTCAATAAATACACTCTAAATCCCAAGGCACACCTGGACTGGTGTCACAGTGTGCCTCGGGACACTATTTGGGAACCACTGTCCTTTGTGATTTGTCCGTTTGACCACAGCCCTTGAATCCCCGACCATCTACCATTTTCATATGCATGTGATGATGTCTCCTGGACCATTTCTATCCTTTCCACTCTGGAACTCAACAATAACGTTCATATTGACAAGCGTTCCTGCTTTAACTCCTTTCTGTAGTTTGCTTGGCAGCATGTTCCCCTTGCCTCGGTTGATCCACGCCATGGCAGAGGATGGTCTGATCTTCAACTTCCTATCACAGATAAATGACAGAACAAAGATCCCTCTGCGGGCCACAGTTGTATCTGGTGCCATGGCAGGTGAGATAGTCAAGGCAGTTTTACAGAATAGCGCAGTATAGTGCAAAAATCTCAACAAGATTCTCATGACACATTGCACAAAGAGCAGGTCAAAGCCACACTCTTTAGTTTGCAGAGATCCAACAATTCCCCCATGAGCGAGCACTGGGAAAGTAAGAACTCTCCTTTAGCTGTAAGAAACCTTGAACAGAACCTGGCAACCATCGGCCTTGTTTGAGAGAACAACAATAATAACTGTCTGAAGCTATAGTCCATGGAAACCCTCACTAGCCCTCACCCTCACGCAGCTGAGCGGTCTACAATCACGATCCATTGAAGCCTCTGAGACGAGAAAGCACAAAAACTCTTAGGAAGAAGTCAAGTTAGTAACATGCATTGATGGGACATGATGTGTAGAGATGGAGAGGAGGAGAGAAGCCTGAGCCAGCCCTATCTATAAGATTAACAAAAAGGAAAGTTTTAAGCCTACTCTTAAATGTTGAGAGCGTGTCTGCCAATGAGACTCCATGAGATGATTCCATGACTGACTGACTGACTGCAGTTCACAATCTGTGATTGTGCCCAAATGTGAAACAAAAACAGAATTTCACGGTAATCAAATTAACTTTAATAACAATAACATATGTTTCTGCAGCTCCAATGGCATTGCTGTTTGATCTGGATGTCTTGGTAGACCTGATGTCAATAGGGACACTTCTGGCCTATACAATTGTGTCCGTTTGTGTGCTTATCCTCAGGTCAGTCCATGCCTTACAACAGCAATATGTAATATCTATCATAAACAATCAATGTTATTATTTTGCAATATTTTTTGGTCCACTATTCGTACGCCTGTTTATTTTTAGTGCATGCCGATGGGTTTTTCAGAATCAGTTTACTGTACAGTACATTCTTTCAATGTTCAGACAAAAACAGAAATGCAAATCTTGACCTGACCTTTTTAATGCCAAATTGAATTTGAACAGCATACTGATCATTCCTACCACATTTCATGAAAATCTGTTCTGGAGTTATTTTGTTCACAGAGATGCACAGACACACACAGCCAGGAGTGACGATAATACCATACCACACATACTACAGTAGATAAGTTAGAATAAAGAAAAATCTAAGACATATGTACTGTGTACTATATATATATATATATATATATATATATATATATATATATATATATATATATATATATATACACACACCGCATACATGCATACATACATACATACATACGCATACACACACACATACACATACACGCATACACACACACACACACACACACACACACACACACACACACACACACACACACACATACATACATACATACATACATACATACATACATACATACATACATACATACATACACACATATATATACATACACGCATACATATACAAGTGTGTTCAGTTTTCAAAGACCTTTCATTTGATGTATGGTACGTCTAAATTGGACATTTACTTATCTCAGAGGAGCTGCACACAGGCAGTGCACACAGGCAGTGCACACAGAGACACAGAGACACAACCTGAGCACGGTTTCATAGTAAGCTCCACTTGCGCGGAGGCGCGCCTTTGGCGCGCCTCCTTCCGCTGCGTTCGCAACAAACATTGTGTGTGTATGTGTGATTCTGTATTTCTTTTGATTCTGTTCTTTCTATGCACGTGTCGCTCTAGATACCAGCCGGCTCATCCAAATGACTGTCTACCAAAAGCAAGGATGACAGAGGTATCCAGTGGTCATAATGACACCCAGGACCAGGGCGACTCTAGTAGTCATAATGACACCCAGGACCAGGGCGACCCTAGTAGTCATAATGACACCCGGAAGGAGACGGACCCTAGGCATCAGCCAGCAGAGGAATTTACTCCCAAACTTTTGCTTCTACCTTGCTCTGACGTTCCTACCAACAACTCGGGGACAATCATCCTCGGCACCACTGCTGTCTTCTGTGAGTTCCTCAGTTGTTTGACATGCCCTATTAGTAATGACATGCTGTAGATTAAGACATTTCAAGGGTCACATCACATAGATAGAACAATGGTTCTCAAACTTTTTAATTTCAAGGATCTCCAGTTTGGTCGGCTATGCATTAAGCCACGGACTGGGCCGCATAGAAAATGAACCAAATGAACCTGAAGGGTCCATTTGGTTCCATTTGCACACTTTCAGAGTTATAGACCCGTAAGGGTTCATTGGTCATTTAGCAGGGGACCCACTGGAACCCTCACATTGACACCTGGGGGTCCCTGGACCCTGGTTTTAGAACCACTGACATAGAACATACACCAAAGCCAAGCACAATTAGAATACATTGATACTTTAAAAGAACCAGACCGTTATATATTAGAATACTTCAAACCAATGGGGAAAATACACAAATATCATTTGTGATATTTGATGATGATAAAAGCTATGTAAATAATTATAGAATAGAATGTAAACTGGAATAAGTTTTGTTTTTGCTGCCGATATAATCCTAATGTTGGCGATATAATCCTAATGCAACTGAAAGTAATGGTATTGAGTAGGAACAAAATGACAGAACATTTTTACTGTTTAGCATAGGCAGTCATTAATGGGGCGCAATCCTCAACCCGTGTTACTAAGTACTGTAAGACCCTCCATGTTCTCCCTCTCTGTATAGTGGGAGTTGTCACTGTGCTGTGCCTGGTTCTGACCCGGTACTGGGATGAGCTGATCATGGCAAAGACTTCAGTAGTTGTTAACTGTGCTACTCTGACCCTGCTGTGCTTCCTGTGTACAGCCATCATATGGCGACAGCCTCAGAGAACAGACGCTCTCACATTTAAGGTGGGTCGACTTACTAAACGTTGCACTTGGTAATTTTTCTTGTGTGTTAAAACTATTAGATTCTTCATTATTTATAGTTAACAAATGAATTAAATCCTTAAAAATAAAAATCCATTCTCTGTGACTGCTCCAGTGCCCTCAGCCCACCTTCCAAAAAGATCACCATGCCTAGTAGTGAATAACCAATCAGGATGCACCAGTCTCGTCCTGATTGATTTCAGTCATTTTGGCCTCAGGGCATAATGGGCATGTGTTGTAAACGATACAATTTCAGACGTGACTCCTTGAACTGTAAGTTAGTCTTTAATTAATTAGGTTATACACTAGGAATTCTGGAGATGGTTGAACATTCTCTAAATGATTTTGTTTTTTCACTTTACTCAGACCACATCTTTGAATATATTCACAGGTACCAATGCTCCCTGTGCTGCCATTGGTCAGTATCTTCATTAACATATGCCTCATGATGCAGCTCCGTGGAACCACGTGGATTCACCTGGCTGTTTGGACGATCATAGGTTAGTAAGATAATGATATTAGATATAGCTTTATTGTTGTCGTTTTTGATTGATTGATTTTGGAGACTGTTAAAACATGAAATAAACATAATAAACTTAATAAGTCATAAGTCATAGAATATGAAAACAAATACAATTAGTGCTAGAGTGCTCGAAAAGGGCATAGGATGAAGTTTAAAACGTATCTAGTCCTACCCTTGTTACTCTTGTTCCCCCTGTCAGGTGACAAGAAGGTCAGTTGGCTCTCATGCATTGAAGGAGGCATGAGCTCGGCCCTGGCCTCCCTAGGTTGGCAGAGGGAAGGTAGTGCCCAGGATTACATAGACAATTGGCACTGGGTGTAAAAAATAGGGTTACAAAATGTGGGATTAAAAAAAAAAAAAAAAACTTGTTATTTACCAATAAAATAATTGATTGATTTTATTTGCCCATTTCATTAAAAACAACTTTCTCGGGCGCTCGGATAGCAGAGGGCTAAAGTTCCTGCGTCCACCCTAGAGCAGGGGTGCCTCCGGCTCAGCTGGGTGCTCCAACACACACAATTGGCCGTGTTCAAGGGTGGGAAGCGGGGCAGCAAGGGTGAACGGTGTCACTGCGCTAATGACTTCTACAGGTTGGTCCGGGCCTGTTTGGCCTTTTGGAATTGTGTTGGATTGCATGTTTCCTCTGCACTCGCTATGCCCTCCCGGTGAAACACCAGATCAGGTCAAAAGAAGCAGCTGGCGATGTCACGGGTATTGCAGGAAAGGAGATGTACTTGTTTACACCTTCCCACATGACCAACTGTAGGAGTTAGCAGTAACGTGAGTGTGGGGAAAACTTAGCCCTAGAATGTCTGTGATCTTACATACATTTCATGTATTCCAAATACACAGCCATAGATCGGTTGTATCCTCGCCCGGTTAGCCTAATTCCTAAGACTTGGAGTCAGATATTGTCCTCTAGTTTCAAATCCATTTGAAAGTTCTGCAAGAAAATGTGTGTTTAGTGAAATATCTCCACTTTTCCGCGAGCTTAACACGTACGACTTTCCGTCCGGGCAAGGGCCCCCGAAATGAGAGCAGGACTGAACATATCAAAACTTCCTTTGGGAAGCACACATGTATGGGGCACACATTTGCCAGGTGGTGTGATTAATTACCCTGCACCAATCGCAACACACCTGTCAATTGTGTGCCCCATACGTTTGTGCTTCCCAAACATCGACTGTTCCCATAGGAAGTTTTCACATGTTCAGTCCAGCAGTCATTTCAGGTCCGGCCTCGTCGCTGGCAGAGAATGTTGTCCATGTGAATCTATCAATAAAAACGATAACGCAGTAAAGGCCTAAGGGTTATGAATAAAGTGCTCTTGTGTTTTTCTATATTAATCTACAATATATCAATGACAGTTTAACAAGTGTTTACATTTAATACTTTTCTTCTCTTTCTTATTCTTGAATTCCTTGGTGTCTGCAAGGTTTTATTATCTATTTCAGCTATGGAATCAGGAACAGCTCTATTAATTGTGGAACCGCTGGGTCCATCTCTCAGTCACAGAACCTCGCATCCCTTTCAACTGGAGACCCCAAAGAAGAGATGAGGAATCCATAAAGAAGAGCTGTTCATTCATGAATTTAACTAGTTTAATTGTTCTCCTCTAATATTTATGCTTTTCTGTACTCTTCTGTAACCCTACTTAATTAGCCGTTTCAAAATAAGTTCAGAGGTACAGATTCATACAAAAGGATGCTAAAAGGATAACCCAAGAAAGCACTATGGCTTGTTTCCATTGGGGTCCTGCGTATTTAATTTAATTTGTACTATTTATTATGTCTTGTCATATTCCAAAATGTGTAGCCTAAATATTTGGAGATAAATTGTATTGTATATTGCATATCTCATGATCTCATTGTAAATACTTTAGACCGTATTCTTGTTTATGTTTGTATGAATCTCAATATTTCTACATTTGTTTTGTCATAATTTTGCCATTTTTTTTGGGGGTCATCCATGAGAAGTTCCTTGGTGTAAGGGAGGCATTGCTTCCCCTTTGTTTTCCCTCTGCATTGCATTAAATGTGACTTATTTATATTTATTTCCAGTGGTGGAAAAAGATTTTTTTTTTTTTACTTAAGTAAAAGTATCAGTACTGCAATGTAGAAATACTCTGTTACAAGTAAAAGTCTGGAATTCAGAATTTACTTGAGTGAAAGTACAAAAGTATTGGTATCAAAATGTACTTAAAGTACCAAAAGTTGAAAGTGCTCATTAGGCAAAATGTCCCATTTCCCAAGTTTTGAAATGTATAAAATGTATTAAAATCTTTTGAAAATAGCAATTCACAAGTTCATAAGCTTGTAGATCGGCTATTTTCAAATGGCCGAAATGTATATAGGGCTGAAGTGGGTAATGTATGTTTTGTATTAATAATCAAAATCTACATAACTAGTAACTAAAGTTTTCAAACTATTGTAGTGGAGTAAAAGTACAATATTTGCCTCTGAAATGTAGTGGAGTTGAAGTAAAAGTATTGAAAATTGGAAATACTCCAGTAAAGTAAAAAAATACCTCAAAATTGTACTTAAGTACATGTACTTAGTTACTTTACAGTTTACACCATTGTTTGTTTCCCACGAAAGGTGACTTATCTGAACTTTTGGTTAAATCTGTATTACTTGTTTTTGACCAACTCAATTTGTATTACTTGTTTTGGACTACAACTCAATTTGTATTACTTGTTTTGGACTACAACTCAATTTGTATGACTTGTTATAGACTACAACTCAATTTGTATTACTTGTTATAGACTACAACTCAATTTGTATGACTTGTTATAGACTACAACTCAATTTGTATTACTTGTTATAGACTACAACTCAATTTGTATGACTTCTTATAGACCAATTATTTGTTTACCAACATTGAGACTGGATGCACAGGTGATTGTTTCATGCAATCAATTCTCAACCTGTTGTTTCGGGGTGCGCTGGTTTCAGCACACCCCAACCCCCTCTTGTGTGTTGGCTAGTGAGGCGCGTCCTAGCGAGACCTGACAGAATGGGTTTCATTGCGCGCATACTGGTTAAACGCATACTGATTCTTATCAGTGTGACGTCGTCTGTTAAGGGGTCTATAGGCTACAACTAAATTTGTATTACTTGTTTTGGACTACAGCTCAATTTGTATGACTTGTTTTGGACTACAACTCCCACAAGCAGCGCTGCGGTCATTTTTCCGTGTTTACAGCCAGCTGACTTCCGTCGTCTTTCTCGTCCATCTCGTTCAGTCAGATAGATTTATACACCTAAAAAGATTCGATCTTTTCTCAACGAAGGAACCATCGTTCGCCGACCAGCCGCCAGCACTGAATGCTACATACATTCATATGTATCAGACACCGGTAAGATACACGTATTTATAAAACCACAATTACATTTTTCGCAGATGTATAACGTTAGCTGGTTCGTCGTTAGCATCTGGCTAACGTTACACACAGAGCCTTCTCCTCTTTCACGAGTCTCTGTTTCCAAATGATCAATGTTAGTCAGATATAATTAATGACCTGAAAACCACACGGTTTGTTGTTTCTCTCCTTATATTTGTGTTACAGTTCGAGTAAATGATCCAGTTGGCTGGTATTGTATTATTATGATATGATGTGTGTGAGTGGCACTGATACCAGATGTCCATTTAACCAGGGGTGGAAAAAGTACTGACATTTTTTTACTTAGGGAAAAGGATCAGTACTGTGATGTAGAACATTTGTCTTAGAAAAAGTACAAAATTATTGGTATCAAAATACCAAAAGTAGAAAGTACTACTCGTTATGCAGAATGTCCCATTTCACAAGCTTTCAAATGTATACAAATCTTTTGAAAATAGCAGATCTACAAGCTCGCGACGCGTTGTGAGCTTGTAGAGCTGCTATTTTCAAATGGCTGAAATGAATATAGGGCTGAAGTGGGTAATGTATGTTTTGTAGTAATAATCAAAATCTACGAAGTAACTAGTAACTAAAGTTTTAAAATAATTGTAGTGTAGTAAAAGTACAAATACAAAAAAAATATTTGTCTTTGAGATGTAGTGGAGTAGAGGTAAAAATGCTGAAAATTGGAAATACTACAGTAAAGTAAAAATGCCTCAAAATTGTACTTATAAGTACTGCACTTGAGTAAATGTACTTAGACACTTTACACCACTGCCATTAATGTTTACCATCCGATCTAACTTAACCAAAAGGAATGGTAGAAGCTCACTGGGGGAGACTTCTACTGTTATATATATACTGGATGGTGTTTTGATTTTTAAATCTCCATCTTAAAAAACGTTTCCTTGTTTTGTTTTCTTCGCCCTAAAAGACGACAACGAAAGAGAAAGGAAAAAACACGAACAGGAGACAGATTTTTTTTAGTAATAGCTTTTATATTGTACCCTCTGTTTGGGACTAAATGCATGTGTCATAAAGGCATTACTACTATCAGGCTTCAGTTAATGCATTCATTCCTGTTGATAATGCACTGATGCATCATCAATGCATTGATGCAGTTAAACCCCCAGAGACTGAATCCTCCAGTGACCTGAGGGGTATTTAATTTACCAGTTGGACCGGATGGTAATGGCATATTCTCTGTCTGATTGCATTTAAGATGCAGTTTTACACATCTGGTTTTGGGACTAGTCTTAACCCAAACTAAAAAATTAACATCAAATCTGTTTATTTTCAGTTTAAGTTTGCTCTGAACTGAACTGGCTTCGTTTTTATTGTTTTGAATTATACTTATTTTTTCTTTTCTCCCAAGAATCCAACCCTAACCTGATATTAGTCTCCTGGCTAGCCAGCTGCTAGTTGTTGAACTACACGTTATAGTTAATACTTAAAAACCCTAATATATTTGGAAGGTGCAAAAGGAAAAAGGTTCCCTTGTCTGGAAACGGCTATATTTTTCTTCAAAAGCTAATAACTAGTACAGATTAATATGGTCATTGAGGAAAACATGTATTACATTCCTTATGGAACATAATACATAAGTACCACACTTTATTAAAGAGCCCCTACATTTTATGAAAAATGCCCCAATATTTTACAAAGAGGGTTCCCCCACCTCTTAAATGTCTTAACCCATTAAGACCTGAGGCCCGTTCTACAAATGCCTTCTAAATCGGTACTAAAACTTTTTCCTAATTAAAAAATATTTTAAAAAAAAATTAAGTATAAAAAAAATAGCAGATGTACAAGCTTGCAGTGATGTGCTGTGATCTTGTATATCTGCCATTTTTGAATAGCCAACGCTAAAAATCTAAAAGGACACAGATGCTTTCCTGGTCTTAAATGTCCTGCAGTTATGTACATGGTGGCAGGTCTGTGGGCAGCAGTCTCACAGTGTATTGTTGTTGTTGTTGTTGTGTCGTCCCCAGGGCTCTGGCCCAATCCCTATTCGCTGAAATTCACCACTGTCGTCTGCTCAGCGTTGACCAGCTACTCGTCCATGACCATGACCACCCAAAGGGATCAAGATGTGGTAAGTTCTGACCGCAGCGTCCACTCTACGTCCTCCTGTGACCTGAATAGATTGCACAGTGCAATGTTAAGGCTGGGCAGTCACTATGGTAGATTTGTTTCAATGTCAACGTGGACATTTCCAAAGTATTAATAATAACACATTTTATTTATAACGCATTTTACATTTTTGGAAATCACAAAGTGGCTACAGGGTTAAATCAAAAGGCACAAAAATAACAAAATCAGGGCAAAAACGACAAGAAGACCATTTTCTTGGGGGAAAAGATTGATCTATTACTTTCATTGTATCTTTCAACAGTGTAAGGGAAATCCCCCTTAACATGTTCCATTAACCTGTTACTTCGATGGGCTAATAAAATACATTTAAAGACATGAACACGGTTAGAGAACACTTGACAAATGGGGTTGTGATAACATTAACTAAGATATATTGATGTTTAGTCATTAAATGTCATTAAGTCTCAACTGTAATGGGGCTGTAAAGTGGTCGATTTGTGTGTTTCCTGTGCGACTGCCAGTAAATGGAGCTGTAAAGTGATGAGGTTGATTTGTGTGCTTCCTGTGTACCTGCAGAGAGGTCTGTCTCACCTGGCATGGCTTCTCTGTCACCGCGGGAGACTACATTATGGTGCCAACATTTAATGTCACAAAGCAATGTGATATCATTACATGGGGATGTGACGGTTTCTTTGTCGGATTGAATTTGGGGCAGGGGGGTGGACGGTGGTGGATTAGCTAACATACATACACACTTGAACGCCATCTGTCTAATCTGAGTTTATAACATTGCCCTACTTTCCATACAAATTGATTTGCACCCTATTGCTTACCATTCCTACAGGACCAGTGGGAGGGGCCATTAAGGGTGTGGGTGTTTTTTTTTATAAACTACTGAATAACATCATTTCAATCTTTTTTGGACAGCTGTTAAATATCATGATATGTAGATCTTAGAACCCTCGTTGTGGTGGAGATCATATAAATGGTCTACATCTATAGCACCTTAACATCCCTGTTAGATTTTTGGTAATAGGGTTAGGAAAACTATGATGATGTGAGGTACAATGCACACATTCACTGGTGTTCCTCTGCAATATATTATCACGGCTAGGGATTCTTGGATCATCTGACTTAAGTGATAATGTAAGTTTATGTCTCGATATATTGGCACATTTCTCGAAATATCCTTTTATACCACCTTTCAACAATGTAGCACCATGTTTTGTGTTTGTGACTGAAATCAGACTTCTGGGTAACGCAAGTTAAACGAGAAGCAACAACGACAAAAAGAGGAGACCATTTTGTTGAATTGTTATGTCCTGTACTGTTGAAAGTGAAACTATGAAAGAAGGATTTCTCAATAGTGAAAATGTTATATTCATTCAAATCTATCTTCGATAGTGTAGGATTCAATATGTCGCCTAGAATTAATGTTATATGAACATATTCAGTCAGATAATCAGATTATTACCACTGTCAGCTGGATGGTTAAAGGTAGTCTTTATTGTGGCATCTTGTGTACAGGTGCATACAAGTAAAACAATTCTTTGTTCAGCTGTCAGCTAGAGAGGGAGAAAATTCAGCTTGAGTACATTTTCATCAATGTTGTGAATAATAAATAAGCCTCTGTTTGGCCGGTTTGGCACTGGTATGAAAACAAAGCCAGTAATTCACAGCAGAGAGTTGGACGGGTTTGTTGCCTTTCTTCTCATTGGAGAAGAGAAGAGGATGTTCTGATGCAGGATGTTTCCAAGGCTGCAGAGCAAATCTGACTTTGTTTTGGTGAGGATGAAAGGGAAGTGTGCGCGTGTGTGTGTCCTTGTTTTAATGATGACATGGGTATGTAACCCCCTCATGGAGGTTATTCAGTTGAGTTTGGGGGAGGGGAGTTTGGGGGGTGGTGTGTCTGCATGTGTGTTGGGGGTGGGGGCGGGCTGCGCGTGTGTTTGTAAACAGATCAGAGTGTGTCCTGATGTGACGTCACCTCATCGCTCATCATCAGACCTTTTGTTCTCCTCGCTGCCGTTTATCAACCGCAAAGTCCACGTTCCACCTGTGAAATGGAAACAAAGCTTTAGGAGAATTCTGCCCATACAAACATTGAGCCAACAGTTACATGTATCCGTCTAGTAGGGCTGGTGTTTGAAATACCAAACAAATATCAATATAAATATTGATTTATTAGAGATGATGGGTTAATAAGGAGCAGTTGTTCCTCTAAATTCCTCATAAATTAGCAAACATAACATATGAAAATGATTGACAATATTCCAACTATAGTAATGGTTCACGTTTGGGACTGGCTGTTCTGAAGCAAGATTCCATGATGGCTTCCTGTCAGATTCTGATTAAATTAGCTCAGTGACACCCTGCAAACTAAGCACAGTTTGTTGCTGACCTACTACTTTCACTACCTCATTTTAACTTCATCATTTTGTGGGTGGTAACGTTTTGTCATTTTTAAACACTGTATAAGGGCATTGTGTGTGTGTGTGATTGTACTTTGGATTTCCATCTGTTGTTCCCGGACATACTGTACCTCCTTCACTTTTTCTTTCTCTTCCCTCCATTCCGTTTTCAATGAATGCATTTATTTGCGGCCAAATCCTGCACACTGCAAATGGGTGATGATGTCATCTCTGTATCAAGGAACAACTGAAATCCAAGAAAGGGAAAAGTGAAGTGCAACACAGTTTGTTTTTTTTTGGGAAAGAAATTGAGTTGACTTTTAAGTCCTTAATGTTTGCTTTGAGGAGCAGAACAAGTGAGCAGTGACCCTGATGAGTTTCAGGTGTTGCTTTTAAGAATTATGCAAACATACACAGTGTATAAGATGTCTTTAGCGATTTATGTTTCATATCTTAAAGGGGTGTTTTTGTTCTGCATTTCAATTCATTGTCAGTGGTTATCAAAGACTACAGAATGAACAATATTTACAATACAATCCATATTGACAGAAAATTCTTCCTCCTGTCTGTTTCAGCCCTTCTATTTGTTCCTACAATTCCCATGATGCATCTTGGCATGTCCATAAGGGCTATGGTCAATCTGATAAATATTTTCTGTGCTATTTTTTTTAAACACAGCAAAAAAGGATAATGTCAAAGCCACCAAGGCAAATTTTTACATCAAGGAGTAAGCGTCCCAGCACAACTTCAGTGGCGTTTTAGACACTCAGGTGTTCTTCTGGCTGCTAATGTATCATTAGCTCTATACATATATAGAGATAATGTAAAAAATTAATTGTGATAGTGTCCCTTTAAAGAGACGGGTTTGTAAAGCCGCTTTGGGGAATAGGAAGGAAGCCCCTTCCATTAAAGAGCATGTCTCTCACTCACACACATGATTGGCCATGTAATTTTAATAGCATGGTGTCTGGGACACCTGGGGTTATCGCATTAGACCAACAGCCTGGAGAGGAGCTCCCCAGACCTCTGGAACTGAAGGGCTAGTGTTCTCTCTCCCGGCCCCACCCTTATCTGCTGCTCTCTGGTACAGGGGCTCACTTCAGTGTAGGAAGCCCTCAGTGAATGAAGCAGCACCAGTCAAAGGGCTGAGATCTGCTGTGGATAAATCTAATTAGACTGGAATGCCCATCTCGCCACAACCATCTGAAGGTCATCTCATGTCTGCTGAGGTTAGGGGAAATGGAAGGGTTCGATCTCCACTAATTGACCAGAATGTGAATGGAGCTTGATGCTGTTTTTCTGTGGTATTTCTTTGCTCTCTTGAGTTCATGAGTATTTGGTTTTCTTGTTCTATTTTAGGTGAACCTCCGTCTTATCCTGGTCAGTGGGAAAACACAAGACTTCATATTCTCCCCAAATGACTCGGCCACTGACATCGCCAAACATGTTTTTGACAACTGGCCCACGGGTGAGTCTAGTAACGATCACAGCTTATATAAAATGTTGTTCGAGCTTTTTACAAATGTATTTCTTGATCACCTGTTTTAAAGTAGATGTAGAGGATCATTCAGTTGTAGTGAAACTTGTAACAGTTCAATCATTAAACATTTGCTTCATTCTTGTCTTTATTGGGGGAAATGTAATGTTTTGCAATTTTCCACCAATCTTTTTCATGTTGCCCACTAAAACTGATTTAATTAAGGAAAACAGGATGGACTATGCTTTAATTAAGTCAGAAGAAAAATGTATTGATTTTATTGATGTATTACTTGATTAATCCCCTGAGAGGGAAACTTAATTAGCCAATGCACAGCAACAACACCATAAAACACATACTTTTGTGACAATAGTCACAATAGAATACACACACATGAATCACACACAGACACAGCACTCAGTGTGACCCAATACAACAAGAGTTCAACCCTGGAAAGACTCCATCTTAAAAAACATGACAGCTGCCAGGCCAAAATACTTCTTTAAATGTACTGTATGGTGGAAAAGCTATTGCAAATTACCTGTCCATTTTATCTGCCTCCCAAAATGAGCTTGTCGGTGGATATTTATTGTTACCAAGCCAGTATTCTACAAGAACAAGTGATAAATTAATGACAAGTATTGATTGAATTTCCATACACTCAATGTTCACATTAAGTGTGTAGTTGTGTGCAGACTCAGAGGGGGCAGTGTGTGTATCTATTAGGGTAAAGTTGTCAGTCACAGTGTCTCTTGTTTCTCCTAGGGTGGGAAGAGGAGCAGGTGAGCTCAGCCAGCATCCTGCGCCTCATCTTTCAGGGACGCTTCCTTCACGGCAACGTCACCCTGGGTGGTAAGAAGACAAAACAAACAGTTTTTCTAAGTGGGCTTTGTCACCTTTCCAAGGAAGCTTCCTATTTGGCAGCTTAGGACTGTCACATTATATTGGGAAGAATAGCATCGATCGTAGTTGGGTTCCTTCATTTGATGAAATCGCAAAGAAAACAAGTGGTTTCTTGAATGTGTAGGATATCTGTTTACAATTGCAATTTTGACATTTAGCAGACTCTTATCGAGAGAGATGATCAGAGTAAACAGTGTGGCATCGTGTCAACAACAGGATAGTCAAGTCATTCAAGTAAATCTAGTGCCAAGAAAACAAATAAGTGCTAGTACTAAGTAACTAGGATGTCAGGTAGACATTCATCTCATAGCATACTTGCATCTGTGGATGAGCATACATCTCCCCAAAACATACATTTTTAATACAATATCCATCTTGGAAATTAGCTGGATATTATTTAAGGAAATGTCTGCTTTAATGAGATTTGACAGTGGACATACTGTAATAAAAATATAAGACATGATACACACATTTTGTGTACCTGAAACAAACCCAGGCTGTTGTGACCATGTGTTCAAGGCTTTAAATGAACAAACATGATACCACAGTACGACTACTTCTGTCTCACTCACACACCACATGTGAAGCCCACCCAGATTTAATTATGGCGTCTCATCTGAAATCTTAGCCTACGCCCAGCAATGTGAATTATTCATCAAAGAATTCATGAGTGCCTTCGCATTTTATGCTCCTAAAATATAGAGCATGCTGCCCAGAGATATTGAGAGAGACTCTGGACAGACACTGGGAAGACTTAATTAATTTAAATTCACCCACCCATGTATACACTTTTTATACGACTTCATGTCACTGCTGTGTTTCTGTTTTGGATTCAAGACTTATATTACATCTATTAAATGTGCCGTATAATTAAGGTTGTGTCGAGTTATGTTTACACTCAAAGGTTATGATTTTCCCATAACAGGTGATTCTTATTTAGCAGTATTATAATAGATTGAGAATGGGTTGCACCAAATTAATCTACTCTAGGTTTAGCGATAATACATTTTCTATTAAATCTAGGTTTAAAACTAGTAAATCTGGATTTACAGTGCACCACTTAAACACAGATTAACACCATAGACCATATGACGCCATAGAGCATGGCATGTTTTGGGTAAGAATTTAATTTAACGTTATTGAAACCCATAACCACTACTTGGCCCAGCTGTGCCACCATATTGAAATCCAGCTTGTCCCACACACACAGAGGCAGCAATTTCTGTACTCTAGAGAAAAGTCTGTAACTTGAGCTTGGTTATTGTTTAGTTCTGCCTTAGAAGATAAATAAATAAAGCACCTCCATAAAGGAAAAAGCCAAGTCTTTCCATACATGCCTGCCGATCCGACCAGCTTCAAACCCATCACCGCACTCCCTCGGATCACCTCGGTGATACGTAGTACGTAACCAGAATTTGAAGTCGATCCGTGAGGTTTGTGATGACCACCTCTCTATATATGAGCATGTTATGTCTGTGACACCCACCGTCCACTGTCAAGGCAATTTCAGTATAGGATGAAATGTAGCATCCCTATTCTGGGGGCAAACGTTAGCAAACGTTAGCCGAAAATAGCAGATCTACAGGCTCACAACGCATTGCAACCGCATCCTGCTTAGTTTTGAACCGCGCTTGAGTTTTGGTGCAACAATATTTTACCAACAAGAAAAGTTGGTTCAATTCACCCTATATGATGGATGCAATGTATGAATGATTTTGTTTTTATTGCTTTTTAAAGCTCTAAAGCTGCCTCCAGGCCGGACCACTGTCATGCACTTGGTGGCCAGAGAGACACTTCCCGAGCCCAACTCTCATGGTGAGAACCTTTCCTTCTTCTGTTCAGTTCCCTTCTACTCTGGACTCTCACGTGTTTGGGTATTTTATTTGCTGTCACCATTTCAGCCCAAACGATATATCGGACATTATTTTAATTTTATTATGCATGTCCCAATTTTAACCACTTTTTTCTTTTGCTTAACTCTTTATTTTTGAATTTCAAAATTGTGTAAGACATACAAACAAATAGTACAGGAAAACTAAAAAAGGACAAAAAATAAAATAAAGAAAAAGGCAAAAAATAAAAACAAACAGACAATCAAACAAAAGAGGTCATGGGACATTCAGTACCATTAACAGAAACTTGTTCACAGGAATTGAGATACAGTAGAGATGATGTAACCAATATTCACAAGCGATCTGCGTCGCTATCTAAATGGTCTAACCATTTCCCCCATCTTTTTTCACCCAACTCTTTTTGGAGTTGAAGAATAGGTCAACTGCTGCTGGTCAAGATGCAACTGTCTCACATATTGCCAATTTTAACCACTTTCAACCTGGCTGTAAGCTATATAGATAGTTATATAGATAACATTTCCAAAGGTTTTCAAACATTTTCACAAATTGCAGATCTACAAGCTCGCAACGCGTTTTAGATTGCCTGTAGATACTTTTTTTTAAACATTTTTGAATAGGGCTTTAGTGGCTAATTAAAATAAAGTTCATTTTGTGTGTATTCTTTTCTATTTACTTGTTTTCTTGTTCATTGTATAATTAAAGTCAAAAGTTATTTTCATATTTGATATATTTTTTAAATTTAAATATAAATATTATTTGTGTTTATTTCTATGTAGTGCTTATAAGTTAAATGTTAGTTTTTCAAATTGATTTTGCACTTTTTGACAAAAGATCGGTAAAAACTTCAGCAATCGGTGGTCTAGGACTCTCCAAAATCGGGATTAGAATCGGATCCTAAGATCGGGCATTGGTCAGGCTCGTGTAATCGGTGACTAGGACTGTGGTATGATGTTTGTTTCTGTCTACAGGTCAGAGGAACAGAGAGAAAACCACAGAGAGCAACTGTTGTCTGCTGCTGTAAAACAACTGAGAGAGAAGGCTGCCCCCCCCCAATATCATCATCTTCACCACATTCTCCCCCTTCCTCCCGCTTGTCAGCTGTGATTTTGGAGGGAATCCCAGGAAGTCTAACGGAGGGCTCTCGAAGGTTGCCAGCCATGTTGGTTGCACTTTCGTTCATTCGGAGGCTTTCGTTATTTGAAATTCTTTGTGCCAATATATTCTAATCACCCCCCCCCCCCCCCCCGCCCCCTCCCGACTGGCCTTTTATGTTGTTTTTATGTTTTTCCCTCTTTGTTTTCATTTAACAAATTCTGCCTTCTTGTTTTTGTCGTTTGTTTTGCTTGGAGATTGTGAATTCCTACCTTCGCTCCCCAGCAAACATGGATTACTGAATGGACAGGTTTTAAAGCTCCATTCAACACTGAGATAAAAACGCATACCTGGGACTGCTCTCCCACCCCCACCCCCTCTTTTCATGGACATATTACCATTTCTGTCAAGGATGGATGGGCTAACAATGGCTACCAGTCATATCAATGTCTCCATGGGTCTTACAGGATAGTGATATAGTCCTTTTGCTGCAATTAACTTGGATCGTTTATTTAGGAGGCGTGATTATTTTGTGTGTGTTGCCCTCCTGTCACCTTGCCCCAATGGCGTTTTCGTTTTAATGTTATATTTGACCGAGGGGGACTTTTTAGAACTGGTGCCATCCTGTCATGCCTCAGACCAACTGAACACTCATGGTAGTCCACCGCCTGGTGATGTCTCTGGCATCGGACCAATGGAGAAAGACTGCAAAGATTTTATGAGTGCAGCTGTGTATACAGTACACCTGCTTTTTGCACGCATGCGTGTGTGTGTGTGTGTGTGGCGTTGTCCTATGGTGTGTTCAGCTCCAAGATGAAGGATGATTGGAAATGAAAAGGAACAGAAACACTCTTGCAGGTATCTTCTGCTTGTGAGGACAGAGTGTAAAAGGAGCCTGTGGATCACGTCCGAGTGGCCACGCTTAGAGTGCCATCGGGATCTGCGGTGTGAACCTCCGACCGTGCCCACAGACTAGACTTTATACCCACCCCCCGTCCACAGGGGGCGCTCCCCCTCTGCCACTCCTCATCTGATGGCCGAGGGGGGGGGGGGGTCTCAACACCATGAGCCAGTTAAAACGGAGACTAAAGAAGGCAGATTTAGATTGCAGGGTTGCATGCTGAGGGAACAGGGCCCCCTACTGGACACTGAGAGGAGAGGCAGGGATTGGCCCCTCCCCATGGAGAGCAAGAGGAAAATATCCTTATCATTCGGATGCTGTGTTTATTTCATTTGCCTTTTTATTGTGGAATCCAGTAATATCATTAATAATGAAATGTAAAAAAAAATATCAATTTTTATCTTGTGTATAGATATTTGTTTGATTCTAGTGCACGTATGGATGGGTGTGTGTTAATGTGTGTGTGGGTGCACGTCGTTTTATGGGACTAAGGAGTAGGTCTTGTAGAGGCAGTGCACTGGGAGTGTGGACTGGCTGCGGTTTCTTTGGGAAACAGTTGGAAAATATTTTATTCCTTCCATTGAGTGTGTTAAGGTTTGTGTTCATGTCAACCAATGTCACTGCTCTGATTTTAGCTCAATATGAATACCGTACATGTAAAAACTAAAATGCAATGTGGTCTACCTAAAAGCTTGTATTATAAATTAATAAATCTTTAAATAAGCCAAATTGTTTGTACTTTGTTCAGTTTTTGATTTGTTGTGTCTAAAACATAACACATGAAGATACAGTAAGTGTCAGCTGTATGTAGGGTACATTTCAGTACTATTTGTTCACCTCTAGGTGGCAGTGTGCTCTAAAGGTTTAACATCCACTGACTGTTTTTCATGTGAAATTAAATCTACTGGCCCTGGGTCTGAAACACTAGCACTTCTGGTCCAGCTTTTTTCCTGTAATTAAAACTTGGCAATGTGAATTCATCCATAATGATAATCATCAGAGATTTAAAAACCTGACAAATGGGAGCCACATAAAACCCCGAAAAAAGTTGAATTAATGTTATTTTAATGTGTGTGTGTGTGTGTGTGTGTGTGTAAATATATATATATATATATATGTATTTATGTGTGTGTTTATTCTGGAAATGCTATGTGGTACTAAAGTATAACACATTTTCTGAAGATTCTGTGTTATCCAGCATCAGATGAAATGTGCAGCATGCTCATAACATTTGGTTGAACTCGTCTCTGTGTTTCTCTTCCCATCTGTCTCAGAGAGATATGGTCCTGACGTGTACCCACTCAGTTCCAGGTTTCCATTTGACACTGGCCTTGTGCACTAGGAAAATATCTGTCAAGCTTCCCTTCATGTCCTTCAAAAAAAAAACGTCTGGTGTTTGTTAAAAGTACTTGTCTCTCTAATCTCTGTGTCTTTTTCGTTGTGTTGGGGCATGCTTGGGACGTGACCGTGCTGTGAATGAGGTGAATGGTTAAACGGTGCCCTCTAACCTGACCCAGGAGATGATCAACGACTTTTAAACAAGGGCCTGGGGAAACATCTGTTGAAATCATTGCTACCTCACTCCAGCAACACGCCACTGTTCCAGACTCCTCGGTCATTCCTGGATGAATTACTTCCCTGCGGTCAACATGATTCGAGGCACACGTGCGGACGGTTTGTTGAGAGTGTGGCAGAGAGCCGCGGTCCGTCCCATGCAGGCTGTTAAGCCGGTCTCTACCAGGGGATGGACCTGTCAGGCGTGCGGTCCAGACCACAGCTGTAATTCCACAGCTGTGTGAGCTTTTCAGCCTACTACTCCGTTGGCAGCTAAGAACTCCCATAGTGTCTCTTGTCTAGTCTGATTTAATCTAGTCTTCTCTTGTGTTTCAAAATATACATCGACATCTTGTTTATTTGTCAGATATGTTGACATATGAGGAATTTGACTAGGTGTAGAAAAAATTGGGGTTACATACATTTTAATCATTTTATTACTATAAAGCACTTCAAAAAGTGTTGTATTCAATATTTTTAATTAAACTAGATTTTGAGCAGCCAAGATCTGTCTAAAAGAACATAAAATATATTTTGGGCAATTTGTTTTAAAACATTCTTAACATACTGAAAACTATAGGTTACTGTTATGATGGAGGAGTTGACATCATCCTCTTTCTCTTGTGTCAATAAACCATCTCATCCTTATAGGTGAGTTTTTCCTGGCTCAGAATGGGCCTTTGGGGGGTGACTACGCATCACAGTAAGTATGATCAGACCGCATCATGACTGCGCAACAGTAAAGTCAACGAGCCTGTGTTACCTTATTTGAAATAAATCTAGGCTATGCATTTGCACCAACAATACCTCTATGCAGGAAAGACCCATATCATATTACAGATGATAGTCAATAATTGATAAGATGGATGGATGGATGCAGTGAATAAAGGCCAGTTCACACCAATGCAACTCTTTTCAACAAAACCATTTTAGAGACCGTTTGAGCAGTGTGGACTGACCAGTTGCAGACTGGTGCCATTTGGAGGTAATGGTTGCAAGGAGTTGCATTGGTGTGGACTGGTCTTTAGGGCTTGTGATGTGTATTTTCTTTCCACTATTATTTTTGTTGCGCTAGATCAATTTCCCCCTTCCTGATTCTGGCTATTTTGACCTGTCAGTTACACTTATATTAAAACCATCTGTGAACACGCAGGCATGCACGATGCATGCGTGTGCACACACACGTTTGTATATCCCAGTGGGAACCTCAAAAGCCATTTAGTTAAAAATTGCACCTTTTTTGTGTGCTAATTCTAACCCTGACCTGAATATTTACATGAAAATGCCCTTGGTACCCCAGGCACAGGAGACCAGAACAATGTCCCCATAAACAACATTTTGACAGATCTTATTATCCTTGCGGGTACTCCACATGGATAGTAGACAAACACACACACACACACACACACACACACACACACACACACACACACACACACACACACACACACACACACACACACACACACACACACTCACACTCACTCTCTTTCACACTCTTACTCACTCACTCACTCAGACACACACACACACACACACACACATACATACACACATACACACAATACACACAGCTCACGCTCTCTCTCTCTCTCTCTCTCTCTCTCTCATTCAGTTTTATCAAGTTTAACTTAAAACAGGACTGGACGGTAATATTGCGGGGGAGGGTCTGCTTGTTGCTGTTTGGTCAGGTCCAACTAGCCACGGTGGCTGCTGTAATGTGCTCTCATTGGCTGTGGCGCTGATCTCCTCGCAGATCCCTTTCATACTGTATGATATTGTGAGATGTCTAGTCGGCGACATAGCCGAATAACTAACCTGGTAGTTATTTGAAAACGGTCGGAAAGCCATCAGAGCGGATGATCGCGGCCAGATCGTCTCGCAGAGCCTTTCACACACAGCGAGCATTATCTCGCTGATCAAAGGCCGATCTGCGTCAGATCGGGGGGTTTTGTCGGCGAGTGCCAAAAAAGGTCGCCGACAGCATAATCGGACCAAATATCCTGCAGTGTGTACCTGCCTTTACTCACTCACTCACTCTTTGTATTAAAGTCCAGCTATGAGAAGAACAAAACTATTATGGGTTAGACTCAGCTTTTGCTCAAGATTCTTCTTCTTCTTTATTATTATTATCATTATTACGGGCCAGAGCTCAGCTCTGGACCTGTTTTAATGTTGCCTGTATTCTTCTGTTTCTGCCACTTTTCGCAGTTCTGGGTGAACCGTGCTGTCGCTTTTTACGAAACTCGGCCATATGGTAGATGGTCATGAAAAACGATCAAGAAATAATTCTCACAATCTTTCGTCAAAAGGTGGCGCTATAGCACTCAATTGAAAATGCCAACTTTGAACAGGTACAACTCATGCCCTGTTTGACCTACATCCATAAAACTTCAATACACACATGCGTCTTCTCATGATGAACAACTTTTACCCTCTGACTTTTGACCTCCGACCTTTAGATCTCCCACCATTTTGAATTATATGAAAAGCAGCTACAACCTATCTCCTCCTGGGATTTTGGAGCAATCTGCACGAAACCTTTTACACATGAACTTTGGACCTATGCCGACTCAACGGTGCAAGCGGATTTTCAAAAATGAAGCTTTAATGAGCCAATGAATATTGCAGTTTTATGACAATTATTCATCTGCCCCTATCACATACATGCAGACTCACATTTCTTTGAAACTTTGCCATGGATTGGATCTACCCACCTCACCTGCTGTAATTCCCTCTCAATCCATAATCACACCTGCCCTCACTCACTCCTCATTAGTCTCTCTCTCTCTCTCTCTCTCTCTCTCTCTCTCTCTCTCTCTCATCTCATCTCTCTCTCTCTCTCTCTCATCTCTCTCTCTCTCTCTCTCTCTCATCTCTCTCTCTCTCTCTCTCTCTCTCTCTCTCTCTCCTCTCTCTCTCTCTCTCTCTCTCTCTCATATTCGCCCGGGCAGGTCTGTTGGTCCAATGGCTTCTCGCTTAAGTGTGTGCCTTAGAACCTCAAGGTTGCCAGTTCAAGTCTCACTTGATGCAGACTTCATTTAAGTTGCATTGCACACAACATGATTGTGTCAATTAATGCAAGTGCAATTGTTAAAGATAACCTGAAATGCTTATTTGAGAGTATGTCTTTTCAATGTATGACATACTTCATTCTTAAAATAGCCGATCTACAATCTCAAAACTTTTCAGATAGCAACGTGTTTCTGAGCTTGTAGATCGGCTGCTTTCACTGGTTCACTTTTATCTTCAACAGACAACCTTAGCCTGGACAAAGCTATAGCACTATAGGTAGTGTTGCAGCCTGTTAATCCGAAGGTTGAGAGTTCGATTCCTGTTAATGGCAATAGGTTGAGATGTCCAATCAATCCATTCTGCTTCCATCTCTCTCTCTCTCTTCAATCTATTCTGTTTCCATGTCTCTCTCTCTCTTCAATCTATTCTGTTTCCATGTCTCTCTCTCTCTCTCTCTCTCTCTCTCTCTCTCTCTCTCTCTCTCTCTCTCTCTTCAATCTATTCCGTTTCCATGTCTCTCTCTTCAATCTATTCCGTTTCCATGTCTCTCTCTCTCTCTCTCTCTCTCTTGAGGGGTGGCCATAGCTGAGTGGTTAGTGAGCCAGCCTAGGGAGCCAGAGGCCCTAGTTGCCCCAAGTACGATTCCAGGCCAGGCCAGCAAATGAAATTTGCCCTGAGCAAGACTCTTAACCCCTAATTGCTCACAGGCCCTCATTGGAAACAAGACTGCAAGGACTTTCATGAACGGACCTGTTAAAGGAATTATCCTTATCTCTTCAATCTATTCCATTTCCATGTCTCTCTCTCTCTCTCTCTCTCTCTCTCTCTCTCTCTCTCTCTCTCTCTCTCCGATCTACAATCTCACAACTTTTCAGATAGCAACGTTTTGTGAGCTTGTAGATCGGCTACTTTCACTAGTTTTCGTTCCGAGGAGACACAAAAATGCCTTTATTGGTAAATGGTATGTGAACCAGTGATCTAGAGTAGTTCGGGACACAGAGGCTTGGTTCATAATGGACGGAAATACTTATAAATATCAACAGACACTACCAGGGAGGCCATATATCTAGCTCATTGAGAAGAGAGGTAACCTCGGAGTCCGTAGATCGCTGGTTCGATCCCTGTCCACGACAATGTATTGAGGTGATCATGATTTGGCATTCTTGGTTTACACATAGTGTTTCTTGAGGATAGGCTTAGGCGTTGTTTTACTGAGGTTAGGGTTAGTGAGGGTTTAAAATGCTCATTTGTTAATTGCATGGTCTTCTTTCTCTCAAGTTCATTATTCTATGTTTTCTATGGCTTATTGTGCATATTACTTATCATTGCTTCTTTCTGTTTTCTTTCTGCATTCCCTGGCCCCGCTTATCGCTGCTTGCAGCTATATTTCCTCTTATTCTTCCTCCGCTCCTCGTGTGAGAGACTTTCTGTGTGTGTGGGGGTTTGATTATGTCTCTGCAGTGCTGTATTCTTTATGTGTATTTTTCCTCCACCAAAGGAGTCCAGTGGGCCAGTGTGAAAACATACGCACACACATACACACATGTTGGGGTTGAATTAACACAGCGGGCGCCAGCAAATGAGTGGCTTTCATGCAGGCTCTAGAAAGTGTTTCTGTCTTCCCTCATCACCTCATCTCCACTCAGCCTTTCTGCTCTTAATTGGAAAAATGACACTGGCTCATCTGGCTTCTGTTCTCCAGAGAAGGAGGAGGATGATCAAGGGAGGCCGGAGAGGTGGACTTTTGACCAAGGCGTGTGTGAAGAAGGAGGTGAAGAGGAGGTGTTGGGTGAGTAATTATTGCTTCAGGGGTTTCCAAGGTTAGCAGCAGCAGGATCAGAGGGTGTCGGCTTCAGGGGGGACTGGCTCCACAATCCACTCTACCCACAAAACAGTACAATCCTCAATGTACAATTTTAACTCCAAGAGTGTACAAATGGCACCCAATGGGTCCATTTGGTTTCATTCATACACTTGAGTTAAAGCTGCAATCCGTATGTTTCTTGTCTTACCCAGGATTTGAGTCTGGGTCTTCGCGTGGGACACCACACTTCTACCACTCTCCGTGAGGGAATACACACACACACACACACACACACACACACACACACACACACACACACACACACACACACACACACACACACACACACACACACACACACACACACACACACTATACAAAGTTCATATGGATAGACACCAGCAGATCCCAACTTTAACGGTATCATGATATGAGTTTATGAGTCAACACACACTTAGAATAAGTGAACGTTCTAGTATCCCTTTTTGTAAAACTGTTTTTTAAACTTTTTTTCTTTCTACGTTCTAGTATCCCAACCACACCAGGGGACTGTCTTGAGTGTCATGAAATGTTTTATTGACATGAGGACAGTAATTGGGCATGAGTTTTTCTATTTCTCTGGATGCGATGGACAATTTAAATGCAAATAAGTCACAGATGATGTGTAAACCGATGACCAGTCCAGGGTTTTATATAGTTCTATTGCCAGAGATTGTTTTTTGTTTGTTTTTCTTTCAAATAATTTTGGCTCGCCAAACTGTATCCTCATTGTTTGAGTGGACGTGTGGTCATAAAAGCTCTTGAATCTTGATTCAGGGGACTGGTTTGAATCCAAAGTTTCCCTTCAGTTTGTCTTGAAAGGAAACAAAACAAAAACCATATAAAAGAAATTGGACTGGAAAGTTTGACAGAATATGATGAAAAAAAAAAAATTCAGAAAAAGTATATCAGAATAATTCAGTCCCATGTATTGACTTCAACAGAAACATTATACAAGTTGTTGTTGTTATTAAATGGCCTATTTTGTTTGCACGCCACTAAACACACAACAGCTTGCATGTACAAATTGATTCATGCATGTTATCAGAGTTCATATACTATGTATTATATGTCGTAATTACTCAAGAGCTACACTGAAGTTTTGCTCATATCAACACAGTTGTTTACTATTTTCAGTACAGCTCTGATCATGGACTTTTAATGGACTCCATTCAGTTCATGTTTATGAGCGTGCGGCCAGTGCTTCTCATTATTGTATTCGCTGTCATGATGAAGAATTACTGTATGTTTCTGTGGATCTAATGTCTTCATCTACATCATCACACAGGGATTCAGATTACTGCCTCGGCATTATGAACATGATCTGAACATGTTATTTGATTCAGACTGACTTCATTTAGGGCTCGTTTCCTGATCCAGACATTAAATATTGCACATGTTCTCATGTGATTATTGCTCACTGACACAGGATACTGACCTAAAGATGCATCTCAAATTTTTTTCCAGGGGGCCCACAGCAAAATGTGTTAATATGGCATACAAAATCAGTTGAACCACTTTAACTGTATATTACTTTGACTGTTTGAAAATAGCCAATCTATAAGCTTGCAATGTGTCAACGCATTGTGAGCTTGAAGATCTGCTATTTTCAAAATATCTTGTAAAAGGTTTAACGCAAAAGGAATTTCCTCAAGCACTAGTAAAGAATCTATATCTAAATATCTTTTATGGAGGTCCCTGGCACAAAATAGTTTCTGATGGGGGTCCGTGGCCACATACGTAAATATAACTTTGGGGGTCCTTTCCATGAAAAAGTTTGATAAGCACTGGTTTAAACAAGCATCAGCATGTGAGACTCAATCTCACCCTCTCGGAAACACACATGCCGACACACACACACACACACACGCGCGCGTGCGCACACACACGCACACACGCACACTAACACAAAACGTACCATAATAGAATCTTGCAGCATACTTCCAACTAGCTAAACCCTGTCTGTTACAAGTTAATTTTGCGGTATAACAGGCTGTTTTGTAGAGCAGACAGAGCATCTCTCCAACATGGATGTCATAGCATGTTTAGAAAGAGTTCCTACGCTACCCTAAAATATTGGCGCTTCATTTAAATTTATTGGTGTCCTTTATTGGATTAGTTGTTGCTCGAGTGCATGTTGTTCATTAAGACATCAAACACTTCACAGTCCAGTGCTCTTTTCTCCGCCTGTTGGAGACCGGGCTTAAATTCCAGTAAGTGAGAGATCAGATGGGGGTCATTTGTGGCAGCTGGGGGTGTGTAGGCAGAAGAATGCTCTGCCCCTTCTGACTCCGTTACAGCTTTTATCCCCTCTAATGGGATGACTTGGTGCGGGGATCCCAGGGGTGATGGAGGCTTTAGATACCTGGCCCCACTCCCATGCGCTGTGTACCATCTGGGCAACAGCAAAACACACTGTGCATGCCAAGACTAAATGCTGAACTTGTGGAAGGAGCCATGTACGTACATCCCCAGCTGCCGTGTAAAGGAAGGGGGTCCATGAAATATAGGCACGGATGGAAGTGGGGTTGTCTGTCCTCATAGCTGTGTCTCCACTGATCGGTCTTCCATTTTAACCCTCTTTCTCAATGCACAGTTACGCCATCCGTCCATCTGGTTCCATTTGTACACTCTGAGTTAAATTAACACAGAGGATTTTACTGTGTTAAGACAGAGAGGTCACAGCTACCACCCATGGACCTAGTTGAATATGACACCCCTACTAGTCAATGTGAGAGGGTCAGGTGATGCAGCATACGGTAAAGGGACTATGCTGAATGTTCCTGACATTGTCCACGCTTCACTGAGATCCTGAACTGCATTGTTGGATCCGGTCCGGGGTTTCCCAGCGTTACAACCAAAGTGGAGGAAAGGGAGAAGAACTGATTTGGGGCTGTGGTGAGGAAAAGTTGCCTTTTATTTGGATGTAACAGACAGACACAGTGGAGGGACTCACAGCCTCTCAGCTCTGTGCCGTTCTATGGTCTTGTGTTATTTTGTTATACTGAGTATGCTCTGTGTGTGCGTACGTGCGTTTTAGTGTTGGGACTACAGTTATTTAAAAATTCAGATTGGGGTTAGAGATCAGGCATTTAGGAGTTACAGTAGGGTTAGGGTTACATATTTTGAGGTCAAGGTTAGGATTAGGTAGTAAGTAAGTAAGGACTGAATTTAGCTCAGAGTTGCTACAGTTCAGCACATAATATTTACGGCTTTTACACTATGCAGAAACTTTGGCCATTCTTCTGCTGCATATATATTCTGCATAAACCGGCTGCTAAGCGATTCCCCCATTTATATTCTGTAATATATGTTTTCCTGTATATTGTTCTCTGGTTGCAACAAATAGTTATATATCCTATCTCAGTAGCCAAGGGAATATGCATTTCCACTTAAAAATTGTGTGTGTATTGATACTTTTTCTACACGCACACGCACACACGCACACGCACACGCACACACACACACACACACACACACACACACACACACACACACACACACACACACACACACACACACACTTGAATACACTTTACACTTTATTACTTATTGCTGCTACATTTTACTCATATAATACCTTGTTTTTGTGTTAGTTACAGTGTGCCACAGCAACATTTCACCGCACATACTTGTATGAGCATGTGCGGCATGATGAATAAATCTTGAATCTTGAGTAAGATAAGAATGTGTGTGTGTGTGTGTGTGTGTGTGTGTGTGTGTGTGTGTGTGTGTGTGTGTGTGTGTGTGTGTGTGTGTGTGTGTGTGTGTGTGTGTGTGTGTGTGTGCGTCGGTGTAAATCAAGACGTATTATTCCATGGCTCAGTGTGAGCCCCATCTGTCTTTCACATGGTGACGATAAAAAGATATGACACAATCTAGAAAGAGACCAGAAGAAATCAGTACTGCAGGCCTTCACATCCATTTTGTTCACTTCACATCCTGTTTACTTCTTAAGTTATTAATCATGGTTTTGTCCCCCTGTCATCAAAAGCAGTTGTTTAATGTCTGCTTCCATCTCATCTCATCTATTTACAACTTTAACAACAGTCGCATGAGATAAACCAGACAATGTGAGGTGGCTGTTCTATACAAACTACTCTTTAAATGGAAACAGTAGGCTAATAATTGATTGTTTTTGTCTGTGATGGTAGTGATGGTTGTGGTGAGTGCTCTCTTAACACATCAGTCCAAAATCTCACACAGTTGTTCAATTGGTGACTGTGAAGGCCGTAGCATATCACCTTGTATGTCCAAATCTGTACATGTTCAGAAAATGTGTTCCAATGGATCCAATGTAGTCCCAAGCTCTTGCTAATACTTTTCTTTGGTTAAATATTTATAAAAAGTACAAACACACGTAACCACTTTCATCTTCAAAGATTTTCAGAAATGGCAGATCTTGTAAATCGGCTATTTTTGCTACTTTTGTCCAAAACTGTTCTACGACGAAGTGGGGCGTTCATTTACGAAGTATGGAGATACAAGGTTTCTGCCTGACAGCAACGATATGATTCACATCATTCACTTAACATCTGTGACCTCTTGTGCCCTTTGAATGGGGGTCATTGTCATCCTGGAAGAGACCACTGCCATCAGGATGGAAATGTTTCATCACAGGATAAAGGTGATCACTGAGAATAACTTTGGACTTGATTTGCAGTTGATCCCTTTCCTAATCTCTCAATCCCTTCAAGTGGACAAGTTGATCCACAAAATGCCCCCCACAGCGTAACAGCCACCAAACCCTCACTGAATTGGTCAAGCTATCAGGCCGGTACACCTCTTTGTGGTGTAAATGTATATGGTAAAGGATGACTCATCTGACCATATGACTTTTATTTCTACATCTCTGTAGATAAGTGCCCAGGGGCCAGCTTCCGAGTTGTAAATTGAGGCTATATAGGAAGAGACAGTTCATATGAATGGCCCGTCGCTGTTTCACACCTGCTGGTGTCGGAAGTAAATAAGCTCCATTCAAGCGGATGGGTTTTTGCCGAACTTTACACTTGATTTTATTGCATTCAGTCCCCACCCCCGCCCTGATCCCAACCAATAGCATTCATTTCCGAGTGCACAGGATATAGAAAGATGGTGGATTTGAAATCGTTGAAAAATAGGCTTCATTTACGGTCTGTAGAGTCTATGGGCGCAACGTTGTCCATACTTTTTACTGTCTGTGATCAGTGCCTATGGTTTTTACACCACTGAACTCTCAAATGTGCCTTCATCTCTGTAGTTTGCAGACTGTTCTGATCATGTCCTGCATTGACATTAGTCCACGTTACTCTTCAGTTTTTTCTATATCACGCATTTGCACAATAATGCACAAAAAATGCATGCATAATATTTTTGGGTCAGAACATATCTTGCTACATTGCTTTGATTTCCTCAAGCCAAGCCTTCACCTCTGCTTTTTCTGCTCTCAATTTGTGCCAAGTAAAAAAGAAAAAAGAAAAAATACAGTGTGGCTTGAGTTCAGTCCCTTGTGGTTTTCTGTTTGTTGTGGGGATGAAGGGGCATCAGACACCAGCTGTTAGAGTGAAGTTCAACTGTCTGCTGTGGTTGTATGGGTGAACCAGTGCTCTCTAATGCCTCATTTATTCTCCACTGTATGATGGTGTCACACCAAAAATGGCCAATCCAAGCTCTGTACTGTAGTTTGGCAATTTTACTCATTATTTTTCGGCTAAATGGGGTGCACAAAATACTTGTCGATTGGCTATTGTCGATGTGCGATGCTGTCGTACAACTAAGTATAAATCAGGGCTCAAAGCTGACTGTCTGTCAACACCCTGCCAAGTCGCACAATCGTAACTCAGCAGCACCTCGTGGCTCCATGGCCCCAGAGTGTTATGAAGAAATGCACAGAGAGGAAGAAAGCAACACATTCATACGTGGCACAGAAGCTAGGCAGAAAGAAAATGACCTCATAATGATATACAACATAAGAGTCTAAAAAGTTCCGCTCCCCCAGAGTTGTTTGAACCCACTGACATTACCACCCTTAGAGCCCCAAATCTTGAAAGTGAAATAAAATAAAGTTCTATAATTAAAACGCTACAAAGTGCATTTTAAAACAGAAAACAAGTGATAGGGTGGCGCTAGAGTTAGGGCCATGGGGTCACCAAAATCAGTAGAGTTTATTCTTCGGAGAGCATGAAGGAGCACAGCAAATTCCATGGCAATCCAGCCAGTAGTTTTCAAGACACGTTGTATGGTCTGTATCAAATCATGGATGGACTGTCTGACTGATCAACGTCACCATCCTTACGCGGAATTCACAACAGCAGCGGTATTCTGCTTCTGCGTTCTGATTTGGCGTTAGAACCGTGTTGCGAGCAGGGCTAAAAGCCCACATACTGTAGTTCCAGAGAGAAAAATTAAAATGTTAGCCAAGAAATATCTACCAGTGCTGGTGAGAGGATTTAATGCTTAAGACTTAAACAGTTTGACAGATGAGTGAGACTAAATTGATTGTTCTGAAACGTAAAGCAGTACGTTTTGCATGAAGGCAGCTGGTTGTGATTTGATCGTTCTCAGCAGGTCAGGGAAAATCACGCAAATAGTGTTTTGGGAGTAAAGAGCTTTAATAACAGTGGAGGAGAACTCTACGCTGCAGAGCCACAACGTGATAATAGAGACCTTTTGTGGAATGACCATGTCATGTCACACACCACAAAGAACAAATGCAGTTTCTCCCTTCTATATTATAACACACAGACACCTTCTTTCCGTCTAAAGAGCAGAAGAAGAGAGAGAAGACAAGATAAATAGAGGCAGAGAGAGAGAGAGAGAGAGAGAGAGAGTGAGTTCTTTTGAGTACATCCAAGTCAAGTGTATTCCTTTCCTGGAGACAGTTGGAGCAGGTCTCTGTTGAATAATAGCATTGTTAACATAGATCAGCCAAGGGCTTGTAGGAGTTGAGCACAGGGCTAGACAGCTGCAGCCCAGCCTGTGGTTGGGCTGCAGTTCAACTCTGCTCAGCCATGGACCTCCACCATCGGTGGCTTGCCTGTCCTTGTGGTAGTAGTAGCCGCAAAGCGGTGCCACCGATCTCACCATCTGCACGCCCGTCAACTGAACCCACCAGATTTAGGATGTGCTGTACGAAGGGAAACGAGGCCGGGAACCAAAATGGGGAGCGAAACTAGGCATCTGTGTAATGTATTGCATCTGCCCCTGCCACGTTGAAGCCGCATGTTAGAGAGAGAGATCCAACGTGATGACAGTTTGAACATACACCTGTTGTTTTGCCACAGCGGCAGAGGGCCGTTATTCTTTCATTAGGATTAGAGAATCAGTTCTGAAGCGGTCAGGCTCTCTGATGTATGAGTTGGGGAGAAGGGGAGAGGAGGTGTTGGAGAAAGTGAAAAACAGAGGTGAATGTGCTCGGCCAAAATGCAGCGCCAAGAAATTCTGTGTGACTGAAAAAGCCCCCGCGCCCCTCCCGCTTTCTCCTCCAACTGAAAGACGTTCTGTCTGGAAAAAAGGGGACCAGAGGAGAAAGAGGATGGAGAATTAACATTTGGGAGTGCTGTGGTGTTATAATATTGTGCATTATGCCAAAATGCACTGTGCACTGGCACATAGGCTACACACACACACACACACACACACACACACACACACACACACACACACACACACACACACACACACACACACACACACACACACACACACACACACACACACACACATACATACAGTAGCAAAATCCGGGGTGTTCAGTTGACTCTGGAAGTACCTATAAGGGTCAATTTGGCATGGAGCTCATTGAGACATGGAAGCTGTGAGTTTTCTCCTGTTGTTGGTAGAGACTGCCTCTCTCCCCCAAACTCTCTCTATAATGACTGGCTGTGTTTTCCTAAGCTTCCTCCAAATGGATTCCTGGTGTCAGAGACGAGGCTGGTGTTTTCTCTAGGCTTTCTTAACCCATTTAGACCTGAGGCCGATTCTAAAAACGCCTTCTGAAACCTAACCATAGTTTTCTGAAAACGTTTAAATTCTTACTAAAAATAAAAATAGAAAATGATGTTACTATATGTATAGCAACAACTGATGAGACACAGAGGTGGCTCCCGGATTGAAAGGTATAACAACGTATAGGTAGCAACAGGTCTCAATGGGTTAAGCCTGATTTATACTATATTTGATGAACTCTTAATTAAGCATTAGGCTGTCTATGTGCTATTTGGGATTCTGGTGAATATTATAAACAGACATACTGTATGAGCAACGCGTACTTCAGGCCAGTCTGACAGGGCACTGGTATCCAGTGGTATTCACTGGTATACTGCCGGGTTTGTTTCAGGCTGCATGCCCGTCATAGATCAGTTTGCAATTAAACAGTTGCCACATGGAATGTTTTGTCACTAGAAGTATGCGTGGCAATGTGTTGCGAGTTGTAAATCTCCCAGACATCTCCCTGTTGGTTGGATTTATAGGAAACAATCAGCCACAGATTAGTTTAAAACAGGAATCAGCCAGTTGGAATCCAATTAGTGAGTGGCATTGCCTCATCCTTGTGTCAGTATGTCTGCCAGGGGTTTCACAAGAGAGAAATGAAATACCCTGAAGCCTGGACTGTGTTGGATCTGCATTGAGAATATTATTCTCAGTAAAACTAGCTCAATGCTTTCAGCACTTGTTGGAAAGTGACATTAAAGCGGTCTGTTCCCTTCCAGCAGGAGTGAGGGGCTATTTGTTTGTGTTTGATAATGTGGTGTTTGTGATTAGACACTGAGTGGGGTCTCACTTTGAACTGCGCACACTCTACATTTCCTCTGTTCTGATGCCTGCAGGGACGGGAATTGGCCGACCGGTCCGGCTCCCAAGAGAAGAGGAGAAGGGGCCGGTTAGAAACCTCGCTCCAAACCTCAGTGAATTCCTGATGAAGGAAAGAATGCAGCAAGAAGCCACGTTCCCTTCCTTTCTACTTGTTTTCTCTTTCTCTTTTTCAAACCCACTAAAACCTCCCATCATGCACCATGTTGGCTCCCACTGCTCGTCATTCAGTTGAACAGTCCTCCTGGCAGCGGCACAGTCATAAAATCCCTATAGTGAAGAATATCTGGCAGATGGAGAGCGGCTCTGGAAACGTCTCTGCTTCAATACGAGAATGCAATAATAGCTCAACAGATGCATTCCTCCACTGATAATATATCTATTGTTACTGTGGAACGTTTTATCGGTTTCTTGTGGATCGCAGGGCGTGTCAAGCGAGGGTCAATAGATCTGGATTGACCGGGAAATGAGAGGCTTAGTTGTTCTTTATTCCCGGGCCAGCAGTAGTTGCATAGGAAATGTCATGTTAACAAGAGAGACTCAGTGATTGATGTCCATTAATTATCTTAATATGCAACAGTGAAGATCAAAACATACCATATCATAGAGTTCTGGCATCTGGAGGCCTGCTTGTGAAGGCTACTTTGGCCTGGCGCTGCTCCACCAGCTTCTTGATGAGCTCTCAAGGCAAGGCAAGGCTATTTGTTTAACACATTTCAACAATAGGACAAGTCATAGTGCTTTGCACAAAACATTATTATGAAGACAAAGTATGAAAGAGAGACTTTATAAAAGGACTCTTGAATACGATGAAAAAGTTATTACAGAGTTATGAGAATATAAAATAAAATAAAACGTTAAAATAAAACACTAACAATAAGACACAAATAAGAGAATAAAGTTACAGTGCAGCACAAGAAATTAATCAAAAACCTCAATAAAAGGAAGTGGCATACAGAAAGGTCTTCAGTTTTGATTTAAAATAAATGGTTGTAGCAAATGCGCAGTTTTCTGGAAGTTTGTTCCAGATATGTGGTACATAAAAACTATTAAAACATTAATGCATTAATAAAAAAATCTGAAGTTATATCAAGTTGATCAAATCAATTTGTTTCTCTGAAGTATGGACATGTTGTTACCGCCCTCAAGCTGTCACTTTTTCTGCGAAACCATTCTGAGGTTATGTCTGATTTTATTTGTGTTAGTTTAACACAAATGTAACCAAATGGACCCCTAAGGGTCACAGATACACTCAAACACACACACCAGTGTTTGGTCACTTGACCCAACCAGAGTCGCTGTTATCAAGGCTGCTTGGTTGCCTGGCAACGTCATTGTTCCCGTGGGAGTGCCTTTGGGAAACCGTGGCGATAAAATTCCAGAGCATTCCAGTCAGGACTCAGGTGTCCCCTCAGCCTCTCAGAGACCTGTAATGTATGTGTGTGTGTGTGTGTGTGTGTGTGTGTGTGTGTGTGTGTGTGTGTGTGTGTGTGTGTGTGTGTGTGTGTGTGTGTGTGTGTGTGTGTGTGTGTGTGTGTGTGTGTGTGTGCTTGCACATGCACACGCACGCGCACGCAAAGAACAGGTGAATTCTGTCTGAAGTTCATTGAGGGAGGAGAAGTAATAAAACAACCACACCCACCCATCCAGTTCAGCCTATGTCTCTCTGTCCAGACTGTTGACTCACACAGTTTTCAGATGCTTCCGTCATACAGCGAAGGAAGTGCTGAAAATGACCCGCGGGTACAGCAGATGTCCCACCTCCTCCCAGCTTCCATATCGTCTTTAAATAAAATGAGTCAAAGCATATTTAGCTTGCTACGAATCAGAAATGGGAATTCAAAAATGTGTTTTAAAGATATTTTAAATATATATTTTCGTCAACGGAAATGATGACAGCTTCCTTTCTCGGCTTTCGGGAGGTGTAGTTCCAGACTCTATATAGTATATACTGTAGCATTCTGAGATTGTGGAATAGTTGTCTGGCTACGCATGACTAGTTCAGCCTGGACACATCATGACTCAGACCGGGACTCAAACGCACGTGCTTATCACCACATACTGGGGATCTCAAACAGGAGGGAGTTTAAATAACCCTCATCAGCAGCACTCTGTTGTTGACTACGACTCACCTGTCGCTATTAAATCTCTCCAGTGAGGTCAGAGCCACGCAGGAATGTGGAGCCGGAGGTCTGCTGTAAATATCAGGGACTGTTTACTGAGGTCTTTTACAGCAGAGCACTTCCTCTGCTCTGCCCACTGAAGTCTGACTTATACTTTGTCGTGTCGTTGCTGTCGGGCAGAAACCTCTTATCTCCATGCTCTAACCATTTGTGTTTTTTTCCCGTAAATTAATGGCATTCAAAAATATGTCATTCATACTACAGCGTCTGCTGTTTTGTTGGTGCGCTACACTGTCATGATGGACTATAAAATTAGGCACGTTTCTCTGTCTCTCCCATGGAAAACAGCTTGTTCCCTCCATGCTCTGTATTTCAATCATGACTTTTTCATGTGATGACTTCTCAGTATGGACCCCATATTGACAGTGGTGGAAAATGTACTCACGCATTTTTCAGAGTATCAATACCACAATGTAGGAGTGCTGGAGTGCTCAACATTTTACTTGAGTTAAAAGTACAAAAGTATCAGCATCAAAATATACAAATGTAAAAGTACTCATAATGCAGAATGTCCCATTTCACAAAAAGCTCACAAAGTGTCACATCGCAGCACGTTTTGAGCTTGTAGAACCATGAAGTATAAAATAGGGCTCAATTGGTTTTGGTGTGTTTTGTAATAATCTAAATCGGCAAAGTAACTGTATATAGTAACGAAAATTGACAAATAATTGTAATGGAGTAAAAAGTACCATATTTGCCTCTGAGATTAAGTAGAATAGAAGTATAAATTACCGGGGGGAAAATACTCAAGTAAAGTAAAATTACCTCAAAATTGTACTTGAGTAAGTGCACTTAGTTATTTTCCATCACTGCGGGAAGGGTTAGAAATTGTACTTCTAGTCCTTCTGTCTCACGGGGGGACTCTGGTGTTTGCTGGCAGGGAGATGAATAACTGATGTGTGTCCTCTCAGCTGCTGAGAGCTGCTGGTCTCTTTTAAATCACTTCTCAAAACACTCTTTTATAGACTTGCTTTTACTACCTCATTATAGTCTGTTTTTGTGTTCTTATCTTTTTATGCTCTTTCATTAAGTTTCTGCACACTCTTTATCCGTTTATGCTCTTTTATTATGTTTCTTGCACAAATGTTAACTTTTTTAAATAAAATCTTTGATGCTTTGTGAAGCACTTCGTAACTCTGTTTTAAAAAAGTGCTTTACAAATCGAATGTATTATTATTATTAGTAGTAGTAGTATTACTGTTTATCAGAGCAGGAAAGACCACTCTGGATCAATTTTGTTTAAATTGACAGTTCCCCCATAGATATTGTTTGATACAGACATGACATCTGACCTCTTCACACACTTCACTGCACTGCACGGATATGGTATTTAAAACCATATAAAATAAGTTAAATAAGAAGAACTAATAGACAGTAGTACTAAAAAAATAAAGTTATTAACAGCATAAACACATTTGTGAATGTTAGTAGCAACGTCCCGGCGTGATTTATAAGCTCATGAATGTCATAATAATAACTCTGTGACTTAATATGGAAAACGGGACTGGGTTTGCAGGGAGGCTGCCATCATGTGCGAACTTTCATCACTTGACTTGGCTGACCAATCATCTTTATGTTTCCACCAGGCCAAACGGGAAGTTTTCTTTTCATTTCTGTTTTCGAAAGATTATTTTGAAGCCTTCCGTCTTTGGGTAGAAAACACAGTGAAAGGGAGACAGGAAGGTGAAAACAGGGAGGAGTTCATGTGGTGTTGTGTTATATCAGTACATTAACTGACTGAGCCACCAGGATGCCTCAAGTGGGTTTGAGGGTACATCCCATAGTCTGGAGGGACAGTGGGCAGTGTTGATGCTTGTACAGAAAATATCAAAGAAAATATTTGTCGTGTACGGATTGGAAAAGTATTCAGGGAGTGTATTCCTTGGCCTGCCCTGCTGGCAGTATGCATGAAAAGCGCCGCATATTGGTACATCAGTTTGTGAGTTTAGCTGCACACGAACACATACACACAGGGGCGAAAACATATTCTCGGCTTGGGGTGGGGGGGGGGAATGAGGTGTACCATCACCACACTAGGGAATGCACACAAGCAATCAGCCTGTATAATGCAACTTCACCACTGAACACCACATTGTGATTTGTGCCGCTTTGTGCACAAACTTCGCAGAATTATTTTGTCATACTTTGTTTTCTTTTTTCCCACCTTTTTGATTGGAGAGCAGAGAGACATTGCAACACAGGTCTCCAGCATGAATACTTTGTTGATGTACTATATCAGGTCATCTACCGGCGCGCCCCCAAGGCAGGATGTTTTAAAGGTGTCATGGAAGACTACAGATCCTTGGACAGATTTTGACAGGTTCCTGTCATCCTATAGCGTAATCCCTCACACACCCTCTAGCGCTGCCGCCATGTGCCGGGGCCGGGTTTATCAGGACAACCTTTCCCTCCTGTCCGCTCCCTTCATGGCTCAGATCGGAGGCAGCCAGTTTGCATTCTTCGTTGCCGTCTCTGCTAACTATGTTTTCACTTTTTTCCCTCCCTCCTTTCTTCCTGCAGTTCACACTGCCAAAGAGATGATGACATCATGCAGAGCGGCGGTATAGGCCCTGTGTGCGTTACCCACGGCCTTGCAGGAGATCCAGGGACCCACGGCAGGAAGGGTGAGGGTTGGCAGGGGGGGGGGGATGTTCCTCAGTGGCAGGGTGAACACAGAGAGGTTCCACGTTTTGAAAAACCTTTTATTCTTTTAGCTGTACCTATCTTGGCCAACTCTCCCAAGATCTGGTCCAGCCAAAGGAATAAAGGCTTTTAAAAAACATGGAATGCTGGAGATTGAGTGCTTTGGACTTTTTCAGTAGTTTAAACACTACTCTCTTGGACACGAACCCCACCTCGCAATGAACACCTCTCCTTGTTCTCTTTACGGAGAGTGGTTTCGGGAGAAACTGTTACATCTTGGGAAAAGTTCAATGCAGTGTAGGCACAGGTGAGGTACAGTAGTAAACTTTGATTTTAACAACACTAATAAAGTCTCAACATACGGATTCGACAACTTGAAAACGGCTTAGAAGAACTTCCTGATGATAAGAGGGATTCTGAGAGAATGAGGGAGTGAAAGAAGCAGACAGATTAGAAGGGAGGGCATGGAGCAGAGGAGTAATAAATATAACTAGACGATAAAAAAGGAGACATAAAGTAGCGTTGTGCTGGCAGGAGAGTAGAACGGGGACATTCTTTGTGTTCTCGGGCTCCTCGCTGTAAAGAATGACTTCAGAGTCTACGGATTCTGCAGGGGATCCAGGGGTTACTGAGTGACAAGATGGCAAGGAGGGTCAAGAGCCCTAGCTATTGTTATGAAAGATTTGTTCTATGTGTTGTGAGGCCCAGAGATCACTGGCTTGAATCTGGAGCCAATTATAGGATTAAAGAGTACAGGGGAAACCCCTGTGATCCTGTTAATAATCCCTGTTTGCTTTCAAAACTGTCTGCATGTCAGCTGAGTGATCCTCTGAGCCACCTCAGTGGCAATGGGAGGGGAAGTGTGTGTGTGCGTGTGTGCGTGTGCGTGTGCGTGTGTGCGTGTGTGTGGGTGTGTGTGTGGTGTGTGTGTGTGTGTGTGTGTGTGTGTGTGTGTGTGTGTGTGTGTGTGTGCATGCGTTTGTTTATTGTGAACATGTGTGTTTGTGTTGGTTGGTATGGTAGAGGTTTGGGTTGTTCAGGGTTCCTACACAAGTAGCCTATGGAAAGTATGGAAAAATTAAAACAAAGCATGGGGAAATATGTATGTTTTCAGACTATTGTCCCTATTCTGTTTTCTAAATGACCAAATTCAGATTTTCTAAGAGTAAATTGATCATACAAGCATTTTTCATGGCCACTGTGTGTGAGAGCACAGGCCAGAGAGAGCTTGATGTCGTTAAAAGTAAGGTTCAAATTATATTGCATATGAACATCCCTTTTGTTATTGTGAATAGGGGTTGATAATATACAGTTATTTCAATTCACATGACAAAATCTGAATAACAATTGCTCTGTCTTAGCATTGCCTGGATTTTGGGTCACTTTCAGGCTGATGTCCCAATTTTGGGCGTGTAGGCAAATTTCTTCAAACAATTTCACAATGCCGCTGTGAGCTTGTAGATCGGCAATTTTCACCATTCAATCGTCTCTGTCGGGTGATCTACAAGCTCACAAAGCTTGGCACAGCGATCATGATCACAATGCATACACAATTGTGGGCTTATACTATAGATCGACCATCTTTGGCACTGTTTCGAGCTTGCAGATCTGCTACTTTTGATGCTTTTGTGTGACTATGACTCCAGCCCTTTGGCTCACACTGAATGTTTTTCATTCTCTCCTTATAGAGAAGTGTAAGAGTGGGGTTTGAACCAATGATCCTGGGAACATCTAGAGCATCGTAACACACTGATGTACCCCAAATTAGAATCACATTTCAATGTGACTAACCCTATCTCAGTAGGGGAAGGTGCAATTCTTTGTATAATTGTCAGTATAGATTTGTTTTTGCGCATTATTCAGAATTTTAAACACTTTACACACTGACACACACACTTTACACTGTATATTGCTTATTGTGGCCAAGATTTTACTCATATTATACCTGGCTTTTATTATATATATTTTTTATATGTTTTTTTGTTATTGATACATGCCATACCAGCAATATCACTGCACATACTTATGAGCGTGACAAACATATCTTCTTGAATCTTGAATGTTGGGCTGTGCTGTAAATGCCAGGCAGCAGAAAGAGTGATATATTCTTTAAACTGTATCGCTTCAGTGCTCAGAGGCAATAATGCTACTTTGAGATTGCCTAACTGCAACATGGACACGTGTCTTCAATAATATGCATGCTGTGTTAGGCTACTGTATATCAAAACCGTACAAGCATATGGACATTGTTAACTTATTGCAAAGTAAAATGAAGCATTTAAAAAATACATTTTTGAAAAGCTTATCCAGAACAATAAATGCAGTAAAGCTTATACCAAAAACACAAAACATGCTAGTAGTATAATTTAAGTGATAATGAGAATTATATTCATCCGTATTTAAATGGAGAAAAATTCAGTCACTGATGGGGGTCACATGCAGATGATTTGATGCCAGTGGGTGTCACAGAACACAGAATGGTGTGGTGGAATTGGAGACAGATGAAGATGCAGGCAGCCGGAGTGCCATAAAAGCAATGATTTAATATAATACAACTCTGTTCAGCTGAGTAGGCAATGTGAGAAAGAAAAAAGGAGATGACATGAAAGAAAGAGAGGGGACGATTTCATGCAGACCTGTGGAATAGTCTGTCTGCGGGAGCTGACGTGAATGAAATAGCACATAAATCAATAAGACAATGTATTAATTCAGGGGTCTTTTTCAGGCCAAGGACCCCTTAGCTGAGAGAGCTGTATTTTATGGTATAAAATTGTGTTGCAGATTAAACTTGTTCATAGATTTCATAGATAGCATCATTATAGACTTGTTTGACAGCAACATCATCAGTGTTGTGTAATTTAATGTTTTTGCTTGTTTGTTTACACATTATCTTTTCTGTTAATCTATGTTGGATTCATGTGTATTTTCAGACATTTAACCAAACCCTTAATACTTTGTAAACATGATCTTTGGCTCTGTACTTGGTCTGCTCTTTTTTCCCTCTACACCAAACCTCTTTGCCGAAAATAGCAGATCTACAAGCTCACAATGCTATGCGTCATGTTTTGAAGACATCCATAGCAACGCTTGATGCACTAATAAAACCACAATGGAATAGCATGCTCTTTGGCTGTGTTAACTTAAGATGTTCTGTAGATGTTCCCAAGATCAGTGATTCAAACCTCACCAAGATTGTGTTTCTTTTGACTCCAAAAGCTGTTTTGAAGTCAAACATCCAGAACAACACTTACTTATTAAAGCACTAGGAAAACTATGACGTAATGGCAAGTCCACTGTGTTAAGATGTTCTATAGTTGTTCCCAAGATCATGGTTACAAACCCTGCACGTCATGGTTGTTTTTCTCTTTACTCCTAGGCATGTTTTGAAGGCTAACATCCATACCAACACTTAATAATAATAAACCACTAATGAAAATGTGATGAAAGAGAGAGAATGGTGGCTTACTGTCTTAAGACACTCTCTCCAGGTTCCCATGGTCCTGGATTTAAATCCAGCCAATGTTGTTCTGCTCTATAACTGCAAAGCATGTTTTGAAGACTAACATCCATAACGACAGTTAAAGCACAAGGAAAACTGCAATAAAACAAGGAGCATGGTGGCTCATAGTGTTAAGACAAACACAAGTGTAACAAACTGATCCGACTACTTCTCGGACTGGGGCCCATGACCCACCTCTCTCCCACTCACTTTGCCAGCCTAGGCTGGCTCAGGGTGGAAGACAGGGTTAAACAACTAAAAATGGGTCTGGTCTTCAAAATTGTAAATGCAGATTTGCCCGAAATGCCCCCTATACCCGCATATCTGTATAAATACCTCGAAAAAGTTAGTGACACCCACAGCCACGAAACTAGAGGGAGCGTAAACAACAATCTGGTACCACCCACCCATAAAACAAACATGGGCAAATTCTCCTTCTATAGCACAGCCACCAAGGAATGGAATAGTCTAACCCCATCCCTCAAAAAATGCAGTTCGCTGGGCTCATTCAAAACAGCCCTAAAAACTCATCTTTCTGGAGGCCGAAAGAGGAGATAGTACCAGTTTCCCTGTAGACAGACGACCCCCCCCCCCTCCTCTTTTTTGGACATATTTTGTATTTCCTCATGCATTTTTTTGTATATAATCGTTATTTTTCCATGCTTCACCCCCCCCCCCCCTTTTTTTGTACATTTATTTTTTATTTTAATTTTTTTCATGCTCCTTTTTTTTGGTACATAGTTGTATTTTTTCTGTATTATCTGTATTTTCATATTGATTTTTGAACTGTTTGGTTGCTACTATATATGTCTATGAAATTAATTCAAGGACCCCAACAGAAACAAGTCCGCAAGGACTTTTTTGGCCGGACCTTTTAGACAAAAGCATTATAAATGTAACTGTGTTGTTTTACATTCTTTTGCCTAATACAAATTTCAATCAATCAAACTTTACCCTGAAGCATGCAGTGGTGGAAAAGTACTCACATTGTTTACTTATGTAAAAGTATCAATACTGCAATGTAGAAATACTCTGTTACAAGTAAAAGTGCGGATTAAAAATGTACTTGAGTAAAGGCATCAAAATCTGGTAAAGGTCTGCTTTCTGTCCCTAAAACCAAAACGAATGTGGGGAAGCAGCATTTAGTTTTTATGCACCACATATCTGGAACTAGCCATGGTTCACATGACGCTTGTATACAAGCGTCATGGTGCCGAGTCCCCCTGGTCTAAAGTTGTGTTCGATTTTTTCACATTGCCATCTCTCACATAAACATAAACGTTCAGATTTCAAATATAAAGTGCTTACCACCGAGCCACGGATGTTACAAGGCGATGCGGACCGCGATGAGTACCCGTATCTCCCGTATTGTTCAATAAAAAGCATTTTAATCCCATCGCCGGCCATTTTCTCCAAATTGTCTCCGATACTTTCAACCATGCGACACTAATGGTTGGGAGGTGTATTGCACTCTGATACATTACAAAACAAAAAAAAACAAAAAAAGAAAATGGCCGGCGATGGGATTAAAATGCTTTTTATTGAACAATACGGGAGATACGGGTACTCATCGCGGTCCGCATCGCCTTGTAACATCCGTGGATCGGTGGTAAGCACTTTATATTTGAAATCTGAACGTTTATGTTTATGTGAGAGATGGCAATGTGAAAAAATCGAACACAACTTTAGACCAGGGGGACTCGGCACCATGACTGTCATGGTATGACAGTCATGTTTCAGGGCTAATCTGGAACAAACTCCCAAAAAACTGCAGGTCTGCTACCACTCTTTCTTTCTTTCTTTCTTTCTTTCTTTCTTTTAAAACACGACTAAAGACCTTTCTGTTTGCCGCTACTTTTGATTGAGTTACTTTTCTTTTCTCTTTTTCTTTCTCTTCTGTACTGCAATTGTATTTGTTATTTTGACTTGTTTTACTTTGTTTTGTTTTATGCATCTAAAGTCATTTTGTAATTGTGTTTTCTTTGCTTGAAAGCACATTGAATTGCCTTGTTATTGAAATGGGAAAATATCATATATCCTGGGTGAACAGACAATGTTGATATCCTTTTATTTTGTGTTTTGAGCCAAATGCTTTTATTTTGAAAAGAGTTTTGGATGACGTTACTACCTGCGCAACACACAGAGACAGTATGACACAACAGCAGTGTGGAGACACATGTGCTGTTTCTTTGCTGCAAAAAGATTGCATATTGTTTATCTTTTGAGATGATCAATTATAGTTTTAGCACCCCCCGAAGAGGCATAAGGTTAGTAGCCATGGACTGTGCTTGCTACATACAAAACAAGACAGGATATAAAGGACAGAGGACTATTGCTAAAAATGCATTGTTGAATTGTTTACATCCTTTTCAGCATAATGGGTTTTATTGAAGGACTTTGAATGAAAGAAATGTATTTCTGCAACAAAGGTGTATGATGCTATGGATAATAAGAACTAACTAAACCAGAGTTTAGTTTGCTACTCCTTCTGTAAAATGTGTTGACATTGAAAGGTTTGAATTGTGCATTGCAAATGAGGGTATTTGATGTTACAGTATTTCATTCACTTTGGTTTAAAAACGTCATTATTTCATGTCAGTTTATGCACTTAAAGTTGTACAATGCAGAATCACAAATAACGATTTTTAGCAACCTCTGCTGGTCACTACCGTCACTGCATACAATTTCCCTAGTCCTCGATTACCCAGAATTCCATTCGTTTTCACCGGAAGCCGGAAGCGTTTCAAAAAGCGATCTTTTAATTGTTTTATACTATCTACGGATCGTTTCTCTTAGCCAGTGGAGCATTAGTTACCATGAGCTGTGCTTTCTTTTTCTGTTCTTTTTCGATCTTCCAATCCTACATTATCTTAAAATCAGCGTGAGGTTCCTTTTTGTTAATAGCGCGGTAGTTCCTGGCCAAACAGGAAACCGTTGCGGTAGTTCCTGAGGACGTCGGCCACGACGTCATGACGTTGGCCAGGAACGTCATTTTCCCGGGAAAGTCCCCCCCGTACACGTTCAATAGAAAATATATAAATAAAAGGCTTCCGGGGGTGAAATTCACGGAGTGGGTGTTGTGAAACTTTTGCCACTCGCAAAAGATATACAATTTAACTTTAGTTTTGTTGAAAACGTTACCTAGTATTACTTTAAAAAAGGTCAAAAAGGGCATTTCATATGTTATATTGAGTTAAAAACAGCTGCTATGAAAGGAAAACGAGTTCATTAAATGTGATGATGTTGAAGTCATATTGTGCCTTAATTCATTGTAAAGTCATTACAGTAATGCTGACTGATGGTCAAAGCTATGTTAAAAAGCACTTTCAGTACAGTTTTGAATGTGCCTTTATTTACTTTTGGAGCTTCTGGTAATGTTATGGTACATATGGCTACTGTTGTTCTTTCACAAAATATGGGAAACTAACAGAGTATTTTTGTTTGTGTTTTTTGTACTGTCTTGTCAGTTCTTACGGTGGTTTTTGGATCTTAATAAATTCATGATCATCAGTTCAAGTCTTGACTATCTTTCGGTGGGGACCGCTACACCTTTCCTCTACATGTTCATATGGTCCTGGGTTCAAATCCCACCAAGGCTGTCCACTCTTTACTCTGAAGCAAGTTTTGAAGGTTAACATCCAGAACAACACTTCAAAGCACTAAAGAAACCAGTGTAAACTGAAGGTTTTGTAGGGGAGAGGATAGGTTGCTGATGCTGCTGCCTATACTGAGTCAGAATGGCATGTTCAAGCCCAATAACACCCCAGTTGGGCTGGATCACAAACCCCATTGATGCAATGAAGTGGGGACAGGGAAGCGTGTCCGATTTTGCCAACATATACATAATGCTAAGTTGGTTGGAATCCTACTAAGGACGTTTGGATTGTCAAAATGCACCTTTCATTAAAACACTGGTATGAAGCAGCCTTAATGATACTCCCACAAGAGAAACGTACATACCTGACAATCAAATTACAAAAAACACTTTCACCTATAAACTCCATTCACACTTTTTATAATTCATCTTACTGTGGACACAAATGCCTGAACTTTTTACTTTGAAATGTTTTGTAGTTTTTGAGATATTTAACTTTTAAAACATACATCTGAAAACCAGCAAGGACATCTTTCCAACTTTTACCTGGCGCTTTTACCTTTATCTAATCTTTCACTGAAGAACATGCAAGAGACCAGAGAAAGTATGAACCATGGTGGAGCAGTGGTTAAGATACAGGCCTTGCACACAGAAGATCTTGAGTTCAAAACCAGCAAGGACATCTTTCCAACTTTTACCTGGGGCTTTTACCTTTATCTAATCTTTCAGTGAATACCACGCAAGTTAACAGAACGAGTAGGAACCTCTGTGGTGCAGTGGTTTAGATACAGGGCTTGCTATCAGAAGGTTCCCGGTTCAAATCCAACCAGGACATTTTTCCAACTTTTACCTGACTCTTGCACCTTTATCTAATCTTTCACTGAAGAACTTGCAAGAGACCAGAGAAAGCATGAATCATGGTGGAGCAGTGGTTACGATACAGGCCTTGCACAAAGAAGGTTCTGAGTTCAAAACCAGCATGGACATCTTTCCAACTTTTACCTGGGGCTTTTACATTTATCTAATCTTTCACTGAAGAGCATGCAAGTGAACAGAGTACGTAAAAACGATTGTGGTGCAGTGGTTTAGATACAGAGCTTGTAACCAGAAGGTTCCAGGTTAAAATTTAGTCCGAATATTTTTCCAACTTTTACCTGACGCTTTTACCTTTACTTTATCTAATCTTTCAGTGAATAGCACAAAAGTGAGCAGAATAAGTAAGAATCACTGTGGTGCAGTGGTTCAGATACAGCGCTTGCAACTAGAAGATTCCTGGTTCAAATACCAGTCATCCCATACTTCAATGTTGTAGTACTTTGAAATTTTTAAGGCCAAAATACACAAAAGCAAGTCAAAAGCACAGAGAGACGTGTGAAGGGAGTGTCTGAGAGATGGTGTAGTGTTCTAAAAGTCGGACTCTTAGCACAGCGGTTCCATGTTCAAATCCCATAGTTCAAAGTTGTAGAACTTTGTAATTTTCATGGCCAAAATACAAAAAGCAAGTCAAAACCACAAAGACACATGTGAAGGGAGTAGCTGAGAGATGGGGTAGTAGTCTGAAGGTCAGACTCTCAGCACAGAGGTTCCAAGTTCAAATCTCAGTCATCCCATACTCAGAAAGTTGTAGTACTTTGAAATTTTCAAGGCCCAAATACCAAAAAGCAAGTCAAAAGCACGAAGAGACACCTGCTGAGGTCCCAAAGGTGTGTTGGCGCAGTGGTCTGGGTGCTTGATCGGTTGCCTCTGCTACAGACAGTTGGCAGGTTCAAGTCCCATGCCATCAACGTACTGGAGGACCATCGGGGGGACCCCTCCCCTGTTTCCTGATAGTTAAAGGTGGGGGGTTATGTCTGAAAGAACTCTGCCCAGCTAAGGTTTTACAGAGAGACATTTCAACTCATCCAGTACCATTGACGTGTCTTACGTGTCCCACCAGATGGTGCCGTTTGCAAATCAGCAATCACCATCCGAGTCCCTCAAAGGCACGGAGGCAGAACCACATGATCACAAAAAAAGACACCACATTGACCTCCTGTCAAGATGCTCCCTGTTGTTGTGTGGTGTGGGGTGGGGTGGGGTGGGGTGGGGTGGGGGAAACCATTCCTCATTCAGCTGCCCATATATATGGAATGTTGCAAATGGATATTTTTTTACTGAATTAGTTCAGTGATCAAGCTGTTACTCCAGCTGTCAAGTAGATGGTAGATCATTCACAAAACTTCAACTTTCTGTAAAACCATAGCTGGGCAGAGTTCTTTCAGACATAACCCCCCACCTTCAACTATCCGGAAACAGGGGAGGGACGCAGTCCCCCCGATGGTCCTCCAGTACGTTGATGGCATGGGACTTGAACCTGCCAACTGTCTGTAGCAGAGGCAACCGATCAAGCACCCAGACCACTGCGCCAACGCACCTTTGGGCCCTCAACAGGTGTCTCTGCGTGCTTTTGACTTGCTTTTTGGTATTTTGGCCTTGAAAATTTCAAAGTACTACAACTTTTGAGTATAGGATGACTGGGATTTGAACTTGGAACCTCTGTGCTGAGAGTCCGACCTTCAGACCACAACCCCATCTCTCAGCTACTCCCTTCACATGTCTCTTCGTGGTTTTGACTTGCTTTTTTGTATTTTGGCCATGAAAATGTCAAAGTTCTACAACTTTGAAGTATGGGATGACTGGAGTTTGAACATGGAACCTCTGTGCTGAGAGTCTGACTTTCAGACCACTACCCCATCTCTCAGCCACTCCCTTCGCATGTCTCTTCGTGCTTTTGACTTGCTTTTTTGTATTTTGGCCTTGAAATGTTCAAAGTTCTATAATATTGAAGTACGGAACGATTGGGATTTGAACATGGAAACTCTGTGCTGAGAGTCCAACCTCTAGACCACCACACCATCTCTTCTAATATGTCTCTTTGTGCTTTTGACTTGCTTTTTTGTATTTTGGCCTTGAGAATGTCAAAGCACTACAACATTGAAATATGGGACAACTGGGATTTTAACATGGAACCTCTGTGCTGAGAGTCCGACATTTAGACCACCACACCATCTCTCAGCTACTCCCTTCACATGTCTCTTTGTGTTTTTGACTTGCTTTTTTGTATTTTGGCCTTGAAAATTTCAAAGTACTATAACATTGAAGTATGGGATGACTGGGACTTCAACTAGGAAACTTCTGGTTGCAAGCGCTGTATTTACACCACTGCACCACAGTGATTCTTACTTATTCTGCTCACTTGCGTGCTATTCACAGAAACATTAGATAAAGTAAAGGTAAAACGCCAGGTAAAAGTTGGAAAAACATTCTGGCTGGATTTGAACCGGGAACCTTCTGGTTGCAAGCCCTGTATCTAAACCACTGCACCTGTGTGCTCTTCAGTGAAATATTAGATAAATGTAAAAGCCCCAGGTAAAAGTTGGAAAAATGTCCTTGCTGGTTTTGAACTCAGAACCTTCTGTGTGTAAGGCCTGTATCGTAACCACGGCTCCACCATGACTCATACTTTCTCTGGTCTCTTGCACTTTCTTCAGTGAAAGATTAGATAAAGGTGCAAAAGTCAGGTTAGAGTTGGAAAAATGTCCTGGTTGGATTTGAACCGGGAACCTTCTGGTTGCAAGCCCTGAATCTAAACAACTGCACCACAGAGGATCTTAAACATTCTGTCAACTTGCGTGGTATTCAGTGAAAGATTAGATAAAGGTAAAATCCCAAGGTAGAAGTTGGAAAGATGTCCTTGCTAGTTTTGAACTCAGGACCTCCTGTGTGCAAGGCCTGTATCTTAACCACTGCTTCACTATGGTTGACACTTTCTCTGATCTCTTGCACGCTCTTCAGTGAAAGATTAGATAAAGGTGCAAGAGTCAGGTAAAAGTTGGAAAACTTCCTGGTGGAATTTGAACAGGAAACTTTCTGGTTACAAGCCCTGTATCTAAACCACTGCACCACATTGCTCTGTTCACTTACGTGGTCTTCAGTGAATGATTAGATAAAGGTAAAAACGGCAGGTAAAAGTTGGAAAGATGTCCTTGCTGGTTTTCAGATGTACATTTTAAAAGTTAAATATCTAAATAAGTATTAAATAGAATAAAATACCTCAAATCCAAAATAGTTTTCCCACAGGAATCACATCTAATAGCATCAGATATAGACAATTTGAGGAAAAAATGGCCAGGTCAAGTATTTCACGCATCTTACAATAGCCATGCAAGAGGTGTAATTATTCTCATACATAAATTAATACCATTCCAAATGATAAAAACTATACAAGACAAGAAGGTGGGAGATATGTAATCATACATGGCCTTATTTTGTCACAAAACATTAATCTTATAAATGTATATGGTCCCAACGAAGACAACCCATCTTTTTTTTAAAATCTATTCTTAACAATATCGGCCTTGGGAGGTCACTATCTAGACTGCCCCAACGCTCCTGATTTCGTGTATAGAGGGGCGGGTGTATGAGCCGGCGAGAGATTGCGCCTGATCCCCATTGGTTCACCGATCTGTCCGTCAACCCCCGCCCCGTTAACACAACATTACGAGCGACGCCCACTGCACTCTGGTTGGTTGGGAAATGAAACACTTCCTCATACCGAGTACACCGACTCGCTGGGCCAGGCTTTTATTTTTTAGCAAAACTAAACAATAAAAGCCTGGAGATCGAGGCTAGTCACTATCTGATCGGGGGGCGATTTTAATATTGCACCCGAACCGGAGAATGATAGATCAACCCGAATTGACACAACCCATGTACAAACTAGGACATTTTTGATTAACTATATGAAAGAATTAGGACTTATTGATGTATGGAGAACTCAAAACCAGATAAAAGGGAATACTCTTGCTACTCAAGTACATATAAGACCCATTCACGAATTGATTTCTTTCTCATTTCTAGGGGATTATGGACTAAGGTTAGAAAATGCTGGTACAATAGTATAGTAATCAGTGACCATGCTGCAGTATAATTGGAGATCCATTTGGGCCAACTTGAATATTGTTCAAGATGGAGATTACAAGTTGAGCTGCTTCACGACACAGCCTTTGTTAATTTTGTAGAAAGCCATATTGATACATATTTTGATCTAAACACAGATGAAACTACAGCCAGTATTAGATGGGAAGCATTTAAATCTTATATTAGAGGAATAATGATCAGTTACTCAAGTTCTAAAAATAAACAGCAGAAACAAGAATTACAAAAACTAGAAAATCAAATTAAAGAGGCTGAGAAAGAAATTTATAATAACAATGATCCTGGGAAATTACACAATCTATCCATTTTGAGAGCTAATTTTGATAAGCTGAAAAGTGGCAAAAAGTTAAATGAAGACTAAACAGTTATACTATGATCAAGGGGAGAAAGCAGGTAAGCTATTGGCATGGAGGATTAAAAAAATGCAGTCTGAAAAATTAATAGATAGTATAAAGTTAAAATCAGAGGACATATCTATAGACTCAGCAGAGATTAATAATTCATTTAGAGACTTCTATAAAACATTATATAAATCGGAAAATACAATAAATAAAACAAGCACAAACTACATTTCTTGATCAGTTACAATTTCAGCATGTTCGCAATAACCACATGAACTTAGTAATAACTATAAATGTCCATTTACAGGTCTTAAAAGTCCAAAGTGAGTCCCACTGTGTGTGGCAGTAAGTTGTGTATGAGATGAATGAATGTGTGGCTCAAGGGTTCACAGAGTCCATCCGAGTGTGTAGTGAATGACAGTGAATGACAGTAGTGAATGACAGTGTGACTGTGAAGTTCACTGAATGTCCATCCAGGTATGGCTAGTTGTGTGCAGTGCAAGTGGCTAGCACTGTGAGTCTCACTGTGTTGCTGCAGTGATGTGAGAAGAGTAGTGTTGAGTCCTACCACACTACCAAGTGCTCAATCTCTATTTTAAGGGTTCTGCTTTGAGATCTTGATCCGTAGTATCTTGGGTAGCTCGCCATCAAACTTCATCCATGGAAGTGATATGCCAATATCATTCGAATCAACTCCAATAAAAGCAAAAGACCTGACCAAGTCAGTGTTCACTGAATTCACAGAAATTCAGGATCAATTGTTTCACCAGGATCAAAAGCACTCTTGTCTCAAAAAGAGATGGAATCAACCAAAAATATATCTCAACAGTAAATAATGCTCACATTCATCACACTTCACACTCTTTTTCTCTGTCTTTCTAGCTGTTTGTTTAACAGGCTTCTGTCTCATGTTCTTTCCAGAACATTCTGTGCTCTGAGACTGCAGCATGTGATTAGCTGAATCACATCACCTGGGGTGGTGTTGACTTCAACGAGCAGTCTATTAATTGAGAAACCTCATTGGCCAATTGCTTCATTAGCTAGATCAGAGCACCTCACAGGGCTCTTAAAGAGACAGTAACAAGTGGATGAATGTGAATCCAGACTGAATACATGAAATAAACCCATATATTACCATACTTTGTGTAGTAAAATAGTTTTGGACAATCCTATTTAGTCCTTTTGTAGAGGTTTGGATATTTTATTTGGTTTATATCCTAATTCCTTTTCTGTTTAGATCCTTGTTTTAGTGACTTGGCTATTTTGACCTGGGTTACACATTCATGCAGTCTTTAATTTAGTAGATCAATAATTTTTTTTGGTTTTGCATTGTCCCAAATCTGCACCATAGCAGGTTAATGGTACCTTGCTGCCCATTTCACATGAAATTGGCTAGCTAGCAGGGTTTTATTTTTGTGTAGCACCTGACCTAGCAATGGGTCAGGTGACCAGACACTTTAAAAATATTTCTTTGCGGAACTAATGCAAAGACTTTAAGGTGGCCAGTCCTTCATATTGCGACTCAGGATTGGTTTTCAAAGCAGTAGCCTAGGCGGATGTTTGTCCGCTGTTCTAGCCCCCATTAGACAATGCATCATGTTGTTAGAATGCCATTTCTACATTAAACCTCTGAATAACCTACTGGTGTATGATGCACTATGATTACATGTTTGAAACAAAAGATCGACTTCGGATATAACTTGTGAAGCTACTCTCAAGCAATCTTGCAAATAAGACAACTTTGATAACTTATGTGATGTTAAAATCAATCTACCTTCATACATGTTCTTTAGTGTTCTTAATATTACAAATAATTTTAGGTTTAATAAAACCCAGAACCAAAATGTTATACATCGTATTGTACAGTTATTATTCTTACAATCACTGAATTATTGTTTTATTCCTTTTAAAACTGCTGTTCATGTACAGTATTATCTACATCTTTAAATCAGTATTATAAACTTTCAAACTTTTAAACATTTGGCACAATTGGCCTTTAAGTCTACTGATGCACAAACTTGGACACATCATCAGTGTTGTTTCCTGGAGTCACTGGGTGTTTTGGGTCTTGCAACAGACACCCTCCTACAGGCGATCTGACCGAGGCTGATCAGACCCCGGCCTGTGTCCAAGCGGCATGCTACTTCCCCCACTGTCTCTTGGGGGCTTAGGGTGTAAGCTGTTAGCAGCTAACAGAAATACATTTGATTGGAAATAAATCATGTAACCGGTTACATCATTTGACATTTCAATGTAAAATCAAATTTGACAGGCATTATCATGGACACCTATGCATAACATTTTCTTTTAGGTTACACCAATTGGCATTTTTTGTCATCATTCCTTCAAATATTCTATAAATATTGAATAAATCCAGAAATTATAGTCTAGGTCCTCAAAAACAATAAAGTATGCAAGCAACTTGTATGTTTATTGTCTAAGTTTGTCCCTTTAACTAAACCATATGGACACTTTTTTTTTTACTTCACATCATTGACCCGCAAATGCAAATGTGCAAATGTTACACTGGTGCGCGTACTCACCACGTACCCAGTGTTAACTCACACATCTGGAACTTTGACTGTTTCTTCAGGTTTAGACCAGCCCAGACCTCCACCAGTAATGAGGCATATTAGCGAATTCTCAGAAAACGTAGAATAATCCAGAGTGACAAACAGGATTGACCAGGTGACCATTGCAGTTGCCACACTTTTGGTGTTCTGTTGGGGTCATTTATTTTCTCTCCTCCCCACATAGGTTGACACAACTTGACAGACTACTAACATAGTTGTACATAAATGATAATGACACTCGCTTCCTCAGGGGAAAAGGGGTCTCTGTGCTACTATTTGTTTACTTAAATGAATCATGTAGGAAAGAGTGAGCTTTGCAGAAGCATGTGTGTGGGGGTGCGTGGCCACAGACCCTCAGAACCTGTGATTTAAAGACAAAAACAGGAGAAAGGAGCTCTTGTTTGAAACCTTCAAAACTGAGGGCATATAATGTTTTAGTGTTTTGTTTTGTAAAAAGGGAGGCTTTACCAATGTTTTCTCCAGAAAAGGGAGGTTTTATATTAGTTCTATAAGAATTGTGGAGCATTAAATTCAAGATATCACTGAAAATATTTATGTACCACCACAAGCCAGAGCGAATCATTAATGACTGACAACTGACTTGATCCAAGTCTATGAATTCAAATCAATGGCTCAGAAAAATTCACATTGGAACCATTCATATTTTTGTCTGAAGGGGGGCATTAATTTTATGGGCATAAAGAAAGAGTCATAATTACTGGTTGATATGAGTATTTGTTTAATTTGATATTGTGTACTAGTGTCTGTGGTGTCTTGTAGTTTGTTATATGTTGTTATGTGTAGGTGTCTTGAAAATTCAATAAAAACATTTGAATAATAAAAAAAGAGTAATTAAAAATGTCTTAGAAAAAAAGGGTGGCACGAGAAACACAGGCCTCTACCTGCCTGCATGCATCTACCTCAACATACTACAAGACCCGGAGGACTACAGTACCTTCGTCTGACAACGCTCCCCTCAGTCTGTGGGAGAGCCATGACTCCCAGGTCACGCCAGGAACAACTGATCCACTGTACCAGCCTGTACTGTTGACAGGAGAGAGGGCTGATTCTGCTTATTAACAAGATTCCTTTAACCATCACCCTGATTTTACAGGATCTCACTGGAGATACCAGGCTGAGAAGTAGACCATACTGTGATAACATGCCTCAGAGTGTTTGCATTCCAAAATGAGTCGCTTGGATAAAAAATACAATCTGTGCGCAATGTGAACAGTCATGTTGGCTTTAACTGTATAAATGAACTGTATAAATAGCACAAGAGATAGTTGCGTCACATCCTGTGTGATGGTAAACAATTACACTGTGGTATATTTGTGAATAATTGTGAATAGAAACTGGATCAGGAGGAAAAAGAAAGAGGGAAAGAGCGAGAGAGACCCAGAGGGAATCTCTCTTTCTCTCTGGCTCAGCCTCTTGCTGTGACACAGCGCTTCTGTTTATCTAAAGATAGAGTGATATACTGATATCATTATATGCTTACAGCTTTGCACATTTACACATTGACACATCTCTGGCCTTTTGCCTTCTACCTCGTGTTTCCAATGTGATTGTAAAAAGGGAACATAGCTACAATAGGGAACATACCTTGGGCTCAGCGGAGCCATCTGTAAACAACATGTTATTCATGGTGCCAGAGCTGAATTAGCACAGGGTTCTTTTATCAACAGCCAACGCAGGGTTGCCAAGGGGACAGGGGCGGATTTGGAAGGTGTTCCCTTTGGTGTGACAGTCACACAGCGAGGGCAACAGCGGACACATTGTGTGGAGAGCTTGTCTTGTGTACTCGCTGGGAGATTCCACAGCATTCCTGTGACTATAAGAGCTCTGTCTCACATCTGAAACTGCTCTCTGAGAGACAGCAGGAGTGAGGCTTCACAAATTCCACAGGTCTAAAAGAAGCTCCTGAATGAGATTTCAGAGACCTCTTGGAGATCAAGGTCAGAGATCCAGGCAGCGAAGCCAGACGTGACAACTTACACAGGATGAACGCTTCAGCCAACATGCCCCAACACCTGTGGAATCCTCTGCCTGACGGCTATGATCTTATGTGAATCAATTTGTTTTCTTCATCAGGTACAACTGTGATAGCTTTTTGGCGTAGATAGCTGTACTGGAATACAACCATGGCAGAGACGAGATCTTTCTTGCTTGGCTGCCAGCTACTGAGTTGACAGAGCGGCTTACAAGCTGATGCAAATAGAGATGTGGTTAAAAACATACTTTTTAGTTCTTGCAAACAACCATCAGCTATTGACAAAGCGGACAGGAAGGCAGGAAGACATGCAACGACTTGTGCCTGACATCAAACTTTTATATGGTAAACCCAATTTTTGCATTTTGGGCATTTTATGCTTTATTCAGTAGGCTACATAAAATCTATCTGAAATGGACAGTTAATAGAGAGACTGGAAAGGGTGGGAGAGTGAGGGAATCACATGAAGCAAATAAAAGCGTTTTTAATTCTACTGTCAGTTTTCATTTATTTTTAATTTTTTTGCAAGATATGCCCAATGGTGGAAAAAGTACTCAAATGTTTTACTTAAGTAAAAGTACCAATACTGCAACGTAGAAATACTAAAAGTCTGGAATTCAACATTTACTTGAGTAAAAGTACAAAAGTATTGGTATCAAAATATACTTAAAGTACAAAAGTAAAAGTACTCATTATGCAGAATGTCCCATTTCACAAGTTTTCAAATGTATAAAAATCTTTTGAAAATATCTATAAGCTCACAATGGGTTGCATCGCAACACATTGTAAGCTTGTAGATCAGCTATTTTCAAATGTCCGAAATGTATATAGGGCTGAAGTGGGTAATGTATGTTTTGTAATAACAATCAAAATCTACAAAGTAACTAGTAACTAAAGTTTTCAAATAATTGTAGTGGAGTAAAAGTACAATATTTGTCTCTGAGGTGTAGTGGAGTAGAAGTAAAAGTATTGAAAATTAGACTAAGTAAAAATACCTACAAATTGTACTTAAGTACAGTTCTTGAGTAAATGTACTTAGTTACTTTCCAGCATATGCCCTAAGGCATTAGGACAGGGTGGCACCACCAGCATACACATAATAGAAAGCATTTTAGTTCGTTATTATATAGTAGCCTACATGCACCCCACCTACCTTCAGTTCTAACTGGCACCAGGGTGACAATTAAAAAGTGTCTCCATATTTCCAGTAGCAGCCAGACCAGAGGCGGGGCAGGAGGACCATGAAGGAGGGATATGAGCTGCTGCAGTGCACACATTCTTCTCACACACATTTATTTCAGCGAGCCGGTTTTCGGAGGAGCTTCAGAACTGGACAGAATAATCCATCTGGCTGGTCATCATATAATAATAATAATAATCCATCTGGCCGGTCATCATATACAAAAACCCTGGCATTTTTGTAAAGCTATTCATTTGCGCACGTTGTGGATCATACGCGTTCCGCCGGACAAGTCCATCAACTATAGGACAGGACTGTCTGTCACAGTTAAATATAGACATGAAGAGCTGGAATATCACAATGAACAGAACATTTGATGGAGAGAGAAACGTGACTGGGATGTAGCCTATAATTACGGATTTTAATCGCAGTTTAGGAGGTAATTAACGTTTAACTATTGTAGCCTATTTACTGTGTCTGTTATCATATGTAACATGATGGAATAGATATGCATTTTTTTCATGTTATTCGTGTCATGCAATTTAGAAGCACATTTCACATTCCATGTATTTAAAAAAAATACATATTCCCCCTGTCTCCCCATTTGACCAGTAAACTACCAGGAGTGGTGTAAAGTAACTAAGTACATGTACTCAAGTACTGTACTTATTTTGAGGTACAATTTTGAGGTACTTTTACTTTACTGGAGTATTTCCAATTTTCAGTACTTTTACTTCTACTCCACTATACATGGCAAATATTGTACTTTTACTCCACTACAATTATTTGAAAACTTTAGTTACTAGTTTGTAGATTTTGATTATTATTACAAAACATACATTACCCACTTCAGCCATATACATTTCGGACTTTTATACATTTGAAAAATTCTGCATAATGTGTTGGCTACTTATACTTTTGTACTTTAAAAGTAGAGTATATCTACATTGCAGTATTGATACTTTTACTTAAGTAAAACATGTGAGTACTTTTTCCACCACTGCCAGTACCAGTGACTGTTATCTTTAGTCTCCACAATAGACAGGAAAAAGTCAACAAAGTGTGTTGTCTTTGGGGTCCCATACTAACAGCACTCAGAGAGACACCAACAGTGTCACTTTCACATGCCGTTGGTTTAAAAAGGGTACAGAATGACAAAGCTTCAATGGGGTGGGTTGGGGGGGGGGGTCTCTATTCAGGACAAAGGTTCACTTTGGAATCAGATTTTCCCATAATTCCAGGGGCTTCGCTATGGGGTCAAAGATGACATGAAGAATGTGTGGCCAAGGGTTCAGGTGTTAGGTGTATAGCTTTGGGCTGGGAGTCTAATATAATGGTGTTGTGAATTAGTTTAAAATATCATTTTCATTCAACCTATGATTTCCATTTTCAATTCAAAGTGCATGTTCAATTTCAAAGACGTCTGACATTGATTTAACTTTTTGCTGTGTGCATCAAATTGCAAATGATGATGGTGATGATGATAGTGGTGGTGGTGTGTGTGCGTGCGTGTGTGTGTGTGTGTGTGTGTGTGTGTGTGTGTGTGTGTGTGTGTGTGTGTGTGTGTGTGTGTGTGTGTGTGTGTGTGTGTGTGTGTGTGTGTGTGGGTGGTATGTTCGTAAAATGTACTTTAGTTTACAAAAGTTAAGATTGGCATGTACTGATGGTCTTTAAATGCTTGACAAACCTGGCCCTTTCAAAATGTAATCAGCTAGTGTCCAGGCTTAGTACACTAACCCCAAAGCAATGCCCTTCCACTAACATACATCAACTTTGTCACTTCAGCTATCATTTTCCTATGGAATTCAATAGGAGGAGCCTGCATAGTTTTCCAAGTGTTGTGGTGTTTTTTTGGCTAAGGGCCTGCTGCGTCAGCTCAGAGTCAAATGATGTACTCCACGCTGAAACAAGTAGTGTGTGTGTGTGTGTGTGTGTGTGTGTGTGTGTGTGTGTGTGTGTGTGTGTGTGTGTGTGTGTGTGTGTGTGTGTGTGTGTGTGTGTGTGTGTGTGTGTGTGTGTGTGTGTGTGTGTGTGTGTGTGTGTGTGTGTGTGTGTGTGTGTGTGTGTGAGAGAGAGAGATATCGTGATGCTACATCTACTTTGTCACTCAGAGTATCTCAAAGGAGGACAGAGATTCCAGGGGCCCACAAAGGTCCTGTGGTTTATAGCTGATATTTTTCCTGCAATAATGAGAATCCAATGTGATGTTGTCTTGGGATCTAAAATTCCAAGCTGCTCCCCTGAAGGAAGAAATGATGTTGGGTCCATGAACTTGACAGTTGTTGTGTTGTGGTTATTGGACAATGGGACAAAATTACTGCACTTAGTCCTGCATGGAGGTTCTCAGCTAAATGAGGGATAGAGTCTTCACCACTACACTACGTGTACAAGTACATTTCTTTCTGCCAGTTAATTTCTACGATGCTTTTGATCAGCTGAAATAGCTGTAGCAGGCTGCAGCATGCTGTTTCTGTTGTTTTTTTGCGATGTTGAAGGCCTTGTGGTGAATGGATGTTTCCATGATTAAGATTCAAAGGCCAAGACACAGGTGACTCTGTTCACTGGTAACAATATGAAGTCAAGTCCCAATATTCAAGGAAAAGGCTTTGCTAGCTAGCTTGCTTACAGTGTTACATACAGTGTTTATGTTTATGATTTTTACAGACCTGCATATAGTATTGTAACGGAGCTTTTCAAACGATCCATAGAGCTTTTACTTTGTACGAAACATAAAGGAACAGGGTGTTTTTCTGTGTCATTCACCATGACAAACACTCTTCATTTTACAGAGTCTCTTTTATGGTTTGATAGAGGATAGTATATAATGTAGTTGTGTGGACAGGCCCCACCCTGCACCATTTGTATGCAAGTCTCCATTGGGCTGCCATGCCTAAACTTGTCTCTTTTCACTTTCAGACACCTGCTCTCTTCGTTCCATGGGTGCCTGAGGGTCCATAGTCTCAGGAGGGATCAAGTATCCCTTTGTCCTGGCTAATGGACCTACAGTTCACATGCACCGTGGAGTAGTTAATGTTTTACGGAAAATAACTGCTTGTCCCAAAACTATATGCATTCAATTTGACACCTTTATCTTTATTTCTCAACATCTCCTTCACCCACCATCTGCCGTTATGAAAAATTCAAGCATCTTACTAATCTGAAGCAAGTAATACTCTCACACTTCTAGGTCGTGCTGTATTATATCCTATACAAAAGTGACATATTGTATGTATTTGTCTAATTGTTATTAAATGAATTAACATGACCATTATCCAACCCTCTCAGGTTTTGTCCATTCAGACCGTAGCTAACAAAAGATGCCTGTGAACTGATAAAACAGACAGAGAAATGCATGTTGTTGACTGTGGCATTAAAATCCGATTTCCTGAATAATCCATAATACAGGAACAGGAGGTGCCTTGTTAATAGATGATGTTAAGTCCTACATTACAGCATTGGCTTGTTTGTGTAAGCTGATCTCATTGGCATAGGCACTAAGATTTCCAATCCTTCTGTCAATGTGAGAGAGTCCAGATTTCATGCTGATTATAGTTTGTGTGTTAGCAAGATGGCTCGACTAAATGAGCTCCATAGTTTCATAGCTTCTTCATAAACTTCCCATTCTCCTTTAACCAAAACATAGCTTTTTTTGGAAGGACTTCATGACGTTGCTGGAAAACATCACAAGCTATTTGTTCTTGTGTAGTTCATTACTCTCTCTCTCTCTCTCTCTCTCTCTCTCTCTCTCTCTCTCTCCTGTTTCAGTATTTTCCATCACCAACATGACACCACATCATCACAACTCCCTCCTGGCTTGTCTCTCCACCACACTCCTGGTCCTTCAGTTCTTCCTGCCCCTCTGTCTGTCGTCGCTTCCAACGACTCATCATCACCTCCCTGCCCATTTGCCCTCACTGACGCCTCACGCCCCCCAGCCTCTCACCCGCTCCCGGTTCAGCGCTCACACTCAGCTGGACTTCACCACGCACTGTAACTCCAGCTGCTTCCACCGAGGAGAGCAACTAAAGGATAAACTGTCCTTTGAGACCCTGTATGCCGATGGCTCTCGAACCCTCACAACCATGGATGTGGAGAGTGAAGAGGAGGAGACCACCTTCGTTTCTCACACCCCGCCCCCACAGAGGAGAGGGCCAAGGGTCACCTTCAGACACAAACGTGTTAAAAGGCAGATCTACGGGGCTGATGGACGCTTTAACATCCGCGGGGACCATTTCCTGTTGGACTACCCGTTCTCCACAGCGGTGAGGATCTCCACTGGCTGCACTGGGGTTCTGGTGTCCCAGCGACATGTCCTCACGGCCGCCCACTGCGTGCACGATGGGAAGGATTATGTCAAGGGGGCACGAAAGCTCAGGGTGGGGTTCCTCTCCCCTCCTTCCATCAATGGCACCTCCTCCAGGAAGCCTCTGGTACGCTGGGTTCGGGTCAAACGTACCCGAGTGCCAAAAGGCTGGATCCTGGGCCCCCAGGAGGTCAGCATGGACTTTGATTATGCGCTGCTGGAGTTACGCTGGCCACATCGTAGGCCCTTCATGCGCCTGGCCGTGACCCCGTCCTCTGAGGACCTGGCCGGGAAGCGCATCCACTTCTCCGGGTTCGACAGCGACAGGCCCGGGGAGCTGGTGTACCGCTTTTGCCCTGTGGAAGACGAGTCCAACGATCTCATCTATCAGCACTGTGACGCCAGGCCTGGGGCCAGCGGCTCAGGGGTTTACGGGCGAGTGTGGGACAACTCTCTGGAGCGATGGGAGAGGAAGGTCATTGGGGTCTTCTCTGGACATCAGTGGTTGGAAATAAACGGAGAGAACCGGGATTACAACGTGGCCGTACGCTTCACGCCACTGAAATTCGCTCAGATCTGTTACTGGGTGCATGGGAACCAAGAAGACTGCAGTTTAAACTGAGATAGACAGGACTGTGGTTGAGTCGGATCAAACAAGGACGGACGTTTAAATGTTGGATGAAGGGTAAAAGAAAGCACATAATGGCTCACAAGAAAGGGGGTAAAGTGCCTTATTGCTGCTAGTAAAACAGGTGAGACAGAATTTAATCCAATTCAAATAAGATGGAAGAAAAATCACACCTTCTAAATTCCACCCCGAAAATGCAGGAATGTTCCTTCGTGGTCCAATTCCCTCAGTGAGTCATTTCTCTCCTGTCTGTAATTTGCTTCTGGAGACCTTTGGCTTCATAAAACATGTCTGCCAGTGATATCATCATCACAGCAGCTTTTAATGCACTTTTCCTCGCAGTCGGATTCATAACGTTGTCAGTATTTCCACCTTTTAAAAGCAAGCCACTTTTAACAGGAGAGGAAAGAATAACACTGACTGTGTGTGTGTGTGTGTGTGTGTGTGTGTGTGTGTGTGTGTGTGTGTGTGTGTGTGTGTGTGTGTGTGTGTGTGTGTGTGTGTGTGTGTGTGTGTGTGCGCGTGTGTGCGTGCGTGTGTGTGTGTGTGTGTGTGTGTGTGTGTGTGTCTGTGTGTGTGTGTGTGTGCGCGTGTGTGTGTGTGTAGTGGCAGGCAGCACATCCAGAAGCTAAAGGTTTTAAACAGCCATTTCCTGTCACCCACAATGCTTTTGTGAAAATAGCAGTGAGCTTTTAGATATGCTATTTTCAATATCTTTTGTTGAAATGTTTTGATAAAATGTTTGAAATGTTTGCTTAAAAAGACAAAAATAGGGATGCCAGGTTGAAAGTGGTTAATAAATAATTGAAAGGGGAAGAAAAACTAAATCTAATGAATACCATCTCACACCGGCTGTATGTATTGTACAGTAAGTAGAGTTGACACCCATCATGACCCCTTTTTCTTAAGAGTACCTAAGTAACATTCAACAATTGATACCATTTGGTACATCTTTAAATCATGTTCACTCCTTCTGTTGTTTGCTTTTATTCACTTCCTGCATTACATTGTACAACTGTCAAGACTGAGCCATGGGGAAGGACAGGCCTCAAAGAATCATGCTGAAATTCTCCAAGTTTCTCCTGAGAAGCTGCATAATGACAACGACATAGATGCTTATTTAATACAGTTCCACAAACATAACCTTTTGAAGCTTCAAAGCACATCAGAAGATGAGACTGCTGAATGAACAAATCAATGAAATTGTGAATCCCACTGAAATGTTTTGCTCTAAAGTTGCTGCATAGGCCACACATTGCTCAGTGTGGGTTGGATGGTCGATCAGAATGTTAATAATTTTATTTTCGAGAAAAAATATGCTTACAGATATATTTTAATAAACTGAGAGATTTCTAACAATGCTGTGTGCCAAGTTTTTTGTACCAAAGATTATAGAGGAGTGGAGCTGGGGCGCCCTCTTGTGGTCTTAACAGGTAGTGCACCTGAGCTGGCATTTAATTGTATAAAACTGTAACTTGATGGGTATGGAACTTAAAAATTACGGGTAACTAACAGATGCCAAGGTTCATGTTACTGTATTAATTGGAGGAAAATGGTCTTCATAGCTTTTGTCAATGTCACCAATATCAATTCAATTTCAAAACTTCCTTCTCCAATGTCAAGTATCAGTTTATCAAATCAAAGAATGAATTCAACAGGCACAAAAGAGAAACACTGCTGCAGTATTTCTGTAATGCCTACAAGCGAACCAGAAACTGAGCTAATAAGTCATTTTAACGAATATTTTGTATACATTATAATGAATAAAACATTATTTTAAACAATCTGTATGGTAGCGCTGTGGTTACCAAACTGTTATCTCTGGAGGGCCCAATTCTTACATCTGACAAAAGCTGAGACCCCTCCCCCGGCTCCCCCAACACACACATAATTTGAACAGTGTTTCTAGTGTACTTCACAATGATGTCACATGTGGGACTAAGCTATGTTCAAGTTGCAAGATAACAGACTGTATGGGGAGTTGGGTCTGATACCACTTTAGAAAATGCAGGTAGTCAATGGATGAAAAGGACTTGTTTAGAAATGGTCAGGAGACTTTTATGATTGTGTGCAACATGTAAAACAAGACCCCAACCCGCTTGATCTTTGGCGCCCTCCAAAGGGAGCCCGGACCACAGGTTAGTAAACACTGTGGTAGAGTATGTTATTACAATATAACTAGTCTCCCTACTCTTCTTAAGGCATTTAGACACTTGTTTGTTGGGTAGGACACCTCATGATTGACAAAGGGTACTGCCCGAAAGACAGAATAAAATCATCTCCCCTGGCCAAGTGGGGATTCTCTCTTATAAGAACGGTAGGTTTGTTCTCCTATGCGGGAGACCCGGGTTTGAATCACAGGACATGAAACTTACAAATTCAGCTTTGAAGGCGTTCCCATTTACGATTACACTACAAGATAAATCACTGGAACTAATTAGAATGTAAGCCATGAATTAATGCCTTATATTTTTTTATGCGTTTTCCCATTCAAAGCAGAAGACCTAATTGGTGGAAAAACATCAAGTCAGACCAAGTCAGTAGTTTAGTGCCTTTTATTAGAGATAAGGAGACGATACAAAACATCCACCATTCAAGAATCAGTCTAAATACTGAACACTTCAACACAGGCTTCAAATCCATCATCGCTCCTCATCTGAACCCTTCAAGAACACGATCTAGACTTCTAACCCACCGGATCCTTGTTTGAACAAGTAACGAGGAATGTGATCTTTAGAACATCAATGCCATTGTCGTTTTTTTAATCTTTTCATTGAGAACAGGAAATAAAAATGGAATTCAGTAAAGTTTTGGAATTTGCATGTTCAAAACAGAAACAAAACAAAATACCAAACAAAAATCAATGATCTTCAACCGTGTTTCCCCCCAGAGAAGGTTTTGATAACATCTTGTGCAATTAAGTAACTTGGTTTGAACTAACACCTAGTCTCAACTACACACACTTAAAAAAAAAACTTTAACTCGAAGTTTGGCAAAAAAAAAGGTAGTTGGAACAATTATATATATATTTTTTCGAGGATTCAATAGTTGTAATCCTTTCAGTTGTTGCCTGTCCCTTTCTCTGCAATCATTCAAATGGAACCCAAGAGAACAAAACCCTGTCCTTCATACATTTACATTAAGTGTTTTTAGTTTTTAAAGTCTTCGTTCTTCATCATCGGTTGTATTTATTTTGTTTTCCTTTGTGTTTTGTTCATCTTCATGTGTGTGAACTGGAATGACAGTCTGCAGTTGTGGAATTTTGATACTGTCACTTTACCCGCACCCACCCACCCACGATATCCCTCCCCCAGAAGTGCCACAAATGATCCCGGTTCTGCCTCTGCCCTTCCTCCGCACCAAATTGGAATGAACGGCTGAACCCATCAGATGTGTCTGGTAGGCCTCGATTGAAGCCTGGGGCTTGATTTATAGACTAACAGGGGTTCCTTCCAGAGAGATTACCGATGCACCGCCAAGCTTTTCAGCGAGAGTACGCCGATCTTTGATGTCTTCCAAACCGTTCACCTGCCACTCATGTTTGATACCTAAGAAGAAAAAAAGAAAAAATTGCTTAATCAAACAAATTATTTTTGTTTCTATTTATCTATCTACGCCTCTATTCCTATCGTATATTAAAAGTTATTTTATAGCTCGTTTCCAATTCACACTAGTCTTTACAGTCATTGTTGTTCCAACTTTTGTGTCATTGCTGTTTGTCTTTCTCTGTGGTGACATCACAAATTTACTCTCCAGGATAGTGAATCAATCCATTAAATCGCAAACTTGAAATTGACGAGGTGCCATTAATGAGCAATAGAAGACTGAGTAGTTACGCACTTACAATTCCCATCCAAAAATCTATTGATCATTAATATATTTATTGATACCCAAGTCAATAAATTCATTGATTTTGGTTATCAATGCATTTTTACTCCATTGCTGTAAATGTCCTGATATCCTGAGACAAAACCACCAGCACCCTGATCAGTTAAATAAATAAACCTTGTGGTTCAAGTGTTTGGCAGGTGAGCGATGTCTGTTCACGTCTGTGGAAGACGTGAATGCGTGAGGCAGAACATACAGACACTGAGGAGAGCAACTCCCTTCAGCTTGAATCAAGGACTGCTTTAGTGTTTCTGTGACTGATTAGGGTCTGTATGTCACAGTGCATTTTTATGTCTTTCAGTTTGACAGGAATTTGATCATGTGAACTTTAGTCATGTGGGCTTGTTATGGCTTGATTTACAGTAGGAAGAAATACAAAGCATGTTAAAGTAGGAAAAATACTATGGTTATTGTTCAAGAAAAGGCACTTCTGCATTTTATTAGTGTAGCCCACTATGTAGCCCATCTAATTTGGTTATCATGTCGTTTTCTCCTGGTCCTCTTATTTCTAGTGAGACATCAGCATTCTATTACTGACGCTGTCTGAACTAGAGTGCCATGCTCGAGTAGCTGCTACATCAAGCCTATTTTTGGGTGCAGGCTAAGCCCTATGAGATCTCTAAGCTCACGATGCAATGCGTTGTGAGCTTGTAGATCTGCTGTTTGCCATGTGTGAAAAATAAAGAAATAAACAGTTTGAAAATGTCTGCCTATGATGTGGCCAGAATTGGGACGCCAGGGTAAAAGTGGTTAAGCCTAATTTATACTCCATCGCACAACACAGTGTTGATTGCTGAAAATAACTGATTTCCAAATGTGTGTCGTGACACATCGTTAGCTTGAAGCTGGACGCATAAAATGAATCACCCAAACAACACATTGATTCTCATCTATTAACAGATTAACCGACAAACATGATATCTCACCTGTGAATTTCTTCTTAATGGCATCTTTTGAGCTGGCGTAAATCATCTTACTTTTCAGGGGCGCACTATCTGGAGCCCTGTGTGGAATGAAGACAATTAAACCAATGATCTATGTGGGAATACTTTGCTATTTGCTTTATAATATATGGACTGACATTTTTTGTTTGAGGTCATGTTTTTAGGTGGGGAAAGAGGGCACTGTCGCAGGGTAAAATATTCAGCCTACAGATGGAAGCTCTACACTTTCAGTTTTATTATATGTTCTTGGCAATGCCGACATCATGAATTAGGCATTTGTACCATATTTAGTGCTCCAAAAATATTGGCTTTTCATTAGGGCATGATCACACACGCGCTTCATACACATCAGAAGTGTCAGCTTCTCCGTTCACTTCCATTCTATGGGGGAAAAAAGGTTGGAGCTTGCCGTTGATGGCATTGGCGCGTTAAGTTCAACACGTAGTGAACTTTGACCGGGTGTCTACCAAAAGTAAACCAGCTTGCAGTTTTCTTTCAGTGAGCCAACAAATCCAATGAAAGTCAAACAAACTACACACCAGAAAAGCACTGCCCACAACCCGCAAGACAACATAGGAAAGTGGGGCATCTGAAGCCTTGGCTTGTGTTGGCTACAACACATCATTACACAGATGTGTGATTGTACCCTTAGTCTTAAGTTTACACTAACACTCAGGAGATTGCTGTAATCTTACTGGTCTGTTTCTAGGTCTGCCACCACTGTGAAGCATTTTGTTTGTATATGGCAACCAGACACACTGGACTCTTGATGGGTGTCTGTCTGGGTTCTCACCAGAAGATGAAGACCAGGTCTTCCTTCTTTGTCTCCTTTGTCTCGTAGGTGGCATCGTACAGAGCGTAGCGGCAGTCATCTGCAGGCAGCATCTTTACAAAGTGCTGGTAGGGGTCCTGGACGGTGGTTCCTAGGTCTCCCAGCAGGATCTCTTTGCCTTCTTCAAGGACTATGTTCTGGTTGTCCTTGCTCAGGCAGAACATCACAGCCTTCTTCCTCTTCCTCTTCTCTTCCTCGTTGGCCTGAGCCTTACGCACTTTCATGTCGTTGAAAACCGCAACCACCTCATCTGTGACTTTGATTCCGGAGGCCTGCAGACAGAAGGATCTGTTAGTGTCATCTTCAAGTACATTTCCAATTTGACAAAGAATACTTTTGCTGCAACATGTTGTCAGAACTATGACATAGCAATGTAATACAGTGACATATATTGTGTCAACACAAAAGCATTGCCAATTCGAGACTGCACCCTGCTGTGACTGATGACATTGTGGGCCACTCTTATAAATAAATATGTATTTATTTATTTTTAAAGCTGAATACAACCTAAGCAAGTCCTAGCATTTGCAAGTTTTCAATTACATCCTATGAAAACGCAAAAAAAATATTATTGAACTAAATTTCACCCACGGATGTTGATACTTAAATACAAGAAGACAAGCCTGGTCTGAGGAGAAAGAAAATGGCTATCATGTTAACCTTGCTAGGAGTGGAGCTTTAAGGAACAGAAAACATTGACACCAGAGAAACTGGAGAAGGACCCAAGAGGGCTGCATGTGACTTATCACCCTGAGCACAACACTCCTTAAAAGGGCAGCTGATAAAGAGAACCGATATGAAAGGTGTGGGTGTGGCCCCTTGTTACAACGGTGGTGGTCAAGAAGACTGAAGAAATAAATTATACACTGTCCAACCTTCACAGCAGTGGGTAAAATAAAATCACCATCTGTGATTCAGTCAGTGAGGAAGACTTATTATTCCACTTCCTATAAACACGTTCTAGCTGTTGAAGCTGAAGAGGAAGTGAAAACAAATGAAGATGTAGTCACATTGTAGCCGGACAGCTGCTTATCAGTGCCAAAGTTCAAAATCCACTATTGGGAGAGCACTAAGGTGCGGTACAACAGGTATGTCTCATACATATCTGAATAGACCATGAGCAATAACCTTGTCATTACATAAGACATGATGTTGCTAGGCCGTTTACAGCCTCATGACATGACACGGTTTCACCATGTTGCTCGATGGCAGGAAGGGCCGTAGGAGCAAAGGGGTGGAAACAGGAATTAAGGGGGTTAGACTGCAAGGCTCTGCCACAGACAATGGGTCTTCTGTTGGAATACAAACAAGTGACATCCCTGAGTCACAGCTGCCCCATAAACTCAACTCAGGTCTTCTGATTTTGTTTAGGGCAGTGCACCACCGGAATCACATCAGTGTCAGGAAAACAAAGGTAGAGGATGTTAACCATGCCTGCAAATAGTTTGACACAGGCCGAGGAAAAGAGATTTGTGCATTTTAGAATGCCACGGCAATATCCCTACACATAAAATACTTGCTTGTGTCAACCAGTGACATGCAAGCAATAAGTGACCCACATTTAGAGGGAATTGTGCAAAAGGGGCTCAGGGCTACTGTGGGTAGGTTTGCTCTGGTCAAACTTGGTTTATTGGTGAGAAAAATTGATTATCAAAAGAACATCAATATATAGATTTCCGACGAGCTGCATTTTGTGAAGAAAACAAATTAAACAGCTGACATCAAAACTGGGAGCCACCCTTCTGATTGATTTCCTCAATTTTGACTGTCATTGTCAAAAAAGAAAAAGTGCTGATTACAATAGAAAAACGAATTGCAAGCTTACTTCACTTCCCCCCGCCCCCCCTTGTAGATAGACCCAATGGCTTGTGCTGATTACAACCTGCTCTTTTGGTCAGTCCAGCCAGAGAGAATACTCTCACATCCCCACAGACAGCCTCCTCCTCTTCCTGTCATAAAACACCAAGCAGTGTTGCCCAAAGTCTGGGTTCAAGTTACTTAATTTTAATAGAAACCTGACTATAAACTAAATAATCCAACAGTTCCATAATACTTTTCTTGTTAACGTTGATTAGGTAGACCTACATTTTCCAATAAGGTCAACATAACTGGAACAACCAAGACCTGCGGACCAACTAATGGACAAGATCGCCACATCAGCATAAAAACATCTATAATTATGCATATCTAGAAAGGAATTCTTGAAATTTCACCTGTCAGTTTTGATAAGTTGACACCAGGCAGCCTAAACCAGAATATGGTTTTAAAATATTATTTTGATATTATTTTAAAATGTTAATTTGTTGACCCCCAGACATTAGGGAATGTTTTAGGAACACTCAGATTTTGAAAGCACAAGTTAAATTCGTCGATGAATTGAATACACAGGGCCCCAATGGAAACAAGCCATAGTGCTTTCTTGGGTTAATCCTTTTTAGCATCCCTTTGTATAGAACTGTACTTTCTGTGCTTTTTTAGCAAACTGCTAAATAAAGTATTCAATCAAAAGGAAGAGAATTAGATAAGCTTGAAACCAACCCGTTAAATCTAAATATGTGAGTGGTCTCAAGTCAATGGAATTGAAAGGTGCATGTAATGAAAAAGTTTAAAAGATGTTAGTAAGATGGTAGTAACTAAATATTCTGTCTGCTGTCTGCTCAGGAAATAAACCACAGAAATTGAGCACTCATTATTGCCTCACAAATGCTTGCAACATTCGACTTGACGATGGGGGTGGAAAAAAAGAGAAGTAAGCCATCATTCAATCGAGCTGATTTCTCTTAAATCCACACAGTCGGTGTTTCAAGTCATATGGTGGACAAATTAGATGCGTAGCTCCAATCAGGAAGAACAAGTAGAGGCCCGTTAGCTTCCGCTGGCTAACCTTAAATGCTAAAGTTATAACCTTACATAACGGTGACATCCTCTCGAAAATATTCCTCAACCCCCCACCTCCTAACCCAAATAAATAAACAAATGAAAACATAGCGGGCGGGAGGGATACAGGCACCGGCTGAGAATTTAAAACGGATTCAAAATAATAAAAATGGCATTAATAACACAACCACGACCAAAACAAAAAAAAGGTCTTTGCACCAAATTCAGGGTGGGGCCATTGAATGCAGCAACCCAGCAGCAGCCCATGTGCGCTAGCTTCGCTGCTATATAAGGCAAAAACCCTGCTCTGAAACGACTCAAGTCTGTCAATTTCACTCATTCTTTTGTTTCTCTGCGGTTTTTAACCCCTCGTGTTCTGCATGGAGTCCTGCTGTTCGTCATCTAAACTAACTGTAATTCTCAGCAGCGCACAGAAGGAGGAGGAGGAGGGCTGAACTGGAACGACGTTGGCCGAGGAGTACAAACAAAGAACAAGGAAATCACAGCAGCTAACGTCAGCCATACTGCCTGTCATTATGGATGTGTCAAACATCCCATAGCCAGGAAGAACACACGCTGTTGATTGGCTCGTCGGTTGTCAGAACAACAGGCTAATTGTATTTATGTGTAATATACTCTGATGATGTGACAGGTCTGTTTAGATTAGTCCGTCTTATTTTGTCTGGAATATCATCAAAAAAGGTAGCCATTCAATTTCTAGACGATAATTAAGTTATAACCAAGTTATAACCAAGTTATTATTATTATTATTGTACTAGTATCCACAGACGCACACCTATGTGTTAAAATTGATGAGCACGATAGTTCCACTTCTCCGAGTTATATTCAATTCACATGTCTTTATTCTAGGAGGCCTATATTGTAAATTAATATACATACATTTCTTAAGACTTGATTGTTTTTTATTTCACACTGGCTTTGGCGACATAAACAATGTTTCCCATGCCAATAAAAGCCCCATATAACCACTTAAACCCCAACATCCGTATTCCGGAGGAACCTGTCACAGAAAATAGCAGATCTAAAAGCTCTCGTTGAGAGCTCGTAGATCGGCTATTTCCAGTGAAAATATTTGATGTAGAGCGAAAACAGAAAATACACTAGCACAGAGTCCTGAGGGACTTCGCTCAACCATAAGGGATTTAAGTGGTTAAATGTATTGAATACATTTACTCACGTTTGGACAAAAGTTGTATCCACTGTCAACCAAACCAACCAATCACAGCGCAGCCCGTTCCTCACGGGCTATGGGACGGTACGCTCTACCATTTTATGGCTCCTCCGCTAACAATACAGTTAGCTGAACACAATGTAGCCCCCGGGGCAACGACGATGCACCTGCCGTCACACCGCTACCCGAGCCCGGCGTCTTACAACCGGCACACCGTCGGTAAAAGCAAACAGAACCATGAATAATGTTTCATGTATTGGTTTTATTCATTGACATTCATGAGGGCTCAATATAAAACGACACCGACGACTGAGGCCCCTTCTTTTTTGTCGAGAGGAGAGGAAGGAAATGGCGCCAGTTGTTTTTGGCCCGTTAGTCATCATTTCTCTGCATCTTTGAACCTTTTCCGGACTGTTTGTTACCAAAAAGGGCCGTTGAAGAAACCAGCTTTATTCCTAAATTCAATATTAAAGTTGAATAAATAATGGCTCATCTAAGCCTCCCCCTAAGATTGCTAACCGGCTAGTAGCAACCAGTTCAAGCCAATGAATAGAGGCTCTCTTTTGACAAATGATGTATGTTCAACCAAAAAAAAAGAAAAGGTCCCAAACTGTTCAAACTAGAAAAATAAAACAATTTTCCATGTCAAAGACATTTTATGTCGACTCACGATGAAGCAGACAGTGGCCCCGACTTGGTCATTTTGAGGAGAACCAGATTCAACCTCTGTCTATTCTTATTAAAAACCACCAAAATTATTATAAAAGGACTCCAATCGTCCCAACCTTTGTAAAGCTTACATTTAGTGCAACAACAATAACCATTGTTAATGTTAATAACGGTGGAATCCAGTGTGAAACGTACCATGTTGCTGTTGCAGTGTATTGGTGGTCGTGTCTCTGGGTGGGTTGAATTGAATGAGGCTGTGATGATGAGGCAGCGGGTCTCGCGGTGGATACAATCACGTGGGCGCGCCTCCTCTGCGCGTGCCGCCGCCGCGCCCGGCGTGCACGTGGTACCGCGGGCATGAGCATGAAATCTGCAAGGCGCGCCGCCACCAGTGTTGCCATGTCGGCTTATTATGAGCGACTTTGGGCTTCTTTTTCTGTAAAGTCGCTTGTAAAAAATGGTGGTTGCGGGGTTTTTTTGGGGCTTGTTTCTAAAAGTGTAGTAAATTATTTTATTTTTTTTCAAATTATTCTTTAAAACAGTGGTTCTCAAATATTTTCATGAACATGTTTTGTCCCAGGGAGCATTTGTGTTTTTAGAATGTTTCAAATATTCCAAATATTCCACATTTTATTGCAAGAGTAGCAGATCTACAAGCTCACAACGCATCACATCGCGAGCTCGTAGATCTGCTATTTTCATATAGCCGATGCATAATGACTGCATATAGGTTTATTTAAAGTGAGCATGTGACCTAAATTGCTTCTTTTGGGCTTGTTCTCCTAGACCGGGTTGCTTATTTCTCTCACAAAACCTGGCAACACTGATACTGGGTCGCCCGATTAGTCACTTCACACTTTCAGTTTTTTTCTTCTTCTTTTTTTGTTGCATTAATTTATTGCATCATGTCCCCTTCAAAAGGACAGTTATTTGTATAATATACACAGTGATATTTTTTAACATGTCATTGCGATATTTATGTAGCTTATGTAGGTCAATTTGACCCTTTGAGGCAAGTGTAACTAGCCTACATACCACAATGAAAATAGGCTTTATTAATATTATTTGTTTTGCTGTATCTTGTTTTATCCTTGATTATTATTAACATAGGCTATGTTATCAACAAATAAAATCATTATCATCAGAAATTGTGGAAATTTTGTTTTCCTCTTGAAGAATAAAAAATATTTTATCAATTCTAGCATTTTATCTTTCTTTGTGGTAAATAAATTCAACAATGATATAATCTGTTATAATGACGGCCCACTTCGGCGTGGAAAACAAACGCACCCAAATGTGGTCGCGTGCGTGGAGGGAGGGGCGGGCATGATGGGAACATGTGTTTTATTACCATTTAATAATTGATTAATGAATTAATAATTAATAAAACGATCATATACCTGCACGATCCTGTACCAGTGGTGACCACTGGTACAGGATAGTGGTGGAAAATGTACTCACAATTTTAAAGTAAAAGTATCAATACTGCAATCCAGAAATACTCTTTTACAAGTAAAAGTCCGGAATTAAAAAATAAATTTGTACCAAGTACAAAATTATTGGTATCAAAATATACTTAAGTAGGCTACCAAAAGTAGAAAGTACTCATTATGTCACATTTCACAAGTTTTCAAATGTATAAAATGTATCAAAATCTTTTGAAAATAGCAGATCTACAAGCTCACAATGCATCACATAGCAACAAGCTTGAAGAAATGCCTTTTGGAATAATAATGAAGAACTACAAAGTAGTAACTAGGAACTTAAGTTTTCAAATAATTGTAGTGGAGTAAAAAGTACAATATTTGCCTTTACCTACTTCAGATGGCATTATTCGAGACACATTTTGTTCTCGAGTGAAATGTCTTAATATCGGTGTATTTATTGCCAATTTGCACAATGCAAACTTTAGCCTTATAATGAATAGCTACTCTTTGGATGAGTATTTTTCAAGTTAGACTTAAATACTTTTAAATTCAACCAATAAAACAGAAGTTAAAACGTGATTGTAGCCTGTAACCAGTGTTGCCATATTTTGTGAGAGAGACAAGCAACGAGGTCTAGGAAACAAAGCCCAAAAGAAGCAACTACTAGGCCTTGAGCACTTAACCTAATATGCATCGAGCTATTTGAAAATAGCCGATCTACAAGCTCATAACGCGTCGCAATGCAACCGTTGTTAGCTTGTAGATCTGCTATTTTTAAAAGCTCACGCAATAAAATGTTGAATATCTTGAATGTTTTTTAAAACATTTTAACAACACAAATGCTCTCTCTGGGGGGCACAAAACATTTTCATGAAAATATTTGAGAACCACTGGTTTAAATATTAATGAAAACAATTGGGAGCAAAGCTACACTAAATAAGCAACTACACTTTGGAAACAAGCCCCAAAAACCGCAACTACTAATTTTTATAAGCAACTATACAGAAAGAAAAGCCTAAAGTCGCTTATAATAAGCCGACATGGCAACACTGCCTGTAAACGTCTGATCGTGAGCGGACCGTTAATTGTAAAGATGCGCATGTTAAACCTTTTCAGGGTGTGTGTGTGTGTGTGTGTGTGTGTGTGTGTGTGTGTGTGTGGGGGGGGGGGGGGGGGGGTGGGTGCTGTCACCTATGCGTCACCTATCTGTGTAGTTCTTTTTTGACATACATTCTGCAGACAAGCGCAAAACCATGCAGTTTTCATGATGGGGTTGAAATTCTCTCTGTCGTTCTTCCTCTCTCTACCTCCCCCCCACCATCAGTGTTGCCATGTCCGCTTATTATAAGCGACTTTGGGCTTGTTTTTCTGTAAAGTTGCTTGTAAATATTGTTAGTTTTTTTGTTGTTGCTTGTTTCTAAAGTGTAGGCCTAGTTGCTTATTTTTTATTATTATTTAAACCAGTGGTTCTCAAACATTTTCATGTCATGGACCCCCAAATTAGTATGTCTTTGTCCCTAAACCCCATCTTAAAATGTTTTGTGCCAGGGAGCCCCGCATTCGCATACCAGATGTGTGTTAGAATGTTTCGAAAATATTCCCCTTTTATATCAAGATTTTTTTTTGAAAATAGCAGATCTATAAGCTCACAGCGCGTCGCATTGCGACGCATTGTGAACTTGTAGAGCGGCTATTTTCAAATAGCCAATGCATACAAGTTCAAAGTGCTCATGTGGCCTATTTTAGTCGCTTCTTTTGGGCTTGTTTTCCTACACATAGTTGCTTATTTCTCTCGCAATATCTGGCAACGCTGACCACTACCTCTCTCAACCCCCTCCCCTCCCCTCCCTTCCTCGGGTTGGTGTTGAACTCGCTTCCAAATATGGAAGTGAATGGTAGCGGGCGGACGTGAACGCGCCTCGCCTTACAAAAAGGCGGAACGCGACGCCGATCACCATATAAGGAGACAAGGGGACACGAATCTCTCTAAAGCAGATTTCACTACGAGAGACGCAGAGAGAATGAGCCAGCATCTATAGGCAGAGGGAGGGAGGGAGAGGGGGAGGAGGGAGGGTCAAGAGCGTCACATCAAACAGGGATGGGCAAACGGCAAACAAGTACACCTACAGGGTATCTATTCATCCATACATGAATGGATGAATAGATGGATGGATGGATGGATGCTGCAGTTATTCATTTTTGTTTATTCATCGTCTATTAGGCCAGTGGTTCTCAACCTGTGGGTTGGGACCTCGAGGGGGGTCCCCACATGATTTTGAGAGGGTCCCAGGAATTCTAAGACCTTTTTAATACCTAAAAAAAAAGTAAAGAAAAGAAAAAGACCATTACTGCATCAAAAGTAATAAACAAACTATACTATACAAACTGGTCAAACATTGGCCAAATTGTCAAATAATATATAGAGGCTACATTTGTGAAAAATAGCCGCTCAACATCTTGTAGTCTTGTAGATCTGCTATTTTCACAATATTATCTGTGGAACCGAGTCAAACTAAATTGAATGCCCCAATTGTGCACTCTAGAAACCATCACCACAGTATTAATCACAGTTTACTCACTAAAGTGAGGGATTGGAAGAGAAGGCATCTGTCAAAAAATAAATAAAAAAATCTCTCAAGCTTTTGTTTATTCTTTACAAAACAGGATCTATCAAATCAAGTCCGCTACACTCCTGCAAAAGACAATTCAATAGGCAGTAAACACATTACTTCATGCATCAATTTGACTTCTGGAATGAGTTGTGGAAAGCACAAAAAGGAGGGAGTGTGCAATATTAAATGCTTTGAAAATCATGTCAAAGTTTCCTTCCATGGAAAGGAACAGAAATGGAAAGTGCTAAATAAAAGTAAGACCATGGATGTAGAATTTCTCTAAGATGCTTTTGGATTTTGGACAGTGACAATTTGCTCACGCTCTGCTCTTATGATTTTTGGATATGTGATAACAATGTTTGTAGGCTTGAATAGCAGACCTGAGGCTATTTACACACACTTAAGATAAAAAATGATCAAGTAAATATTAAAGCTTTCATTAATCACACCCCTTATTGCAGATGGCCACACATAGTTGGCTGGAGTAACATTTTATTCCAGGTCTTTTAGTCCTGATGGCACACAGTAAAATCCCAGAGCATTACAACAAAAGAATTTGACTGTGTAGCCATCTGTGAATGTTACTAATCATCATTCAATTTTCATGTTAATAATTTCTGAGATTCAATTAGTATTTCCTCAAGTGCATATACGTATGATTTGTCGCCCAAGTCATAGTTAAATATAGTGCTTTTCATTCGACAAGAACTGATCTTCAAACTAACGAGTTGCATCAGTTCTCATTGGCAAGCGACACTGTAGTACTACTACTACTACAGTAGTGCTGCACGATTAATCGAAAAAATATCGTGATCTCGATTCAGACACCTATGCGATCTTGATTTTGAATAATGACATTTTTTTTTTTTTTTTTTGCTTAATATTTTTATATTTACAAGAGAATTGTGTGAGAATCGTGTGAGAATCGTGATCTCAATTCTTATGGAGGCAAATCGTGATTCACATTTGAGCAAGAATCGTGCAGCCCTATACTACAGTGTCGCTACAAGCTAATAGGCCCCTTAAGAGAATTCAGGTTTGGGATACCCTTTAATCTAAATGACAGATGTGTGAGCGCACATACAGTACACTTAAGACCTCTATTCCCCATTGTGGGTTCAATAACATACTACTGCTTAAGTACTACTGCTGCCCAGGTAAGTAAAGTAGTACTACTGATTTATGACATTGAACAGGGATGAAAACGCCTCGTTCATATAAACTCGAAATTTGAAAGATCAAATAAAATAATTTACAAACATGTCACAATCCAAGCGCTTACAGTTTTTCCTATCTTTGGGCTGACTGGTCACCAGTTTTCTTCTGATTGTAGTTAATTCTTTGGAGTTTAAAGGTAACATGATAATTATCCTAGACGGAGTGTCCATCTATATGTAACAAGCAGCAAAGCATTTGAAATGCACAACAACAACACAGTCCCGCCACACAACATGAATCAGAAATGAGAGATGGGTAACGGTTCTACCTGTTAACGTTTCAGTTAACAGTTAATGCTGGTTCATAACAAACATCACAAATACAATGGAATGTATTTAAGGCCCCAGAGTGGTAATGATATATCCACAATGGAAAGATGTATACATGTATATATGCATTAGCGCCATCATTTTAGGAGTAAAACATTTAGAGAAATGCTAAAGCTTCATACGACTGGAATACACCCCAACTACCCATGACTCAAGAGTGGTCGTTAACAAGGAAGATGCTTTCGGCCAAAGTTCTAAAAACGTTTCTTAGTAAACATCAAATGGTTTGTCATTAGAACAAAGTTCCAAAAACCACCAGTACGTTTCCTGGTAAACATCATTGGTTTGTCACAAAAAGGGAAATGTGTACAAGAATGGCAGTGTCAAGTAACAGAAAGCGTTCATAAGTGCTGGGAAGGACCAGGTCCAATTACCTTCTGATAAGCCTGGGCTCTGACAGGCAAATGATTTTCTGCATATCAAAGGATGCTGGCGAATTGGCATCATTTTCTTTTTAACCGTGTTCCTGTGTAGTGTTTGTTCCAAAGGGTGGAATGATAAGGCTTTAGTGCTGAATGTGTGCGTGTGCTTGTGTTGTGTGCTGGTTGTGCATTGCATTGAGATTACGAGGGTTCAGAGGTCCTCTAACTGGATTTCTTCTGTTCAGCAGCGGCGGCTGGCCCTCTCGACTTGTTCAACACCACGGTGGCCTGAAAAGCAGGAGAAAACAAAATGTTCAGTCTGCTAAAAAAACACTCCATTGTGAAATGCTCCATGCCCTGACATGGCCATCTCTGGGTATTTGCAGTTGTAGTTCATATTCTCGCAGGAGGAGGTGGTTACATGGAGAGGTTCCCTTTCTACCAGGGCTCAGTCCCTGGACCACAAACACATTTCTCTCTACTGATTCCATCAAGTATTCACTATTGTTACAATTGTGGTCAGGAATGTTCTAGGCAGAGAGAAGCAGCAAATGTATGCAGTACACGCATACACACTATACATTTGTATTGGATAGGAATGACCAAACAAATTCAGCTTTACAAAGCCTGAAGTGTTGATCATTTTTAGATTCCTGGAAAATCCTGCTGATTCAAACATCGCTCCACCACCACTGATGGCACAATACTGACCGACCCCCAGTCTGACTAGAATGTACATCTAATCTAGGCTTTGCTGCACTCCAATGCATTAATTGAACCTCGACAGAACAACAAGACATTTCATTCTGCTGCTTGCCTATAGGGTCCAGTCCTGACTACAGTAACAGAGTATTACAGTTTTTAGTCCTAAAACCAGGAAGGGTATTTAGCATGATTTTTGATTTATTTATTTATTTTGTTTATTGTGTTGATTTGTATAGATTATTTTCTTGGGGGGAAATAAAGTATTAATATAAGGGCTCATTTACTACAGAGCTTATTTTCTTAATTTAGCCCCAAAAAATTTGGTAGGAAGGAACCCATGGCCTAGCCCTTAAGTAACTTCCAGGTTGGCCCATTGAGTTATGGGTTGGCCAACAAAAGGACTTTTCTTGCCTTCTGCCTATTCAACTCCTTCCATAACATAAATCAGTTGCACCCTCTAGTGGTTCCTTGTAGCAGCAGCAGTAATCAGTACAAAATGCAGGTGCAGGGCTTCAACATTACAGAGATAACTGCACCATCCTCCTTTCCAGCTGTAATTTAGCCTATTCTACCCCATCAACACAGTCTTAAACTTACAGTCATGGTTTTACTGAGTGAGACCCTATATTCTGCCCAATTTACAGTAGCACTTCCATCAATTTGGGAAGCCGGTGCCATCAATCTGCTTAGTCATAACTCCTAGATCCTCCTTTGGTAGAGTGACCCTCACCTTATATCCACTAGGCACTTGACTATTAGCCTGAGTCTCATCTTCCAAAATGCAAAAACATATATTTTTTCTAATCATAAACATTGGCAGCAGTAGCTCAGAAGGTAGAGTGGTTGTCAGACAAATTCCTCAAATGTAAACATAAGAAAAAGCTGCTGCAAGCCTGCACACTTGTTCTGCCCTACTGCTACACAATTCTAGGCTCTGCTTCTCATAGACAGCTTAAGTGATCAGATTCTGAATTCTTTCATTCCACCTGAAAACCCAAACCTACTCAGCCAACTGACCACCAGGCCCATCAGCCCTGTCCTTTCTCACCTGCTCTAGGACGACACCCGCCGCCTGGTCGATGGCTCCGCCCACTACCCGGTAGCGACCGGAGTAGCGGATGAACGCCCAGGCGAGCATTGCCACCATGGCCACTCCCATCACGCAGTCACATGCCAGCGCGAAGCTCGTCAGGCCAATGAAGAGCAAGATGACTGACAGCACGTACAGGAAGCACACGAGGACAAACAGCACAGCAGGGGTCCGGAATGCACTGAAGACGTTCTTTGACTTTAAGTGGAGAAACAAGAAACAGTTATTTTAATTAAACACATTAAAATTGATTAAATTAAATGCAAATTGTGTGCATAGGATTCTGTATCTTTTCAGAAATGTAAGTAGTTCGACAAAGAATTCAAGTTAAATTCCTAAAACTATGAACCTGTGATTTCTTACGCGATTGTGTTTCATGAAAGACTCTCTCATCTCTCCCAGCTCCGTCTCCAGCTGAGTTTGGTAACGATCACAAAACTCCTGTCCCCCCATCTTCTTAGTGGAGGAAAACAAATGGACAGCATCCCGGAAATTAAAGTTGTGTTTCTCCTCCAGAGAGTCGGGGGCCACATACGGTAGATCTCCTCCACAAATCTGAAACAGAGACAGAAGATAAGAGACAGGTTGGCACATTTCAATTCACGAAAACATTGTTAAACGAGCACAAAGCTGCAGGCATTAAATAAAGATGTTTGTTTCTACAGTGTATCTATTAGAGATGCGCGGATCGCGGTTTTAGCCGCGGTTGCCGCAGTTAACCGCAGTTTGGGTGGATTTGGGTCAATCAAATATAATGATTAATTAATATTGGATAAACCGCGGGTGAAATAATGCGGGAATTAAATTAATGATATCAATCTATAGACCTACAATAGCTTTTAAAAAGCACTAAATTTCACTGTGTGCGTTTGTAGTATTTTAATATTACGTAATTTTACACCAGGCACAAAATAGCCGCTCACTACATGTTGCTTTGCAGCCGGCCAGTGTTGCCAGGTTGCGACAACTTGCGAGAGAAATAAGCAGCCAGGTCTATGAAAACAAGCCCACAACAAGTGCCAAACAAAAGTCGCTTATAAAAAGCTTATAAAAAGCCGACATGGCAACAAAGTGGTTGAAAGCGAAAGTAACTCAATGAACTGAATGAAGACGTGCGCTTGTAGTTACCATGGTTGTGGATTGTATACAGTCACTGCATCGCGACAGTGGTGAGTGACATTGTTTATAAGAAAACTAACGTCAGGAAAATAACAATTATTTGGTGCGGTTGGTGCGGATCTATAAATAGGATGATATAATTACCGCGGGTGGATAGCGGATGGATAATGAACTTGTTAACGCGGATTTGGGTGACAAAAAAACCCATCCGCGCATCTCTAGTATCTATATATGCAGGGAATCTCTGTATGCATGTACAGTATGTACATCAACTGTACATAGTTTGTACTGCCGGGGAGCCAAGGAAGTGCTTGAGTTTGAAGTCCATCGGATGAGCAGTTCTCCAGAACCGTCCTGCTCCGAACGAACACGCATATCCCACAAACCGCTCATCTGATCGACTTCACACTTTGTAGGTGTACTGCTGAGGACCTGAGGAAGTGCTGTGTTTTTATTAGTGTGGTTGCCCGAATGGGCAACCAGACTATAGTACTCTACCGACTTTATTTCATTTTCTTTCTAGATAAACTTTTTTCTTATTCGCTACTCCTCCCACAGTTTATTTTTCCCAATTTCGTGCCATATGTCATAATGACCGGCTTCACCGGGAATCGACTGCTTGTACCTTGCTAAGAGATTGGTTGCATAGTTTTATTGATATTGATTTATTAGTGCATTAAATTTCCCCATCCACTTTAATGGAAAAGGGAAAAAACTCAAATTCAAGTATTTTTTTCTCAGAACCGTAAGAGCTAGAGTTACCAGATTTGGAGGGGAGGTTCATAGTTTATTGCCAAATTATTGAAAGAAATATTACACCATTCGGCCTCATGGTGGCGCTATAACAGCCCACTTTACCTTTTGGCCTATACCTCTTGAACCGTAGGTCGTAAAATATAAATCTTTTTTCCCTAGATTCCTTGGGTCATTACGCAACTCCCCATATACGCCACGCCCATTTGCGTCTGGATAGATTTTTTGATATTGATTTATTAGTGCATTAAATTTCCCCATCCACTTTAATGGGAATTGCAAAAACTCCCATTCAAGTATTTCTTTCTCGGAAACCGTAAGGGCTACAGTTACAAGACTTGGAGGGGAGGTTAATAGTTTATTGCAAAATTATTTAAAAAAGAATCACACCAGTAGGCCACATGGTGGCGCTATAACAGCCCACTTTACATTCTGGCCTATAACTCTTGAACCGTAGGTCGTAGAATAAAAAATCTTTTCCCCTGGATTCCTTGGGTCATGACGCAACTCCCAATATAGGCCACACCCATTTCCGTCTGGATAGATTTTCCGCCATTTTGAAATTTCTTCAAAACACACTTTTAGCTCCTCCTCCTACAGATTTTGTCCAAATCTCACGAAAATCGGTACACATGATCTATGGACCCATGCGATAAACATATCCAAGTGAAATTTTGATAGTCATTACCGTCCGTAAATGGCTTCCAAAGTTAGCGGACGTTTTACAAAAGAGGCCACAAATCACGAACAAAACGTCCAATCAATCCCAAATTTGAATCAAATGTCGAGGGTGCTTTACTCAACGAATCCCCAAAAGTATTTCCACTTTGATCCATAGGAGGGGCCACAAATGCGCAAAATGTAACCGTTTGATGCAAAAACATGATTTTTGGGGGGATCTGTTCTCTCAAAAAGAAAAGCAAGTGATCTCAGGAGTGACATGACGATGTCATTGGCCCGCTACATTTTTGGGAGGGGCCTGTTTCTTTAGTGGGAGGGGCCTATTTCCTCAAATCAAAATGGCACGTGTCACGAACGCGGGATCCGATCGGCACCGAATTCAAATCGCACGTCGCGCGGCCTCCACCGGTATTCCTCCCGGCGTATTCCTTGAGTCCTGGCGGCAGCGACCTGCGACTCGCGTCGGCGCAACCACACTTTGCAATTGCCCTGAATTGCGACGCGTCTAGTTGTTTGTTTGGTTTTGTGTATTGTATTTCACAGAACACGATCTACCATTATGGACTGGGAACATGCACATGCTGTATAATATGATCCAATATAGGTACTACAAATTTGTTTAAATAGCCTTTTTACACTGGCATTTTTTTACATTAAAAGCAAGTAAATTGCACCATATAGTTATTAATTACATCTTCCAACAACAAGGTGTTCTAATTTTGATAGATTATAGGCAAAAAGGAGGAAAAGCTGCTCTATAAGCTCACAACACTCGCATCGCAATGTGTAAATAAGCTTGTAGGTGGGCTATTTTCACTACTTTTCATTACAAAAGTATAAAATAGGGCATTCATTTATGCAAAAATGTATTAATGAATATGGATGCAAGGTTTCTGCCAGACAGCAATGAAAGGTAAATCTAGCTGTTGGGCTTATGGGCGATACCATTAATCCACTGACTTCGACATTTAAATAAACACATACCTCAAATGCACTCATGCACCCACCTTTTCCATGTTCTTGTAATACTTGTCTTTGGCTGCTGCCACTGCTGCTAGGTTATTGGCTTCTGCTGTTGCCTTGTGTGAGAGAGATCGTGTTCAAATGGGTAAATAAATAATATGTCAAAACATATCATCAGACTTGATGAATGGTTGTGGCTTGTTCAAACTCACCAGCAGCATGGATTTTGGGTGTGGCAAATCTTCTCCTTGGTAAATCTTGATGTAGGCCTGTTTCCACAAGAACAGCAGTAGTCAGAGACGACTCAAGCTTAATTTATACTCTGTAGTATGACAGTGGTGCTTGCGGACAAGAACCGATCCGCAAGCTAACAACGCTGTCATGCGATGGACTATAAATTAACCACTTACAGGAAGCCCCATTATATACTTGTAGCTTGTAGATCTACTATTTGTGCTACTTTTGAAAATATTTGTCTATAATGAAATGCCCTAAACAGTGACTGGTTTAAAGTGGTTGATTTCAGTAGCAGTCTTGTATGAAGAGGACATTACCTTAAAGTACTCCAACAGGCCTCCGCAGGTCACCGTGTTCCCGTTAATTTCTTTCGATGCCAGTCTGTCTGGGTGCAGCAGGATGGGGATTAGGTTTTGGAGCTCCTCTTTAAACTCTGGGGCCACCTCTGAAAAACACACACACAGAGTTTACAACATTCTAATTAAAAACTGTTGTCCGGTATTGTATGTTCATGTAAGAGGAATGTGACTTGGTGCATTGCTCTAAGCAAAAGCAATACACAGAGGCAGATGACGATAATGCCATCTTGAACTATGTGTCCATTTTAGATGTACATCTAGTTAAGTAGCCTTCTAAGTAGGTAGCATTTTTATGAGGTGGAGACTCAATTGACCTGCATTTGAGTCGGTCATCAAAATATTGGCTTAGGAATGCAACAGCTCCAAAATGTCATCCATAAAAGTTCAGTTCATCCGTCGTGGAACAGGATTCATCATAGCCAGGTGAGTGCATGATTAGATTACCATGTGAGTCACATTTTAAGTTAAGTCATCTGACTAACTTTACAAGTTGTCTTTACGTGCGAAAACACCTAATAGGAACATTCCTGACTAGATGACTAGGTAACCAGGTAATGGGATGCTTCCTTGCAAATGAGACAGTCCATGATGGTAATATAGCACGATCAAACTGGAAACCTCACCTCTAAGCTGACCCTCGAAGCCAGGGCTGGTGGCAACCTTCAGTCCAGGATGGGGCAATAAAAAGCAGGAGATGGAAGTGAAACAGGAGTGAATGTGCTCCCTGACAGTCTGCAGCTCCTCATGTTGACTCTCCTTAACCTTTAAAAACAACAACGTACAATCTCCATCAGAACGCCCACACTCCATTTAGACACCAAATGTATTTGACACATTCTGTCCTTAAAGTTACGATCTGTGACTTATTTTAATAAATAAGTGATGGGTCGCACTCAAGAGTGACATGAGTGCCTGACAAAGGCTGGATTGCGGAAACGTTTGTCCTTTATTGTAGAAGACACAGAGAACAAATAGAAGAAGTGAACTCACACTTGTCCCTGTGAGTGCGACCCATCACTTATTTAAAAGTTATTGGTCCAAGAGGATATCGCACCAGAGGAGTCAGAGTGTGATGGTAGCAAAAAGTTGATCTATTATTTTAAATGTTATTTTAACCAAGACTGTATATGGTAGAGTATATAACTCCCACATCTACAGTAGTTTGATGTGATCTCCCTACTCTTCTTGACAAATTTAGACCCTGGTGTTGGATTGGACACTTAATGGTTGACAATATCCATCAAGTTATTTGAAGCAGACAAGCGTTTTGACGTTAGATGTGCTGCCATCTTTACTCTAGTTTGGAAATTGTTTTAATTAACTCTCTCCGTCAGCAGGAGATAATGGACATAAAACGTACGGATTGAAGCATTAAGACATGACCAATACACCACAGTTCTAACTTGAATGATTACCTGTAACCGCTTATCCAAGAAGTCATTGCCTCCTTTAAATCCGTAGGTGTATTCATATGGAAAGCTCCAGTCTCGGATTAGGAACATCAGAGACTGTGTAGGATAACAGGAGAGGCAGGACATTAAGTGTCACAGAAAATGTTTCCTGCACAACAAGACAGAGGCATGATACATTTGAACACTATAAAGAAACATTAATCTTTATTGGTATGTACTGTATTAGTGCTATACTGTATATATATACACAAACATACATACATACATACATACATACATACATATATATATTGAGAAATTATTGAGTAAATGTAACTTTGTATAATTATGTTTTTGGTGTCTTATAATCTCGGGAATAGGTCTCGGTACCAAAAAATAATAATTATTCATTCGTATTGATGGTGATATATGAGATACGCTATATTGTATATCGTCTAGGATTTTGAATATAGTAATATGGCAGAAGTGTTCTTCTCCTGGTTTTGTGACTGTTCAAGCAGTTCTATTATTTACCTTTATCCACTTAGTAATTACACAGGAATTACACAGCACCAATAGTCATCCCCACAATGTCATCACAATATCGATACGAATTTGGTCAAACACATTGTGTAATGTCACCCAGCCCCAATCTGTATGATGCAATGCTGTACGCTACACACATACAGTAGTATTTAATTATTGTTTGCATACAGTATATTGCACATATCCTGTACATGTGTTGAATACGGACATGTTTTTCCACTGATGATTATTGCTCTACTTGTTCCATGTATATTCTACACACATATTCATGGTTACAAGGTTTATATGCTGGGCAGGACATAGTCAAGGCATAGGCACTGCAATGCAAACCACTGCAAACTTTGACACCTACTGACTTGTTCTGTCATTTAAATCCGAATTATGCATTAATATATTGTTCTTTGAGCTTTTGCTGAGATGTGTTCTGTATTGTGATGTTATTTCTCTGTCTGTGGTCCATCTCTACGCCTACATCAGAACCCTGATGCTGGCTGCTGCTACAACCCCCATTTCCTGTCACAGTCACATTACATCTTACCTGAAAGTGGACACATCAGCTGAATATTGGAATTGGATTATTTCATTCATTGTTGACTGCAATTGTCACATCAGCCGATGATATTAATTTCACAGATGGCAGTGGCCAATAATTATATGAAAGTAAAAAATATCCACATCAATCTGATCATTGTTGTTCATAGAAAAGGTAGGCATGGTTTCTTTTTTTTACCAGGGCACAAACAGGTTAATAAATATCAAAATGGCAGTAGAACCTTGTATCGGTCAATTGTGGTGTTTGAAATCATATTTGCCCAGAACCGCCATAAGGGTGCATTCCTACCTGAAATGGTTTCAGGAAGATTTCATCCATGGCAAGACGCCCATACTCTGTAAACAGCTGTAAGAATATACACAAATGATTCCAGTCATTAAGCAGCTAATAAAACAATAGTAAAACTAAACAGCAGCTGCTATATTAAACGGAAAATGTAGTAGAAAATATTACTAGAAGTCACACTCTCAAATGGTACTGTTTATTTGAGACAATAATGGCAACAACCTGATGAAGAACTCAGTGGCATGAAACATTGTCATATATTGCTTCAAATAAACAATGCTTGTGTGAGAAAGTGTGTGGATTTCCAGCTTCATACATTTCAAAAGCTTTTTATTTGCCTAAATCTGAAAATGCTCTCCAATATAAATATTCCTTGCTCCAAGGCTCTTTTCTAGAGTCATACTGAACCTGGACAAACCTGTAGCTGCTGCAGATCGTCCTCCTGAATGTTCTGTGAGAGATTATAGATCTACAAGAAATACAAAGGAATATGTTATGCATGAATTAAATACAATCACCCAAAAGGGTTACGTTTCATTGTGCAATAAGGAGACGTGTGTAAATTCCTACGTGGCACTGATTACTCAGACAGGGAATTCATTCATTCATTCATTCATTCAACACTCATTCATCTGTTAATAACTTTTTTTAATATTGTATTAATCTATGCAAATAATTTAGACCATACAATTATGGTAAAATAAGATAATACAATATAACATTACATATGCTCGTCACAATTTATCTGAACCCACCAACCCAAAAAGATTTTTTTTAAATTATATATATATTATATTATATGGAGAAAAAAAGCATTCACATTTTGTTGAAGTTGTAAATAGCATACAGTGAGATGCAGAGATGCAGAAAAAACATGTTCGAGACAGCTGGCCCCTTCCCTGTGTCTCGAAAATGAATGTTTTTGACTACCGGGGAAACTACTAAGCCGTGTCAAAATACGCATTTGTCATCATTTTGCACTTCATTACCTTATTACGATGTCATTTCACAGGTATGGTCTAAATTAATCACACTGATTAATCGGTTAATCAAAAATAATTATCAAAGAGATTGGTCAATCATTAAAATAACCCTTAGCTGCAGCCTTCAAAGCAGTGTTAAGAACCACTAAAGCCGGATTTATACTTAGTTGCGCGCCAGTATCGCTCACCAAAAACAGCCAATGAAAAAGCTCACACCGCTTGTAGATCTGCTATTTTCGGTGCGCGACACCGACGCAGAACCAAGTGTATCAAGCCCTTAATTGCAGCAGAGGAAGAGCACCCACCAGCATGGAGCTGGTCATGGTGCTGAGGGCGAAGATGGTGGCACAGTCCTTCACAGTGGACTGGTTGTCGAACGCTCCCTGAGTGTCCATCAGCACGACTGCCACCTGGAAGGAACACGTTAGAAGACATCATGAGGCTGTCATCAACTTTCACAATGCTTTACTTACGGTTTCAGTTTACATTTGACCATTTAACCACATGAACCCTATTGCCCCTATTCTCGTCATAATAGGCAAACATAGCTGAAAATAGCTACAAGCGTATTTTCAGGATTGACTTATAATGAAGTATATAGGGTTTCAGTGGTTAACCATTTTTACACAATTCTATTCCAATTTTGAAAGAACATAAGTTAAAAAATATAACAATACGATATAATAAAAATGGTACGTTCTTCTATTTACTCAGACTATGGCATGTGAAAACCAAAGGGAACATGAATACTGCAACATGCTTCTAGGCTGCCTGTAGTATTGCTCATTAGTAACTTATCTAACAATGTTATTCTGTTGAGTTTGGTGTGACTTTTGCTACAGTGAGACAGACAGACAGTTGGTAGGAAGTGAGTAGGCAAAAGGTTTCCTCACTGTGGTTAACATAAGCCTCAAGGCATTTTATTCAGAGATCCCACAATAATGGCATGAGGATCCATCATTAATGCCAGCTCAAGTTTTTTTACACATAGACCCAAATAAAACCACCTCCATGCGTGCTTTTACATGGCATGCCATGATGCCAGCATTCCACAATCAAAGGCGCTACATGTAAAACAACAGCATCAGCGTCCAGAGTGCAACTATGGCGTTCATGACAGCAGCTGTTGTCGGTACATTCTATACATTAACTATAACTTCTGCATTTATCAAAAAGAAATACCAACACTAAATGGAAAAGAGGGACATGTTGATGATGCATAATATTACGGCAGATTTTTGCGAGCAATGTGCGATCATCACTACCTTGGAGGAGAAACTGAAGAGAAGCAGACATTAAGGTGAGCAGACCTTACACTGCACACCCTGCCAGCTGTGCCTTTTACAGACATCATTTCAGATCTTTGGCTACTTCCGTTGACGGCTCAAAAATGACAACCCTAACCACGTCCGTACCTCATACAGAGAACAGCGAGGGGGAATAATGGCACAACAATGCCACCTTTTACAGGCTGTGGAAATTTGGCTTGGGGGTTTCACTTTTTTGTTTTCCTTTGGAAAATAATTACACTGTTAAAAGGTGTTTATAATGCATTATAATCACATTTATAATGCACTTATAAGGCTTCATAACACTCGTTATAATTATGCATAACAACTAACAATGACTAAAATTAGTGTTATAAAGCCCTATAAGTGCATTATAAATGCAATTATAATCCATTATAGACCTGACCATTAAGCAAAGTGTTACCGTGAATTTTAACCACTTGGCATCACAATTTTGAGCATGTCATTATGGTAATATATTTCAAAAAACTTTCCAAATGTTTTTTAAATACCAAAAACTAAACAGGTATCTGCGCCACGTGACATCGTCGTAAGAAAAAGTATAAAATAGGGCTTAAGTGGTTATGCAATGTTGTTGAAAATTCCCTCTTGTTGAAAAATATCATATCATAAGCCTGTTTGCTATGGTGCTTATTGTAATAATGTATCCACATTTCAATGCAGCACAGTGTGTGTGTGTGTGTGTGTGTGTGTGTGTGTGTGTGTGTGTGTGTGTGTGTGTGTGTGTGTGTGTGTGTGTGTGTGTGTGTGTGTGTACCTCTGTTCCGTCACCCTTTGCGACAAGGAAAACCTTGCTCCACAGTTGGATGCCTGTGGAGCAAGGTTCTGAACCCCCTCTCCACTTAAATCCTGTCAGGATCTCATCATCTTCACCCACCCAGTTGTCATCATCCTGACCAAACACAAACTACAGTTAGAAGACTGTTACAGCCCAATGTGAAATCAGTATTAATCCAAACCTGTTTGTTGTCACCTAGACTCCCTATTTGCATGTCATTATAGCCACAAATTGTGGCTATAATGACATGCAGCACGTTGTGAGCTTCGTAGATCGGCTATTTTCGAGATTCAAGGTCATTCCAGAAAATGTATGTTTAATATGTGAACATTTAATTTGTAACATTGCCTTAAAAATTCACAATTTCAAAATAGCCTATCTAAAAGTTTACGACTACAAGGTATATGGGGCTTAAGTGGTTATGTAAACAAGTGGACAAGCACTCATAACCTAACCACTCCATTAAGTGCCAGGTGCAGGGCAGAAGTCAAAATCTAACAAAAATAGAGTCTGCACACTGTATCATGCCTACCAACATGGTACTATGGTTTTAGCTTTAGAGCAACTCCCAAATGTAATCTGAATGTAGAATGCAGAGAGTTTAATTTGCAGTTAAATGTCATAACATCAAAGTTTGGGGAGGGAAATGGAGGCCAAGATATGGTGTGAAAAAGTGTTAGTGAGAGAGGGAGAGGGGGGTGTGGACGATCATCACATTACAACTCACCTTCCTGTACATGTAGCGTAGCATGAAATCAAGCAAGAAGCTCTTTCCCTTGCGGAAGGCTCCAGCTACTGACAGGACCACCACAGGCTTGTCTCGCACCTCAGGGTTCAAAAGAACCCGACCCAAAGCCTCTGTATCCAGAGTGAAGGAATGATCCTCCTTGCTCACCGCAACAATTTGGATTGGACCTGGGTCACCCTCCATGACTAAAATGACTGTTCCCTGCAGAGATGATGAATTAAGCATGTGAAAGGTTAACGTAAAAGGCTAGACCACCGCAACTCACATTCAAATGTTAATTATGCTTGGCACGGATGAGGCTGATAGCTAAACTGGTAGACCTTTCACTATGAATACCACCTCAACACACATGAAGATGACTGCTATTAGTAGACATTTGACTACGAGTGCTCATGAACAGAAATCAGAGACAATGTTTAGCTCTGTGCGAGGCTGTCTTTAGGTTGCTGGTCCGATGGGCCCTCAGCCTCTGGGTACAGCATGCTCTCAACCACACAGATTCCTTTTAGCTTTTTGAAAGGACATCATTGTTGCTGTCTGGGAAGCTAACCCTGCCCAGGGTGAGTTAGATAGGGAGTGGTGTGTGTGTGTGTGTGTGTCAGGAAAGAAGGGGTGTGCATGTGTGTGACAGGAAAGGTCCATAATAGGCCTAAACTTTTTTTTGGGGGGGGTTACACCCAAAGCATTACCCTCCTAAAAACCACAACAAAAGCAATGACGTCATCAGTTGGTCTCCTGCAGTATAAGGTGTGTCAGAACACCAGGTCATACGTGACATGCCGTGCATGCCATTTATGACACCCTGTACTTAAGTCAGTCAGACAGAGTAGAAATTCTCATTGTATGAAACAGCAGCAGACTCGTGTACATTTGCTGGCCACTTTGCTTATGAGCAAGCCAGAACAACTTTTAAGATACACACGCCTGCTGATACTGTACATAACTTTCTTTCATATGTTTTTTTTGCATAGTATTGTATATTGTTGTTTGTCTTTAAATGTCTTGATGAATTCAATACACAGGACCTTAATGGAAACAAGCCCTGAGGGCTTATCTGGGTCATCCTTTTAGCATCCTTTTGTATAAATATGTGCCACCGCCTTGTTTTTGCAAACTGTTAATAAAGTATTCAATCAATCAATCCATGCTTGCTATGAAGTGTATCTTTCAAAATCAACAGGTCAATAATAAATACCTAACTATAACTAATGTTACCCATGGTTGGGTCATGATGGGACGCAAGCAACATAAGTACACTTATTTTTCTTCCTTTTTGGAGGAATTTAATCAATAAAACGGCTATTTAGTTGCTTCACTATTAGCGTTATGTAAAACCAAGAGAATAAGTGACAATGATGCGATTGTTCACTTTAATTTATTACGATTAAAGTTACAAATCGTGTTCTTTTCTACATTCATGGTTACTTCACGTGCATTTAACCAAAATCAAGCCCGAGCTACAAATCTCACAACACGTCGCATCGCGACGCGTAGTGAGCTTGTAGATCTGCCATTTTCAAAAAGAAAAATTTAAAATTGTGTAACAAATCTATCCCACTCCCTGGCATAAAACTATTTCAGATGGGGGGGCGTCCGCACAGACAAATAAATATAAATTTGGGTGGTTCTTGACTTGAACATGTCTGAGAAACACTGGTTTAAAACAACATTAATAAGAAGCAAGCCTAAATAAGCAACTACACAGAAAAACAAGCCCAACGTTGGTTATAATAAGCGGACATGGCAACCCTGACCAAAAGCTAACACGTTAGCCAAAAACAGTGTAACAATCAAACAGGATTTACAATCTTCATCTGGCAGGTCATTGTGGTTTTAAAAAAAAACTATTGTTATTATGTATCTATTTTAAACGCGTATTGGCAGTATTACCTGTGGTGTATCCTAAAACAGATAATTAAAACAGGAATGCACACAAGTCCGACAGAATCCTGCTGCTGCTGGCATGAAAACAACACGAAAAGTTTTTTTCCACATTTTTTTAAACACTTCCGCTTTCATGCACATCGAGGTGGCGTGTGGGAATTGTAGTTTTAGAGTCGGTCGCCCCCGGTTAGTCTGCCTTTGGCAGACCGGTGTCCGAACTACATTTTCCAAAGTAAGATATTGGAGTAGGGTTGGGTTACGAATACGGAACTTTCAAGAGAAGCCACCAGCAAAGAAATTATTTGACAACCAGTGGTGGAAAGTAACTAAGTACATTTACTCAAGTACTGTACTTGAGTACAATTTTGAGGTATTTCTTTTACATTACTCGAGTATTTCCAATGTCAGTACTTTTACTTCTACTCCACTACATCTCAATTTGAAAATAGCCAATCTATAAGCTCACAATGAGTAGCGATGCACTATGGATGCAACGCATTGTGAGCTTGTAGATCTGCTATTTTCAAAAGATTTTTCAATACATTTTAAAACTTGTGAAATGGGATATTCTGCATAATGAGTACTTTCTACTTTTGGTTAAAGTACATTTTGATACCAATACTTTTGTACTTTTACGAAGTAAATTTTGAATTCCGGACTTTTACTTGTTTTAACAGAGTATTTCTACATTGCAGTATTGATACTTTTACTTTATGTGACTACTTTTTCCACCACTGCGCAGAACAAAATACACCTAACCCTCGACCGCCCTCGACCATTAGATCTATGATTTGCACATTTGGTTTGCACGCCCTCTAGTGACTGTGGTGGCAAATACAAGTGCATAGTGCAAAAGCAACATAAAGAAAAATATGCCAAAACTCATCTGAAAAGTAACTTTTTTATTGTTAAGAAATGTAAGTGAAAAGTTTCTCTGACAAAAAAATATTTTTTAAAGACATAAATCTCTTATACTCTTAATTGGATTGAGGTGGCATGGCAGTGACTTCGTTATTACAGTATCTCTCCAATTGGAATTAAAAAGGTGCGGCTTGACATCCATGGTCTTGTTTCAGCTTATCTGTTAAAATCAGAAAGGTCTTACAGATTCAGAACATGACATAAATAATGCATAACATGAAGGCAGTGTAAGTGATATCTTTTGGTTTTTTTGTGAAAAGGTTAAAGCTCTGTTTCAATATTTGTATTAAACAAAAAGGTTAAAGCTCTATATTCAGATAGTAATCATTGCTATAGAGTGTTTGTTCAATAACAGGGGTCTCCCCATCACTCCATCTCTTTAATAAACAGAAAATAAAATTTCAGGTGGGTTGCCAAATTCAACCAATCAGGAGAGAGTATCAATTTATCAGCTTCCAGTTTCAATTTTGTCTGCTCTCATCTTTGTATCATCACTTCCATTTCAATTGTTTAGCCTGTACCCTGTATGAGTTCTATCTCCTGATCGGATAAAACGAATGAGCTGGAAAGAAAGGGAGACTCAACAAACACTCTGTCGCAATGCTTGCTATCAGAATATAGAGCTATTTAACAAAAGCAAATCACTTACTATATGTTTAACTGTGTCAAAGAACATACTTGTTTTTTTGTTTTTCTTTCTTATGTAACCTCTGGTGTAATATCACATTTTCAGATATGCCCCTGAGATGTGCTAGGGAAGGCTACACAAGAGAGAGAGATAATAATACAAAAAAACAAAAACAATCTCTGTGAAATGTTTCCTCTGATACCAGAACAGAGTGAGTACATGTGAAGGAATGTGATCTACAGTCATGTTAGTGCTTCAGATAAAGGCTATTAAAAATAATCTCATGCCAACATAAACATCTCAGGGCAGTATCAACATAGCACACGGCAGCATAGTTGTAAATTCTCATCAGTCCACCTCTGATCAATTTAAAGGACCAGACCAGTCTAATGGACTTCTAGCTAGTCGCAGATTGCCCATCTTCAATAAGTGTATGCAGACTTTGGTTGATCGCTGTCTACATTTTTAAATGTCATTCACTACCACTGAAAGTCACTACGCCATTTATTTGATCAAGAATTACTGTATTATTAAGCCATTCAAATTTGTTCATTGATATCAACAAAAACTGTTCCTTACAAGTGCTGCATTTCAAACTCAAATATTAACTTGAAGAGGGCTTTTAATTATATAGTGAGTTTTAGCTAACGTTGACAAACATCTGATACGTCTGATAATCAGAAGATCACAGGTTCGTCCATGTTTACGTGTCTCTGAGAGTGACACTAAGTAAACCAATAACAGCTCCTCCCCAGCGCTCTTCATGGCCATCTGAGCAGCCATCAGCAGGGTGAAGCTGAAACTGCATTTCCCCAGGGAACAACAAAGGTCTCCCCTTTCCTAAACAAAACACCATTTCCCAAAAATAAAGCAATTCTGGGAAGAATGGTTGAGGCCGAGGTGACATGACATGCAGTAATATTGGTATGGTCCTTTAATGATGCAGAACGCAAATCTGGGCATATGTTACGTCTGTTGGGGCCCATTTTGCACACACTTCACCGCACGATCAGACGCGTTTGTACAAGGTTGTATAAATCAGACGTGACGTTAATGCCCGCTGCCCGCCAGGTCCAGCAGTGAACCAGCGGCCTCTTGGGCCTCGGCGTCAAGCTGAAGGATCTCCACTGTCTCTAGGTCCAGTTCAGTCTCACCGGGCAGGACCAGGTACTGGTACTGGTCATACTGGTAGTAGTGTAACTCGATGTAGCCGCTGTCTGATAGGGGGTCTTTCTCCATGTCCCCGCCTCCTATGTCGTCCTGGTATTCCACATTCTCCATGGTGACAAGCTCCTCGTGATCAGGGGTTAAAGGGCAACTTGGGTTTTCTGAGAGAGTCGGGTTGTCTGAAGTCAGGGCATGGAGAGGTGAGGGATTTGTTGCCAGGAGGTGTGCCAGGGAATCTGTTCCACAAAACACAAAAAACTAGAATTGAAAGTTCTTTCTTTTTCTTCTTCTTTTTTTGGGGTGGTTGTATGTACTTAGCACATGGTATGTAAGACAAAAATGTCATTCAAGGCAACCTGCTTGTTATTTGTTCTAACACAAATATAGCACATATATTCGCTCAGAAATAAATGGACAAAACCTAAAGGAGACAGCCTATTGCAGGGACTATGGGTTGTCATGGTAATAGAAGAATGTTGTCATGCCAACGGAACACAAACACAGGAACAATGTTGCATGCTGAGAGCCAGTGAGAGGATTGATGAAGCAGGTAATAAAAAGTGCAAACATAACATTTTCACCAGCAAGTACATTTTTGTGGAGAGTGGAAAGCCATTTGTAAAGAGTTATATATACCTGCTATTAGGGGGGGGGGGACATTCTAGTATGATATTGTAGTAAATGGTACTCTACTGCCATCACCAACCTGAGATTTCTGAAGAATCACAAGCCATAGAAAGTCCATAATCAGCTCCCTCCAACCTGCTCCACAAATAAACATGCCAGCACAGAATGGTTAGATTAGAGGTTAGGTTAGAAGATCAGTTGACAGGGTTATTTAATGAAATACAGTCGATGTCAGATTGTCATACACATTTAGAGGGGTGCTAAAAATATAAAAATCATTCACAGGGCACACATGTGCAGGCAGCAGAAATATTCAGTGGGTAATGGAGCAAACTACCTCATGTTTTTGTTTTGACTGGACTGCGGCCCAGAAATGTGTAATCGTATTACCATTCCCAATGACCATCCAGACAGGCAAAAACAGCAGGACTTCTGGAAAGGTTAATATTTGACATTACATATACTGGTTACTGTGAGTGTTGTTCACTTACAATGCAGGCTTGTTCAACAGGTTACTGTTAGTGCTGTGGTAAAAGTGTGTCTTCCTGAGGACCTCAAGGAGAGCTGGCCGATATTCCGTACACACACACCACAGTGACCCCTTCCCTACAGACTGAAACACATCAAGCACAGTGGGAAACACATGAAAACAACCCATCCAGACATCTCACCATCAGTTTTAGATGAAATATCATCCACAATAATGAGAGTGTAATGTGTAATGATGAAGAAAGCAAACATAATCAGTTTGATGGTATGAGCCCACCTGGCTCTTGTCTCTGTTAATGCGACGGAAACTTTTGCTCAGAGACAGATTGTGTCGAACAGAGTTCCTCCAGCCTCCCGAAGCCGTCCTGTAGTATGGGAAGTTGTTCACAATCCACTCGTAGATGCCTTTCACCGGAAGACTCTTGCTTGGCGAATCCTCTATTGCCATGAAGATTAGACTGCTGAAGGAATATGGGGGCTTGGATGAAGGGGAAGCTGCAGTGGACTGCGCCTCCAGCAGGGGCAGTGGTGTGATCTTGTGGAGAGGCTGCAGTGGCAACAAGTTGGCCCTCTGGTGCAGCCAGCTGAGGCAGGTCAAGTCGTCCTGGTCGGACGCGTTTACTGAGCCGAGGCAGTGTGTGTTTGGCTCATTGAGGCAGTGTGAGAGAGGGGAGAGAGGGAGAGAGGAGGAGTGAAGGGACTCTGAGGCCGTGGGGGACAGACAAGTAGGAGACGGAGGGGAGGAAAGAGGAGAAAGTGGGAACGATATGGGGGTGTTTGAGGTATGCACAGGAGTGGAAGACAAAGGCAGACATCCTCCCAGGGTGTTATAGCAGGAAGAAGACAGAGGGAGGGATGGCAGTGGGTGAGAGCTACTCTCCATCTGTTCTCCAGGGGTGAACGCCCAGCTTCATTCAGTTGGAGATCTGTTGTGGGGAGAAGAAAAAAAATAAAAAATGAATGATGTATGGCGTGGACCTCTAGGTGGTTCTAAGAGCAGCAGCATGAACTTGATCTACAAAATGTGTTTGTTTTAGCATACTTTTAAATGTTTTAAATGAAATGTTTGGAATACTCATGATTGCTTAGGCTATTTATGTGTATTGTGATTTATATTTTATCTTGTCGAGTTTTGTAAACTGCCATGTGAAAGCAACATAAACAACAAGAATTATTTATATCGTATTTAAGCTGCCGTTAATAGTTTACATGGCATAAGTGGGCCAGCAAGGGCAGGGTCAAGATTTCCAGATCCATTTCAGAGTTGAGCGGAAAAAAACGAATGAACTCAACCTTGATTCTGAGTTAAATGTTATCCACAATTTTACCCCCTGATGAGCATTCACAAAATAGTTTCAAAGTCCACTCACTGCAGGCATGCACCCAGTGGTGTAAAGTAGCTAAGTACAGTACATTTACTCAAATACTGTACTTAAGTAAAATTTTTAGGTATTTTTTACTTTACTGGAGTATTTCAAATTTACTGTAGCCTACTTTTACTTCTACTCAACTACATCTCAGAGACAAATATTATACCTTTATTCCACTACAATTATTTGGACACTTTAGTTACTAGTTACTTTGTAGATTTGGATTATTATTACAAAACATACATTAACCACTTCAGCCCATATACATTTCGGCCAATTCAAAATAGCCGATCTACAAGCTCACAAATGTAGCATCTTGAGGCATTGTGAGATTGTGGATATTTTCAAAATTTGAAAACATATACATTTGAAAACTTGTGAAATGGTATATTTTGCTTAATGAGTACTTTCTACTTTAAGTACATTTTGATACGTACTATTGTACTCGAGTAAATTTTGAATTCCAGACTTTTACTTGTAACAGAGGATTTCTGCATTGCAGTATTGATACTTTTACTTAAGTGAAATATGTGAGTACTTTTTCCACCACTGCATTCACCATCAGCTAGCTAGCTACCTGTCTCTTGTTTTGCACCATATAATAGCCTCCTGCAGGTGGTCCCAGACCCAGTCTGAACAGGTGCACTGCAGGCTAAGTTCAGTCATGGAAAAGTTTGATTCACTGACCGTTTGCAGGTTTCTTATTAGTGGCACATTGGCCAGGTATAACCTAAATAAACAATGAACTGAAATCGACCTTTATTGGCAAATAGTCACACATATTATGGCCTATGTTAAATGAAATGAACAAGGTGAGTGATCGCCTACCTCAGTGTGAACACAATGCCGCATGGCTCTATACACCTCAATGGGAAAATGGCGCAGAAATATTAAGTTACAGACATGCCTTTTGGTTTGGCGAGGTAACATAAGCTTTGTGGTGATGATGTAGATAAACGTTACACAAGGTGGAATAAAGCGTTCATTTAATAGTCTCTTACCAAATGATCAACGGATGACGGTGCCGAGGATCAGTCTGTGGTAGAAGTTCTTGCTGTAAAACTCTGCTCATTAAAAAGTTAAAGGTAAAATTCGAGTCATCCGCAGACAGATTCCTGAGGCTCTCCGCGTTCTATCCCAGACGAGCGTTTCCATGGAGACCAAAAGGACGCTTTAGCTATTACGCGCCTCGAGCGCGTTCCCGCCCCATGGCCATGATGACATCAATTGGTGGTGGAAAAACCCACATTTTTCACTTAAGTAAAAGTATCAATACTGCAATATAGAAATACTAACCACTAACCACCTTTAACCACTTGAGCAATGCGAGGCATTGCTGAAGTGGTTCATGTATGTTTTGTAATAATAATCAAAATCTACAAAGTAACTAGTAACTTAAGTTACTTATAATTGTAGTGGAGTAAAAGTACAATATTTATCTCTGAGATGTAGTGGAGTAGAGGTAAAAGTATTGGAAATACTGAAGTAAAGTAATACCTCAGAATTGTATTTAAGTACAGTAGAGGACATTCGTTTGCAACGAAATGGCACCCACTTACCTTTAAGAGGCCCACTCTACATTAATTTTAATATAGTCTATGCCTTCTGGCTCCCAATAAATGACATCTTCACTGACTCATCCCCCAGCAATACTCATTCCTTATAAGACTTATTTTCTGAAAGATGTTAAACTATGCAGATGTATTGTTAATTAATTGTTCATGTTATCTAAATAGAAATAATGTAAATACTAACAAGGTTCTTTACATAGCATGTTTAGACAGATGCTACTATAGGTTTGATGTTTACCTGGTATCGTAGTTATTTTGTAGCACGGAATAGATTTCCTTGCACTCCATTTACTACTTGACCATTTACCCTGTAGTTTTTTGACTATAGGGTTCATGCCATTTACTCTGATCTTGCACTTTGTAAGTCAATGTTATGAGTCAATGAGTGTACTAAATGCCTAATTAAATTGCAAGATTTTCACAAATTAAGTGATATCCGATTATTATGTGGTCGCCGGACAAAAGCAATTGCAGTAGCATTAATACGTTCCATCAGTTTCTTTTTTTTCTTTTTACAGCACAATTGAGTGAATTGACTCACTCCATAACATGGCAGGTGGCAGTATTTCTAATAAATATCTCATCTCACTCAGCCATGGGAAATAAGCTTGGAAGTGAGATCTTGTAAAACAAAACATAAATTCAAATGAAATTCCAACAGTTTGCACAACAAAAGCAGAGGCATAGTTTAAATACACAAAAGCTAAATATATTTATTTTTTCTACAAAAGAGAAGGAAAAAAAATCAAACTGTCATGCTGTCAACTGAAGATAAATAGAAATGAAACTGACAAGGGAAATGTACTGGGAGGTGAGCCTGATTTGTACATAATTGTTTAATGGTGGCCAGCGGCAAAAATAGCCAATCTACAACTACAAGCTCACAACGCATCGCATCCACAATGCGACGCGTTGCGAGCTTGTATATTTCCTATGTTCGGTGTGGGACACTGTCGTACAATCAAGTATAAATTAGGCAATAATGTACCAACATCAAAGCCAGAATCTGGGTAGGTCTACGCAGGATTTGTGTATGTGTGTTGATGATTAATTAACATTAATTTACAGTCATTATAAAAAGAGACATTTTGTAACAAGTACCCAGTACAATTGTAATCAAACAAGTCTATGCTTTTTACAATGAAAGCCCTTGTCCTTAAAGTTAAGTGGCCCCAAAAAAAAAAAAGCATTTATCTGTATTACACACATGAGCCATGCTGTGAGACATCAATTCTTGAACAAAATCTCCATTCACTGTGCTGGTGTGTGAACGTCTTTAACACTTCCATCAACATGAGTTCAACACAAATAATGACAGCTCATCCTTCAATGTGTATGCACTGAGCTGACTGATTCCGGAACAGAAAGGCAGGTATAGAAACAGTTGCACTCAACAACCACATGTGTAGGTGAGCATCATGGACATTGATTTTGTTTTGGTGGAGGTGGGTCCAATTCAAAAGGACTGCCGGTAAACACACACTTCCCGGTCACCTGACCAGGTGAGAGGTGAGCCAGTAGATGATGATTGGCTGAAAGACAGCGGTGGCCACGGTGATATAAAGGCGCAATCGAGGTTTGGCACTTGCCCCGGCCCCCATGGAGTCAGAGGAGAGAGAGGAGAGAATCTTCATCTTCAAAGAACGAACCTAGAGACAATGTAACGTTGTTACTAATAATACAATATATAAAAAATAAACTAGTTGTACAATAGTTTCAAATTCACCAAAGGTTAACCATACTTTAGTTTTTTAAACCTACAAATCAGAGACTTATCTTAATGCATAACATGTTAAGTTTAACCAATCTGTATGGTAGTTTGTGTTAATACAATATAACTAGCACATTTGCAGTGGTTGGATGTGATCTCCCTACTCTTTCATTGAGAAATTCCAACCCTGGTGTCAGGTGGGACACCTAAAGTTAAAGATAAAGTTATTTGAAGCAGATGGTGCACCGGATTGGACACTAGTAGACGCTTAATGTTTGTTGCAGTTTAGACAGTTTGAATTACCTCACTCTGTCAGGAGAGGCAGTCAACGTACATAAAACATTTAAAGCCGTTTTGTTTAGTACAGTATCAAAATATCCCTGAATGATTTAGAAACAACTCATTTATGACATTTTAAAGGATTATAAAACTTTCATGAACAGACATTGGAAAATACAGTAAACAATGATTTGCTTCTAAAATACTTACAATGAAGAACATTAGAGCACAGGAGGACCAGGCCAGGGCCACATAGTAACCATCACTACCAAACAGTAAGCCACACAGCACCGTGAAGATCATCCTACCACACACACAGAGAAGAACACCAAACAGTAAACCACAAAGCACTGCGAAGAGATCATCCTACCACTCACATCAAAGAAGCATAAAGTTCACTTTGGTTATAAGATGTCCAGAGGACAAGATGGATCTGACATTTTGGGAATTAGGGAGGACTCTCCCTCGTAATGCCTAATTCATACTCCATCACACAACGGTGTCGTGCAATGCAAAAACATTACCTGCTCACAAATCCCTGTGGTATATCTGGACAAACATTGATGCAATACCTTGAAAAATACCAATATTCAATACCGTTTTTGATACCATAGGGGAAAAAAGTAATTAGAGGGCATCAAAAATATAATTTTTAATAAAAGACAAACCGAAATATTGTATATCATAACTGAAAACTGTAATTTGTAGTCATCTTGTGCTTTATATGTCTGAAGGGAAATGTACATTGTCTTAGTGCAGAAACATCCATATAGACAGACAACTTCAAAAGACAAAACACAGGGGGCAGACTTGCTGTTTATAAAGTAGTTATCCATAGTGTAAAAACTATGCTAATGTTGTACCATTACACTCAGTTGACATTGCACTGTAACATTGCTAGTATTTGAAAACAGCAATGTAGTTTTCTCTTTCTGTGAGGTGCGTCCTGGACAGAAGTCAAGTAACGAGGGAGAGATTGAAAGAGGAAGTGCAATATGGATTGATTTTGGTCCAAAACAGCACCTCAAAACTGGTTGGGAAGGCTCTGCACTTGCGATCTTAAGCAAACTATAACAATGTGATAAGATCCGCAAACTATAGTCAGGAGGAGCAAACAAGATTAGTTGAGTTACGAGAGCTGAGTGCAGCACTGTGAGAAGTGGGGCTGTGGCGTGTCGGAGTGTGAGAAATACAGGATGTTTTCTTTACGTTTTTCATAGCAGAAAGCACAGCTTTGAAATATTAAATGATAAGTAGCTTGCGAGGTTAGTTCAGGCAGTATATAATCAAGAGGTTACACTGCTCATTACTATGTGGGTGTATACAGTGTTATGCAAGACCCATACGTCATACACTGACGTGGCAATCAGCTGACCAATTGCGCGGGTTATTTAAGCACACCTAAATCTGCGTTCCTTCCGCTGTATCTGTCCCTGGTTTGTTGTTACGTGGCTGTTTGCTCCCACCGCCACCCCAGCACCACCAGTGGGCTCTGCTATTAGTTCTGTTCCCCATGGGGGGTTGTTATTGTATATCTATCTCCCTGCTCTTAATGGTTAATGATGGTTGTCTAATTGTGCTGAGCAGGGAGAAAAATGTAGCAGAGCCGAACGCCTAAATAAAATATTACATCCACACTTGTAAGCTCATTCTATAATATTGGTTCAATCTATTCGTTCTATAATATTGGTTCAATCTATTTGTGACTTATCTGACGGAAATAGCTTAAATATTGTTTCAATATGCAGTTTCCATCTCCGCTTTTATAATTCAGTTCTTCCCACTACGACTTTGACAAGGCATGGTCGAAGTATCTGCTTTGAAGACAATATGACAAAGATGTACTGACAGGACCAGAATGATTGGCATATGATGCAGCCCTTACCCAACATATTTGTATCCACTGTAGGCGATGAGGTCAAAGGTGGACAGGTCTGTGTGTACACTGATTAGGTACAGACTCAGCAACATGGCCAACACCTCAATGACGAGCCACACCAGAGCAGTGCTGGCACACAGTCCAAGAACCTCAGGACTGAACCTGGGAGGGAACACAGAACTGCCTCGTTCAAACCATTTGCTGGAGCCATTATGAATTCATATTGTTTATGTTCCTGTATTACTTACGAAAATAGCTGCTCTACAAGCATACGACACCATCATACAATGAAGGATAAATCGGGCTAGAGTTTAGAGGGCCACAATGGAAATAAGTGTTAGGGCTTTATTGTGTTTTTATCCTCGGTGATAGTGTCTGCTATATGTTGTGGAAGTGCTGCTCTTTCCTTTTATCACCAAAGGATAACATTCATACTGTCTACTGTTCAATGTACAAAAATTGTTATTTGAATATACTGTATTAAAAAGTTCGCAAGTCAAACTTGCACAAAAATGTATAGACTTAAACATTTACATATGGCTTACTTATTTCCTGCTGTTCCCAAATTCAAATATGTCCCTGGTAGATTTCTTTAATTACTTTAATCATGTTTTGGTTTTAATTAAAAACTCTGTCTTAATGATATTCTGTTTGTACCATAAAGGAAATTCCTAATTGAGCTACAGTATAATAAGTTTAATGGTGCAAAGTATATATTCTCACAAAGACAGAACAAGTATCTCATATTATAGGTATTATTTACAGTGATTCTTTAAAATAAGAAATGCCTCATAAGAGAAGAACAGGTCTTTGCACAGTTTGCAGAGTCCCTAAGGAATCCTCATGGCCAATTAAAATATTCCACAAGTGTATTCATACCTTCATACCGTCTATGACTTGTTGACAGCGTCTCCCACAAAATGTAAACAAGGAAGTGAAAGTGATCTTGCCAACTAATCAGAATGTGCAACATTTAATGAAGCGTCTGCAACCTTTCATGTTTCCTGAGGTACTGTCGACAATGTCGGCGAAGGTCTTCCGCAAATGTTTTTGTTGTTTTGACATCATTTTCATTGTGCGATGTGTTGTTCACTTGTCGCTCCAAAAATAAATTGGCCTAACGTATTTGTGTTTCAATCTGCATCACTAAATAATACTGGTCATTGATAAATTCTCACTTAGTAAAGAAGGGACTGTATTTAGACTGAAAGTTAATATACTGAGTGGACTCTGGTTTATTCAGAACACATTCAGAGGCTCTTACTGTCCCTATATTATTTATAACAGATGAAAATAAAATGGGATTTAAAGGAAAACTTTTTCACCTTTTCTGAATGCCAAGAGCCATCCCCGCCAGCAGAATGTAGGTGATGAAAGCCATTGCTGAAAGATAACAAAAGTGCCGCTGATGAAGGAAACACTTCCTCTATAAAGTTAAACTTAAGTTACAGACAGCTTCCAGTTCAGAAGCTCTGCACAGATTAACTTACTGGGTATGTAAAGATCAGGGGCATTCACATCGTGTCTTGGTGTTAGTGGAGTGTCTCTGTGGTAACGCACTTCCCAATCCTGGAAACATGAGTATGGAAATCATCACATTAATACAATAAACAAATGCACCTGGTGGGTGGTCCAAACCCTGCCCACACCAACATCTCTTGTTAAACATCTCTCGATTGTGCCCTACTGACCTTGACCTTTTAGACTCAAAAGTTAATTATCTCTTCAGGGCAGCCTACTGATCATTCACACCAAGTTTAATCAAATCTGTCCTGGATTTTGACCTACCACTCCATTGTGACATTGACATTTTTAATGCAAACTTTAACCTTTAAATCTCCTTGGGACAACCTACAGATCCTTCAATTTCTACCCAAAAGTAAATACTCTCATCGGGGCAACCTACTGATCATTCCCTCCTAGTTTCATTAAAATCTTTCCATCTGTTCTCAAGTAAAACATTTTACAATCCCCTGTCCATTGTTGCAGGCAGTGTAATAAAAGAAGGTTTAACCCATTGAGACCTGGAACGCATCTGTGTCACTTTAGATTTCTTTGGCTATTCAAAAATACAGAGTGCCGCGCTATGAGCTTGTAGATCTGCTATTTTTGAATTATTATTATTTTTCTTCAAAAAACTGTTTGGATTTAGAAAACATTTTTAAGAATCGCCAAGGGTTAAACCCGACTTGAATCTATGATACTCATACAATGATTTCAACAAAGTTTGCTGACACGTTTCCAGCATTCTGTCATATGCCCTAAAATAGATGGTGAAATAGAAAATTCAAGATGTGCTTCTCGGTCTGTTCTTTTTCTACAGGTATCATTGTTTTTCCAAATCATTATTTTTGAGTTTAGCACCCTATCCTGCACCTACCGCCATAATAAGACACTTCTATAAGCATCAGTTCTAAATGATCCTGGTGTGTCTCAGACATACAGTTCTAACATAGTGTAGGTAGGACAAACAGAATGAAAGCACACAATGTTACAGTGTTGGCATATCTTATCATCGCAAAGTATAGAGTGAGAATTAGTTGAGTTCAAAGTGCTTTTATGTCCTAAGTGTCAGTCCTCGCTAGCATGTTTATAAATAAAACTCACACTCATAACGAAGATGTGATTAATGGGCTGATTATCTTCTTAGAGTGGCTAGTGGTCCGAAATATGATATTGAATAACGTTTTCCTACATTTGTATCTCATAATTAAACAATCTGCATGCCCTAGTACATTGATTTCACACATCATGTTTAATGGGGTAAATCACTTGTTTACCTGATGAGTGTACGGGAACATAAGCAGCATGAGTTTCTTGACGACATATTTGGTGTCAACAGCAAAGAAATGCTTCAGCTTGTTTATAGACATAAATCTGCTGATCTGAAAGGAAGAACAAAAGCAAGAATTATCCTACAGCACATTTGGCTTTGCTAAGAGATCTTTGTTTATTAGATAGCAGAGTGCATAGAGACAAGCAGAGTGTGTAGAGACAAGAAACTGAGGTCAGAGAGAAGGGACTGGGATACTTGCAAGACATTTCAGGAGTCCGTTTCAAACTCGGGTCCTTGCATTAACAAGGAGCATGTGGTCCATGCCAAGGTTACTATAGTTTTGTATTTTTCCTTACTTTTTATTTCTATTCGTTTTCATTTTTAATTCAGTCATGAGTGGGTTTGTGAGTTTCACTTTAGTTATTATTGTATACATTTGTTTTAATTTAGTTTTGACTGTATTTTGTCAGTGGTAATATTTAAGAAGGTCAGAATAGGTAGGTAAGTAAAGTACTGTGTAATACAAACACATCACCCTGTGAAGGCAATTGAATCACATTCATCCCTGTGTCAATGAACTAATGGAGACCACCAGGCACCCATTTGGCTTTTTCAATCATTTGGCTACAAGCATTAATTCAGCCTGATCAACAGCAGTGCTTTTGAACAATCTAAGCATCATGGATGCCACTGCCGTCTAAAAACGTTCATGCCAAGTCCACTGGCCACACCCTGCATAACATTGTAGTTCTTCTTGTCCTTAGGTAATGTTTTATTTTTAATCAACGTTAGAAAAGCTAAGGACTAATTATAATAACACTAGAACACTGAAGTTGTCAGCTGCATGGGAGACTGTGGAAGAGGAACAACTAATGTGAAGGACCATATCCCCATTTATTTACCGTAGGAAGAGCAAGCACCATTGAATCGCTGCAGGAACTTGACCTACTTATTTCCAGGTACCGCTGACGCATTCTGATGGCAAGTGGTTCCCCTGAAAATCTCCGACTGTGCAGCAATATACGTAGGAGCCAGATGATTACAACACAGCTCAAGGAATACAATGACGAGAGGCCGTGGATGAGCGAGAGACTGCTAGCGAGAATGAATCTGAGCTTAATGCAAAAAAGCATTCTAATTATTATTAGTATATTTGGGAAAGGTTCCTGAAGCGATAGAAAATGGACACTGGTAGCTTGCTTTTTTTATTTTATGTAATAGCAAAGTATTCATTTAAAGATGTCAGAAACACTATAATATGTTTTAGGACGTGTTGACTGATATCTAGTTGATTCGAGGGATTTGAAATAGTAGACCACAATACCTGCCATTAGCTCAACAACAATTAAGTGGTACATTAACCTGAGTCAGACATGTAACATGTTTCAGGCGCTAAATTGCAATTATTCAGAATTGAACATCAGAATTTAGGTTAACGTCATTGGATGTTTTGTATGTCATCATAATTTAGCGTAAATCTACGTAATCACTCTTGGAAGTGACGATGGCCCTTCCACTCTCTTCCCGTCCGCTCTCTCAATGCACGCTGCATTTCTTAAACTAGTGGTATGGTGAGAGAGGAAATGAAACAGGGTTTCATCACCCTTTAAGAGATATCTGTGGGGGTCAGTAAATGTGTGCTTCTCTCTATCTGACATTTCTTCAAAAGATGACATTGTGAAACAAGCCATGTCATTTTGTCCAAGTAATGCCCCCCAATAAGTACTGATTAAAGTAATTGCAATGATGTTCAAAATACAATAAAGATGGAGATGCTTCTAGTGTCCAATCCGGTGCGCAACTGCTTCAAATAACTTGATTGACATTGTCAACCAGTCAGCATCCTACCTGACACCAGGGTCTCAATTTCTCAATGGAAGAATAGAGACACATCTGCAGATGTGCTGGCTATATTGTATTAACATAACATATAATCGACATAGGTTAAAATAATGTTTTATTTATTAAAGAAAGCCCTAGATAGTAGCTTTAAGTGATATACTGACTAACTGTGTAGCAGGGCTGAACATTGCACACTGAATTACAGTATTAGGACTGCTTCAAATCCACCCGTTGTGCTACATGGTCGTAGTGTGATGATGTAGTGCTTAATTGTGTGCTTTACCCCCCCTCCAGTCTTTCACAAATTATATGGGAAGATTTAATTATAGGACAACATGAACAAATAAGCAATCTGATCTAGAGGCGTTAGCTGGGCTAGCAAATCAATGCATAGCTGAATTAAGATATCATATTGACTGATGAGCTACTTTAACAAATAACAGATCTGAAAGCTCCCAATGAATCTCATTGTTGCGTAGACCATCTATTTTCGCTATTTGTCACATGGCGAAGTATAGTGTGTATGGCTTAACTCTTTGACTGCGGACGACGCGATAACGCGTCAAGTGCTACTTTGTCCAGTTGGCCGTCGACGCGCTCGACGCGCTGGACGCGCGTTCATTGTTTAATCTCTGATTGCGCTATGCTGCTTAATATTCAATGTTATTCTCGAGTTCCACTTACTTCACGGACATCTGCATCCGGTTTCATGACCTGGATTCCGTTTCCGGTTTTTGATTCTTTTCCCCAGTCATTTTCGTCCAAAATAGGTAAATAAACGGTCTTTCACACGGTATGACGGACAAACGGACAGTTTCTCTTCTATAATCTATGGTCTGGGTGACGATCAGTCATCGCCGTCGTATATCACAACGTAATTTTCGCCGATCAAAACAATGGGGGGGACGTCACATCCGTTTTCATGTTTTTCCTTGTCTAATCTATGAAGAAGGGTGAGAGAGACCCAACGACATGATCAAAGCTGTCATGTGCTGCGCCCTAGTGGCGGATTTGTGCTGGGTCTTTACATTATGTGTCCTTAAATTATTTTCATGAGAAAAATTCAAAATATAAAAATAAAAAAACACGAAAATTGCTGGCACTGGGGGAGTACTTTATGAAAATACTCTGGCAGTCAAAGAGTTAAAGGACAAGTCCGGACTAAAATAACATATAGGTGTTTTTTCCTACTTCTATTGATCCCAAATGACTGGCCATGGGGTCTATTTGCAGAATAGCCCCCGTTGTCCAGTCCCCAGCACCCGCCCCATAGCATAGAGCGGATCCCATAAGCTCTATGCTATGGGGCCCATAAGCAGATCCCATAAGCATATCGCTTCAAAGTCGATGACACAATCATCACTAGCAAAGAAGAGATTACCTATTTGGGATGTATTCTTGACAAATACCTGACGGGTGAAAGCATGGCAACAAAGGTGGTCAAAAGAGTAAACCAGAGAACCAGATTTATGGGCAGAGTTTCCTCTTTTGTCAACCCCCAGGCCCTCAGGACCCTCTCAGGGGCCCTGATTCAGCCCCTTTTTGACTATGCTTGCTCCTCTTGGTACTCCAACACCTCAGTGTCACTGAAGACTAAGCTTCAAACGTCCCAAAACAAACTGATTCGACTACTTCTCGGACTGGGGCCCATGACCCACCTTTCTCCCACTCACTTTGCCAGCCTAGGCTGGCTCAGGGTGGAAGACAGGGTTAAACAACAAAAAATGGGACTGGTCTTCACAATTGTAAATGCAGATTTGCCCGAAATGCCCCCTATACCCGCATATCTGTATAAATACCTCGAAAAAGTTAGCGACACCCACAGTCACGAAACTAGAGGGAGCGTAAACAACAATCTGGTACCACCCACCCATAAAACAAACATGGGCAAATTCTCCTTCTACAGCACAGCCACCAAGGTATGGAATAGTCTAACCCCATACCTCAAAAAATGCAGTTCGCTGGGCCCATTCAAAAGAGCCCTAAAAACTCATCTTTCTGGAGGCCAAAAGAGGAGCTAGTACCAGTTTCCCTGTAGACAGACGACCCCCCCCCCCCTCCCCCCCTTTTTTTAAATATATTTTTTATTATTTTATTTTATTTTATTATGCATTTCTCTGTATTTTTATGTTGATTTTTTGATTCAAGGACCCCAACGGAAACAAGTTCGCAAGGACTTTTTTGGTCGGACCTTTTAGACAAAAGTATTATAAATGTAACTGTGATGTTTTATATTATTTTGCCTAATAAAAATTTCAATCAATCAATCTGTTATTAGTTGTCATTACACGCATCCATGCCTTGGTTGTCCCACACGAGCCGCAAGAGTCTCGTAAATTATGTTTTGGAGTGAGCGTTCGGCACAACTGCCAATCAAAGTGACTGTACTGGCCAATCACAGCGTGTCTTTTCCGGGACTTGGCAAAACACAAAACAGCATAACATCCGTTTAGCAGACTACGGCGGCTTGTGTGGGACTACCAAGGCATGTGTGCGTGTGTGTGTAATGACAACTAATAACAGATTCATGAAAAAAAATAAAGCTTTTGACCGCAACAAATAGCATAAGTAGCGATATGCTTAGGGGCTCTGCTCTATGCTATGAGGGCTGCTGGAGACTGCTGGGGAAACTGGACAACAAAAGCAATAAGCTCTATGCACAACAGCCATATTGGAAAGAAATTGGGCCTGTTCTTACTTAGCCTGGGCAGCATTCCTTTTCGTGTATATGATCCGGTCGGGAGCGGAAGTAGCCCTACGTCACCGGGCGCGTCATCCGCGTCATCAGTGACCGGATCGCGACAAACCGGAAAGACGTCTCACCCCAAAATAAGTCCGTCCTATAAAATCATGTACTTTCCGGAGACTATTTAGCGTCTGTATTATCCGTATTATCCCACGGGGAAATTCTATTCCATTTAAATAGGGATTGGGGAACCAAAACAAAGCAGCACCGCGACAATTCTTTTTTCTTTTTTTTGTTTCAGTAGGCGTGGCCTAGACCGGATCATATGGGTCTTTAGAAACGCAGAACAGGCTTTCCTCCGAGGTGGAAAGACTGGTGACGCGAGGTTAGTTCTTACTTCCTTCACAGGTGTTATGAATGATACTAATGAAGGCTCTGTTCCATTCTAGTCGAACAGAGTCAGGGTGCTGATGCACTGGAGACTATGCTACACCAGTGGTTCTTAAAGTGTGGAGCAGGTACCCTCATGGTTACGGGTGTGTATGTAACTCTGAGAGCGTACAAACTACAAATGGAACCAAATGGACCTTACAGATCAATTTGGTTCCATTTGTACACTCTCAGAGTTATGGGGGTCCTTGAAATTAAAAGGTTTGAGAACCACTGTGCTACACTAAATGGAACAGAGCCTTCATTAGAATCATTGGTAACACCTGTGAAGGAAGTAAGGAAGAGGCCCAATTTATTTCCAATAAGGTTGCTGTGCATAGAGCCTATTCTGCAAATAGACCCCATGGCCAGTTATTCGAGATCAATATAAGTAGGAAAAAACACCTATACTGTATGTTATTTTAGTCCGGACTTGTCCTTTAAGTTGTTAAAACTCCTTTGTGCAGGACTCACCTCTTTGTTTACCATGTCCTTTCCCTGGTTGGCCAGAGAGGAGCCATACATCACTGCAGCATTGGCCATAGGGTCAGCAAACAGGTTGTTCATCCCTGCATCTCCCTGGGGAGCACCCGCAGGCCCAGCCATATTGTAGGTAGGAGTGTAGAAGCCCTGGCTGTTCATTGGTGGCGCTGCGGAGCTGGTGTCTTCAAACAGAAGGGGATCTGCTGCTGGTGGGGCTGCACGAGCTCTTGGCTTTGCTGGGAAGGGAGTGAACATTAAAGACTAAATGGGGTGCAGTGAATGTTGTGTTTAGGCAACATGACTCTTGTATTGCTGTGATTCATGGAACAGAGTGCAAGACAACTGATGGTATTTTGTTTAAGTGACAACTGACAACCCATCTTATAACAGCTTGCATTAGTTAATCCAATAGATTTGGCAGGGAACATGGCATGCAAATTCATTCACAAATGCAGACTTAATCTTAAGTACAACGCACAAATTTGCATTGAACAAATCCAAAGCCAAATGCTGAAAACTAACTGTGACTTAGCTTTCCCTCTAAGTCAGGAGTCTTCAACAGGGGGTCCAACAAATCTTTTTTTATTTTGTTTACATAAACCACTTAGCATCTTTATTCTGAGAAACATTAGCCGAAAATAGCAGAACTACAAGCTCACACCGCCACACGCTGCTTGTAGATCGGCTATTTTCAGCAAAGAGATTTGGTGTAGGAGCAAATCAAGTACTAAGTATTGAAGGTTTAAGTGGTTAAATGTCTGAAATTAACAAAAAACAATAATTTACACAACACTGATATAGTCAATGAAGCCATCTATGAAATATATGAATAAGTTGAATCTGCAACACAATTGTATGCCATGTAGTGGGGGTCCCTGCTTCATCTCTCTCTCAGCTAGGGGGTCCTTGGGCTGAAACACGTTGAAGACCCCTGATCTAAGTGGTGGCAAATCATGCATACAGGAGTTACTTTGCCAAAACTATTACTCTGTACTTACCACTTGCCCGATATCCATGATGTGGCAGGTCCATTGTACGTGCACTGCTGTTAACGTCAGCTTAAACACAACAACAATAGAGAAACAGTCAATACATTGCACACATTGTCCTATATGGAGAGTTATGTACGTTAAATTGATCACACGTTAAATCACTTGACAATAAGTTATCGTTATAATGCTAACTTTAGCTAGCAAGTCAAACATAAGTGTAACACACCAGTGGTTTAGCACTGCAGTAATGTACACACCTCCTGCTAAGTGCCAACCTTAATGTGGATTTGATGGTGCTCATGCAAAACTAATCTGATATAATTAACAGAACACGGACAGGTCGTGGATACAAATGTCGATAGAATGCGTTACACAGATATAAACATTTAAACTCACCTATACCTCCCAGCTAACGTTGCTACTAGCTTTAGCTTCCTAGTTCCTACGTGGATTTCCGACTGCTCTGGTGGTCTGCCCCGCCCCTCGGCCCTGATTGGTTGTCCGGCGCCCGTTCCACTCTGATTGGCTGCCCAAGATCCACTCTGGTTGGTTGTCTGGGCTGTGCCTGCGTGGCAGAAAACGACGCAAACAAACATGCGCTGGATGATGTGTTAATGCTCAATGCTGCCCTTGTGGCTGACGCAGGATCAGCTTTACACCAGCCTGCCCCGTCCACAAACACACTGGATGGGAAACATCAGACCGACCCCGGATCAGTGATGGAAGAAGTACTCAAATGTTTTACTTAAGTAAAAGTATCAATACTGCAATGTAGAATTACTCTGTAAAAGCCTGGAATTTCAAATTTACTTAATAAAAGTAAAAGTAAAAAAGTATTGATATCAAAATGTACTTAAAGTAGCCTATCAAAAGTAGAAAGTACTCGTTATGCAGAATGTCCCATTTCACAAGTTTTTAAACGTATAAAATGTATACAAATCGTTTTAAAATAGCAGATCTACAAGCTCACAATGCATAGTATTGCGGCGCTTTGACATCAGCTTGTGACTGCAATTTGTTCTGGTTCGCGGATGATCGGCTCTGCTGGTCTCTGACAGGGACAAGTTGCAGGTTGAAAAAGCCCTTAGCTCTGGTCAAATCTGCACCTGGCAGCCAGGTGCAGCTCCCTGAACAAACTATCATTACACCTGGGTAAAACTGAATCCATTCTCTTTGGGTACAAAATTAACCTGTGCAAGGCCATGGCTTCACAGTAAAAGTGGGTGTCAATGACGTCCATAATCACAACACCAGAGGGAGCTCCACTAATCACGTCCAACCGAGATTTGGCTCAAACAAGGGGTTAAATTCCTTCTCCTGCTATGCCACAAAAATGTGGAACGCCCTACCAACAGTCATAAAGGAGTGTAAATCCCTACTCTCCTTCAAAACTGCTCAAAAGAGCACTTACAGGTCACATGTGGCTGCAATTCGAAAGCTGGCCCCTGTAAAAAGTGAAAGCCTACCTCAGGGTAGCTCTTACACAGGGAATGGAACAATAATGTAGATAATAATTATCTATATTATAACTAACATATAAAACACAAGTCCCTATCCTATTTTGTTGACCTAAATTATACCAGGACATGGACACACAGCATTAGCGGCACAGTGAAGTACAATGTTGGTAAAGTTACTTGAAAATTGTTGCTACAACTAGAACTCTTTGTAAAAAAGTACCTCAGCTACTGCTTCACTAAAAGCTGTCTTACCTAATGCAGTGCAGTTGGTAATATGGCTGAGGAGGACTAGGCCATTTGAGGACCTATTATGACAGTGGGTGCTGGAGTAAAAAGCTACAAATGGATGGATAATTGGAGATGGGAAAAAAATCTCACAAACTGCACACAAACAGTTGGACAAACTGCACACAAACCTCATCTCTTGCCAAATTAAGTTGATAAGAAAACACTAAATATGCCACCTCAATGGCTGTTCATGAGGTCATCTGCCAACTCAATTGTAACTCAGAGAGTGTACAATGTAGTGAAGTTTTTGTCAAGCTACCCAGCTGGTGAAAACAATATCACATATCATCATTCTGAAAGTAGTAGTAAAATTCCGGCCACCAGTTCCAGTAGTAGTGTGGCTAACCCAGTCTCCCTCACCCTGTGTGTGTGTGTGTGTGTGTGTGTGTATGTGTGTGTGTGTGTGTGTGTGTGTGTGTGTGTGTGTGTGTGTGTGTGTGTGTGTGTGTGTGTGTGTGTGTGTGTGTGTGTGTGTGTGTGTGTGTGTGTGTGTGTGTGTGTATGTGCGCGCGCGTGCGGCTGTGTGCGTGGGTGTGATGTGTGTGGGTGAGATGTGTGGGTGGCTTGCATGTGGTGAAATTTGGGTGAGTACAGTGTAAAGGCATCCCAGTTGATCCACAAATTAGCCTATAAAAGGCCTCCTCAGGATAACTGTAACTTTTAGGGGAAATATAGGGAAAAACGAATTATCTTCCCACTTCTTCCCTTATTCCATTTTAGCAAATTAAATGAGAAATGTAATGCATCTATTAAAACATTGCTAGCTGAGCTTAACCTTACCAGGAAGATATTATTTCTACATAAGTTATTAGATTGTTTAATAATATCATAATAGCATATAATAATAATATTAATATTATATGCTAAAGTAACTGAAAGTAGTACTCTCCTGTTCAACATGTACTTTCAAAGTGTCCTTGTGCAAGGCACCAACCCCTCAAATGTTTCAGCTGAAGTGTTGATAGCAGAGGACAGTCAACATTCAGGTATGAATAACTGTACAAATGTGAAACAAGGTGAAAAAGAGCATGTGCGCTCAGCAAAGCTAGACGAAAAAAAAGAACCAGCTGATGCCTGCGATGATGAAGACAGACAGCATGCCGTGACATGCCATCAGAGCCACAGTGGGTGTGTCATCATGACATTCCACAGTCCTTACTCACAGCTATAGACTATTCACCTTTACCCCACATTTCACTGATAAGAAATACTCATGCCTGAGGTATTGGAGAACCTACATGTGTTTCCTTACATATGGCTGAGGGTTAGTGTTGACATCTGAGACAATGGAGCTGGAAATGTAATAGGTCACGCAGTAACAAGCAGCCTAAGGAGTCTCACATTTCATTCAAGTCATATGACTTTTGAAATAACAATTATAACTCAGATGGAAACAGGGACATTGTGAGTGCTGCATTCCCAAGTAATATGTCATGTTTCTGGTATTGCTGATAAGAGCAAAGTGATTAAAACAATGGCAGTGAAATTCATTCAGCATTCAGTGAGTGAAGATGACATGATCTCCTTTGTCCTAAATGGATTATTTTTGCAAAAAAAGATATAATAAAAAAAAATATATGTATATTATGTAATTATATATATTTTAAAAAAAATAAGTAAGTAAATAAATACATAAATAAATAGAAATATATAGACATACGCTGTACTGTAATACACACTGTAATTCTATATAGTGTAATTTCTTGTTTGTATTACTTGGAAATCAATTTGACTCCCATAAGTCTCTGATCCTCAAGGGAGGCATCAGGAGTAATGTGAGACAGAGGTGCAGCAGTCAGCAGCAAGGACGAATCACTTTGTGCCGGGAACTGGGTCCTCTGGGAGTGCAAGATCAGCAGCTGTTGTGACAGATCCAACTCACTGTCTGCCATACGTTCCCTCGTTTATTTTCATTTTCATCCTTTTCTACTCTGCAGACTATATTGATCTGGTGCACAAAGGAATCGCTGAAAAGGACGGTGAAATTATTCAATGGTATTTGTCTATATAGGCTGACTCATCTACACAGGCTTGCACCGATTGATGTGGTTTGTAAAGTAAAAGTGCCTGCCAAACCTCAACACAATTAGACACAGCCACAAAACGTTGACTTACACTTCAGTTAACTTTTTGTAACTTCAGTCACTAACATTCATGTTATGATTGTTAAATGACTAACTTTTTACTGTGCTATTATACTGATATACATATACATGTATGAAGTGTTCCTTTGAACTTTAGTTACTAGTTACTTTGCAGATATAAATGATTATATTATAAAACATACATTAACCACTTAAGCCCTATTTTATACATAGGCTATTTGAAAATAGCCGATCTACAAGCTCACAACGCGCCGCAAGGCGACACGTGGTGAGCTGGTAGATCTGCTATTTTCAAACATTTTTGTACTTTTACTTTTGGTACTTTAACTATATTTTCATGCCAATACTTTTGTACTTTTACTCAAGTAACATTTTGAACACAGGCCTTTTACTTGTAACAGAGTTTTTTTTATATTGTGGTATTGGTACTTTTACTTAGGTAAAATATCTGAGTACTTCTTCCACCACTGATCACAACACAGACAGCAGAGGCAGACTGCAGGCCCTCTCTGTCAAAGGAATCCCTCTCTCTGGAGGAAACTCTCACCAAATATGGTCACATACGTCATCACGCACGTGGTAAGTTTCGTGCGAAATAGAAGACGACGCTATTTCCCGTAAAGGGGCGTAACAAGCGCTAGTATTATTCCTTTTGAGTTTATAAACTTAAAATCATTCCCAGATGCTCACTCAAACACACATAACTGTACAACGTAAGGTGTATTGAACGTCACTCGCGAAGGATTTGGAGCTATTCTAGAAGACGTTTGGACATTTCTTCTTCCTTATTCCCCTTGAACGAGGCACCGCTTTGGACTCTGCCATATTACAACAGCAAGGTGGGTTTGTCCCACGTTTGAAATTATTTACGAGAATCGAAACCGGCACAGACACTCTATCCTGAATCTCGTAGCTACCGGGACACATTAATCGGATATATTATCTTACACCGGATCAGTTATTGAACTATAAAGATGTATCGGAACTTTGGAAACCATGGGAGAGGCAATCCACCGTACCCCACCAGAGAGACTGGGTCACCTCCTCCATCCTTGGGTACCATCATCAGCACCCAAACCACACAACAGGACCAGGTAGGTCTCTGTCTGTCTGTCGGCACCGATGTACAGCCAGGATTTAACCACTTAAACGCCATATGGGTGACTGGAGTCTTTTCTGTTATTGTGGGGAAAGCTTTCGCTGAAAATAGCCGATCTACAAGCTCTTAATGTGAGCTTGTCTATCTGCCATTTTCTGTGAAAGCCTTCCCCACAATAAGGATGCTGGGGTTTAAGTGGTTAAATCAGTATAGCTCTAGATAAAATATAGCCTTAAACTAGAAAACTGAAAACCTGTTGACTCAAAAATATGTTTATGCCAAAAAACAGCGAAATGGCTTCAAGAGAATAACGTTTGACACAATCAATACCTAGTTGTATAAAGGTCATATCATTCTATATGCTTCTATGCATTACCATTTCTGTACCTGCTTGCTTTTGAACATTTTACACATCAAATATAATGCTTGATGTTAGATGTTGCTTTTTCCACCCTCCACAAACAACACCAACTTTGACCTGTTTTACAGAAATTTACCATGGCAGGCAGCAGTCATTTTGTACCAAGTCTCAACGCCATTACAACCAACCAGGACCTCCAGTGGATGGTGCAACCACTGGTTCCTACTCCAGGCCCTTCGCAATCTCCTCGGCCCCCTTACTCAACTCTTCCAGGGGCCCGTCCTCTGATGCATGGCCCCTCGCAACCACACCTCTTTCGGCCAGGCGTCATAAGAGCGGCTTCACATTCAGTGGGGTCAACCAGACGCAGGAACGATGAGCATGTAAGGGAATTGTGATTACATGATACATAGTACAATCTTGAGTGTTAATTTAACTCTGAAAGTGTACAAATGGAAGCAAAGGGACCGTAAGGGTCCCTTTGCTTCCATTTGTACACTATCTCTGAGTTACAAATGGGTTAGGGTCCATTTCTACACTCTGTTAGATGACCTTTTCAACAGCCATGAGGTGGCATTTAGTGTTTTCTATGGAACTTTACATACAACACAAAATATTGACAAGAGTTAATCTTCGGATTGAAGTGGGTTGGGTGTGAGTCGGTAGCGCCGTGGAGACTGGCACGATCATCTATGTGTCATACATGTGTAATATCCTGTAATGGTCTGACATGGCTGTGCAATTTCCCCTGAATGTGCATGGCCAGGCGAATGACCAATAAAAAGCGTTTCTAAGTGGATCCATTTACTTAGATAGTAAAGATCAATAGAATATGTGGATTTAGAAAAAGTAATAGCACTATCCATTTCTTACAGTATTGACAGAATGTGACAGTATTAACTTTGGGAGCATGCTGAGAACACAGTGAACTTGTGGCCATGTGCTTGGACTTTGGCTTACAAAGTCCTTCCCCATTGCAAGTACAGAAACATTTTGTATCAGAAAGTATAACAAAACATATAGATAATAGAGAGCACACAAAACTGTTCAAGTTGAACCTGGTAAATTACTAATACTGATGCCATCTACATTTCAGCTTGTCTCAATTTTTTATATACGTACCTTAAGGTTTTAGACACCTTTTATAGGCTTTTACAAATATCACTTTTGCTTTCACTGAAACTATGGAATCTATACCAATTCTAATTATTTTTTCTCTTGGAGTTGTAATTTCATGGTACAGGAAATGAACTATCATGTGACTCATAGGGGCAAGTCACTTTCTATGACTCACACCTGAGTCACAGCTTGGATCCGAGTGTGACTCATCATCCTAGAAGGGCGGGAAACTATGGGCCGAATCGAGCGTTCCGGACGCTACTGTTGAACGTACCGTAATCAGAGTCGAGGGGTTTCAACAGCACAAAGGCTCATACATTTCAAGATCACTGAGCCGCCATCGCTGTTGAACTGTGATGACTAAGTGCAGTCACATGGGGGTAGTGTTTCACTCGTGACATGTTTAGTCACTTCATGTCTCTCTGCACAGCAGTGGCTTTGAAATGTATAGGATGGCCTGAAGCAACATGGTTATGAAACAGACCTGAAACAGTGTCTTGTCACTTAATATGGCCATTTTAATGTAACCCTGTTATTTCACTGTGCACATACAGTATATGTTTTTTCTTCTTTTTTTTCCGTTTTGTCTTCATCTAAACTTTTTCTCCATTCCCACCAGTTGTCCTCAGAAGAGTTACAGAGACGCAGTGTGAGGAGAGAACGGAATAAGTTGGCAGCAGCGAAATGCCGTAATCGACGTCGTGAGCTGACGGACACACTGCAATCTGTGAGTGAATGTTACACAAATGTTTCAATGTTAACCTTGATGGTTGTGTGATATTAAGCTTTAGTTGTGAAATAATTTACAATGAAGATTGTAATTGTTTCCATTTTCTCTCACCCAGGAAACTGACGATTTGGAAGGTGATAAGGCTCGTCTGCAGAAGGAAATCGCTGAACTGGAGAAGCAGAAGGACAAGCTGGAGCTGATCCTGGAAGCTCACCGGCCCATCTGCAAGATTGAGGAATCCGATTCAGACTCGGACTACCGCTCGGCTCTGCCCTCTTTACAAGGTGTCAAGATGGAGCCAGAGGATGCCCACCTACCTGGGCCCTCGAAAAGATCTCAAACAAAGCCGGAGAAGCCCAAACCGAAAATTACTCTCCCTGTCAAACCTGTGACCTCAAGTGCCTCTGCTGCTGTGGGAGCTGAATCTGAAACCCTCCACACCCCCGTCCTCATGTCTACTCCATCTCTCACTCCGTTCACAGCCAGTATGATCTTCACTTACCCATCTGGCTCTCTGGACACCACTGCTTCTCTCCTGCCCATGGCTGCCCCAGCATCCTCCACCAGCCAAGCGACTTCCCAGCAGCCTCGGAACCCCCAGCCCTGTGGTATCGCTCATCGCCGTAGCAGCAGCAGCGGGGACCAATCAGATCACTCTTTACACTCCCCTACTATCCTCACACTGTGAATGTCAGCTTATCCCATTTAGACCTGAGGCCGATTCTAAAAACGCCATCTAAATCCTGATCTAAGTTTTCTGAATAATTTTAATGTTGCTATATACTGTATATAGCAACAACTACACACAGAGGTGTTCCCGGCTTGAAGGGTATAACAACGTATAGGTGTTCCAGGTCTAAATGGGTTATGCTAACATTTAGAACTGACGGTTATGTAAAATGTCTTAACAAACATCGCCATGATGAAAGTGATGATTGTACTGTTAACATCCATATTGGGTTGACAAACGTCTAGCTAAAAGTGCACTTCCTACATTTCATTTTCTTTATAGAATGTTGATAAAGTACTTATGTATGAAATTAATGGCATTATCAAGATTTTCGCATTACACTATTTTCCATCAATTTATACAAATATATATAAAAATATATATAGTCTCTATATTTGTATTTTATGACAGTGCATGTTAAATATATTTTCTAGACCATTACATAAGCTCTTTGGATTCAATTGTGAAAATCCAAACTAATGAAAGAGAAAAACTGTTACTTTGTTACATTATGGTACACATTAACAAGCTCAAACAATGTGAACTATAACAGAAGATAGAATACGTAGAAATAAAACATTCCTATGTTTGTATGAATCTTTTAAATATACTAATGTTATGAAAGGAATCTAAATCACTAAGGCTGGACCATAGAAAGTAGTATAGATTAGTTAACGGAGTATTTATTTTAAGAGTTTAATATATTTTTTATATTGTTTCTTCTTTGACTAATGAATTGGTTTGTGACCTTACTTTTGTCTAAGCTGTACTATTTCCCAGTCAATAAAGGAGATGCAAAAGTGAAGAGCTGTGTGCAAACAGAGTTGCTGCAAGTCAACCAGCATACCAATGAAAGAGTTTTTGGAATATTGTTCTCATGAAATTTGGCACTAATATGTTTTAAGTTTTAAGAATAAATGAGTTACGTACTGTTTTGAATCACATAGTGGAGAGAACCTGAAAGAGGATAAACAAATGTAATACTCTTTGAATACTTTTAAAGCTTCACTATGTAACTTTCCTCTTCTACCCCTGATTTTAACCCAGTTTCCTGCTCAAGTGCTGAAATTGTTACCATTGAGCTAATAGAGCCTGCCTACTTTCTCAGGGGATAAATTGAATCTTGACCATCAGGTCAAAATCCGTGTCAGATCTTGTGTCTAGGTGAGACATGACCTATGACCTTTGACAAGATGTAAATGTCTCAATAGAAGAGCAGGGAGACAAAATACAACCACCCCAATTGTATAAGTTATATTGTATTAACACACTCTACCGTACAGATTGGACAAATGTATGTATGTATTTTATGTATTCATTAAAAAAAAGTTACATAGTGCTGCTTTAAATGACTAGAATCGATTTAAGTTTATTTAAATGTTTGTGTGGCTAAGTGCATGCAACACAGGTCTCGATCAGGATTCAAACAGGGTTCTACCACTAAAGTAGCTGTTAGGTGATTTTTAAAACCAACACAATTAGAATGTGGAAGGTTAAGCCCGATCGAGAGAAAACAAGGATCGACTGTATTGGGCAATGGACAGAATAATGTATGGTGAGAAGGTTTAGTAACTAGGTCACAACCCTCATGTCTGAACACTGTGTTCTCTCTGTCGTCTCCAGCTATCCAAAACGAATCGCTCCATAAGACAAGCTGTAGGCTACTTAAGAGTACATGGGATTTCATCACAAAACTTAGGTCAGATAGGGAGGAATAGAGAGAGACATCTGTCTCTCTTCTCTCTCTCCTCAGCAGAGATACAAGACAAGAGAGAGAGAGAATGTCTGCTGCAGTCAAAGGACTTCTGTGTGTCACTAAGTGGGTAAAAGCATTACTGTCCACTCCAGATGCCTGTGCTGTGCAAACAGGAGTCCAAAAATAAAACTGATGAACACACATTAAGTCAGCCTGTCTGACGGAGAGAGGAGCATCAATCAACTACACTCTGTAAGGACAAACAGGTCGAAGTAAACAAGGAGAGAAGTCAGTCATTCAATGGGTGTCAAGTAAATGCAACAATGTATACACACAAAGTCAGACAGGGGTGACACAAAACACTTAATACTTTCCTTTGTGTGTGTTCTGTGTTGTCTACTGCATTTTATGTTTTTGATGGTGCACTTGCTTGATTTACTTGTTTCACCCCAGAGAGGGGTGACACAAAACACTAATGCTTGCCTTTGTGTGTGTTCTGTGTTGTCTACTGCATTTTATGTTTTTGATGCATTTGCTTGATTTCCTTGTTTCACCCCAGAGAGGCTTAATAAACTATAAAAAGAAATGTCAGAAGACAGGAAAGTGTCACAGCCACTGTATTTAAAGCTCTTCAATGCAGCAGAGCCACCAAAAACAGCCAACATCAAAGCAATTCTTGCCCAATCCATGTGCATTATCTATACGACTCAAACTGAAATTCACATTTGATAATAATGTAAGCTAATACTGATAAATCAAGGTAAAATGTAAAAGAGAATATCTCTAATGTTACAGAATTAACACAAAGCATGAGTTATATCAGAGTGCTGACGGTTGTCAAATTAAACAAATTGTGTATTAGCTGTGACATGCTAATTGTGACATCAACAACAATGTAATGACAAAAAAAGGAAACACAAGTGACTTCAACAGCTTGCCTTCCAGGTCCACATATAAACCATTATAATGTAAAGACCTTCCAGTTTGATACAAAGGGTTTCCAGTTTGATACAAAAGTGTCTGGTAGAACTAGACATGTGCAGATCGGCTCTGAGTGAGGACCACCGGTATCAAAGACCTAAACTAAATAGAATGGCTCTTTGTCATAAACACCAACCATTGCCCAGAGTAAACCTGAGTGGCCTCAGAGTGAGATCTGCCAACATGCCTTCACAGACTGTGATAATCATCATGCACACGTGGCACTCCAATCCTGACCTGAGGAAGAGAATGCATAATCTATTATACATAGTTACCGGGTTGCTAACAAAAGCAATATCAAAGTGTTTTTTTGTTTGTTTTTTTCATTTTCAGCTATTTCAGTGCTATTTGAATTCAGTAGACTAATATGGCTCAAAACTGGATTGAAGTGAATCTTAGGATCCACGTTTTAAAGAATCACGTTAGCTTTGTCCAGTGCAATATAAAACGTCTACTCCCTGTAGGCTGTAGTCCAGTGCATGAGATGAAATTATATGCGACCTACTTTTTTGCTCCAATTTCTTTCTTTTTTTCAATAGGGTACTGAAAATAACAAATCATTTTCTCAAACAGGACTTTGTTAGAAAAACAACAAAAAAAGAAAGAAACAATGCAAAATGTAGATAGTGTCACCAGGCAAATGCCTTTTAAATGTCTCTGTGGCCTACAGTCCCTGATAAAAGTCAATAGTAAATACAAATAGTCAATAATCTTTGTGAAGTCAAGGGCATACTCCATTTCCTTGGACTTAAAGACAGCCAGTGGCAGACAATTCTTCCAGCATTAAAGACCAATATGCTTTTACACCAGCTTATCCAGATTTATATTTGCAGCCTACTTAAGACATATTCCTCCATGTCCCCAGTCCCCACCACTCCCACAAATCTTTATCTTCATTTAAATCAAATCACTAGCCTACAGTAGTAGCCCTGGTTTAATTAGGACCAGAACGAGGCGGTGTGATCATCAGTCATCGGGGGAGCACACCAGGTGGAGTTGGTCCGGACTACCAACACTGCCGGTGCTGGAGCTTCCATCGCCCAGGTCCCGGGCCACCATGCACGGCATGTTGAGCTCGGTCGACCCGCCGGGGCTGGAGTCACTCCTACTGACACACTCCTCCTCCAGGACCAAGCACAGTTCCTTCAGGTCCAGGTTCTCCTTCACCAGTCCGTCCTGCATTCGTTCCAGGTCGGCCAGTTTCTTCAGATAACCCCCCAGGTCTTCGCGCATCACTTTGGCTGCGTGGTGCCCGAACAGCTGCCATTCCCTGGCGAGCTTCTTCACTTTGAGCCGGTCGTCGTCCAGAAAGCAGCACAGGTCGCGCAGCTCCGTGTTCTCCTCCTGCAGACGTTGATTGATGACCTTCAGTTCGCGGATTTCGAGGAGGTGTCCTTGCAGCTGTTTATTTACCTCCTTTATCAGACGCCCTCGCTGGATGAGAGCCGAGATCTTTTCCGACTCCTCTTTACGCAGTCGACTCACCAGCTCCTCCTTGGAGCAGGCTAGGAGGTCGTCGTCGGACATCTTTGACAGTTCTCGGTTAAAGATCTCACTGTCGCTCCCCATTTTCTATCAAAACTATATAGGCAGGTGACGCTAAACCTGAGACGGCTCCACTATCGCTGTGTGTGTGAGCTGTAAACAACTTAGAAGAAGGCTGGATGGACGCGTAATCCTGGATGCTAAAAAAACTTAAGCGTCATATCTTCATCCAGTTCATACTGATGTGTATGGAATCATTTGGGTTACAGTAGAGCTACTTGAGGCAAAATCAAAGCATGTGAGCCCTTAATTGATTTTTCCCCCTTCTGGGCAAAATGCAAGACCTAGTTTAAGCTATTATTGCGCACGGGTGTCTTCTTTCTCTGAATATTCTTCTTACCCCCCTAACATTAACCAGTAAAACACATTGTCAATCTAGCATCCTCTCTTAAACAGCAGGCTGTGCGTTATTATACGCATAAAATAATGTCCTTATTGCTCCCCTCCAGTGTCAGTCTCTTATCATCAGGATGCTAGGGTGTTATTTATAGGCTACCAGCCCAGGCCTGCATCATAGGGCCTCTCTAACAGTACTACTGTGTACAGATGTTATGTTATTTATGGAGGCTACAGACCAGGCCTATATCATAGGGCCTCTAACAGTAGGCTACTACAGTGTACAGATGTTATGGTATTATGTCGCTGGCATCATCATGTCGTCTCTCATCACCATAAATGGGACGCGCTGAGATGAGAAAAGATATAAGCCTCGCGATCGGTCCGCTTCGGTTCAATTGATTCTCAAAGAATGCGTCCTTGCGGCAAAATGGCTTGGTTTCATCGAGTCATTCCTCAGAAAATGTAATAAAAATATCCCATCTTGGCCGTTATCTGGTCAAAATATGTGCAGCGTGCTCTGTTCATCCCCATAATGTCCGCCTCCTCGGCTCTGATCCCACTTTCACGTCCTCGCAGAATTTATCCAGTAACGGTCGTTCGGTTGCCACTTGCCAGTCAGTCAGTCCGGTCCTGTAAGGTCGACCATAACCTGTTTCCGAAACAAATGTCAGCGGGTTCAAAACGGAGTCGATCCAGGCTTTTGTGACCGCTGACTGGACCACCAGTTCCCCCTGTGCAAAGAGGAGAGGGGGGGGGGGAACATAAAAAAAATGCTCGATAGGATAGTGTTCATGCACCGTACTGTAGGTCTGCAGACTGTCGCGCCCCCTCTTGGATTCCACAGCAAAAATTATAACTTAAAAACAAAATTTACATCGAACACGCGCTTGGAAATCTCTGAGAAAACAAGCAAGGCTGTTACTCGAATGGAAAGGATGAGAAAATGCCTGGTGCGAGCGTGTGTGTGTGTGTGTGTGTGTGTGTGTGTGTGTGTGTGGCTGAGGCACTTCCTTCCCTGTTCCCTCTACTGGCCATGTTCTGTACACTGTATCCTCTGGGCAGTGGTGGAAAAAGTACTATTTTTTTTTTTACTTAAGTAAAAGTATCAATACAGCAATGTAGAAATACTCCATTACAAGTAAAAGTCCGGAATTCAAAATGTACTTGAGTAACAGTACAAAAGTATTGGTATCAAAATATACTTAATGTACAAAAGTAAAAGTTCTCATTATGCAGAATGTCCCCTTTCACTAGTTTTAAAATGTCAGATCTACAAGCTCACAATGCATGGCATTTTCAAATGGCTAAAATATATATAGGGCTGAAGTGGTTAGTGTGTTTTGTAATCTAAATCTACAAAGTAACTAGTAAAATAAGTTTTCAAATATTTATAGTGGAGTAGGCCTAAAAGTAAAAGTACTGAGAATTGGACATACTCCAATAAAGTAAAAATACCTCAAAATTGCACTTAAGTACAGTACTTGAGTACTTAGTTACTTTACACCAATGCCAGTGGGATGACTTCACATCCTCACAAAACCCAAGGCATGTGTGTGTGTGTGTGTGTGTGTGTGTGTGTGTGTGTGTGTGTGTGTGTGTGTGTGTGTGTGTGTGTGTGTGTGTGTGTGTGTGTGTGTGCGTGCGTGCGTGCGTGTGTGTGTGTGTGTGTACGTGTCTGTGTGCGTGTTTTCTGCAGTCACATATTACTCCTGGTCATTACAGTGATTCTATTTCAAAGTTCACTGACGGAAAGTGTGACTGTGGAGTTTTCCATGCAGTGTTAAGTCGAGGCATTGAGCCACATCCTTCCGCCCTCTGTCCCGACTCTATTGTTTCAGAAAGCACTGAACAATGTAGGGTGTTAACAGAACAGGGTGCTGTGAGGCTGCACAGTGTGCATGTGCACTGAGAGGTCCAACAAAAAGACAGTTGACTGAGTCGTTTTTCCCCTTTTGTTGGCTTTGAAGGACACATGCAGATACAGAGAAAGAGGTGGGGTGAGGATGGGGATTTGGAGGGATTTATTCAGCTTAATCTGTGTACACACGTGCACGCGCACGCGCACACGCACACACACACACACACACACACACACACACACACACACACACACACACACACACACACCAGCCTGATCACACACACACACACACACACACACACACACACACACACACACACACACACACACACACACACACACACACACACACACACACACACACACACACACACACACACACACACACACACACACACACACACACACACACACACACACACACACACACATTCAGTGCATAAATTAAAGATCCAGAGTGGGCAGACAGCATTAATCAACTGCAATACTGCCCTTCATAATCCAAATATAGGCTACATAGGATCTAATACTGTCAAATCCAGCATTGAGGATTGTACTGTGTAGGATAATGGTTTGGTATCTCACTTCATGGTATTTGTTACACAAATAGGCTAGATATCTATGATCTTTTTGCAAGTAATTACTATAGCAACTTTCTGAACGGCTTCATGTTACATGTTAATAGCAAAACAAAACAAAAACACATTAAAATACGATAAAATATAGAGCACTGAAGCTGTAAAAGACAATAGAACACATTCTGACAACCACATTGAGCTGAGAGAAACCTCAACAGGGAGGTTGTTCCATAGTCTAGGGGCCACAGAAGCAAAAGCATGATCCATTTTAATCTTCAAATGACATGAATGAAGAGATGGGCTATTGTGAAGAATGTGTTGGTTGAATGAATGTCGTTATTAGTTTGTACATCAGTTATTTTTGCCAAGCAACACTGTCATACTATGGAGTATAATGAGTGGTTTTATTTATTACCTGCTGCTCTCCATTGGGCCTGTTCGGCTGGACACAATTGAACCTGCAAGATAATGTAATATTGATTGATTGATTGATTGATTGATTGATTGATTGATTGATTGATTGATTGATTGACTGACTGACTGATGAGAAGACTGACACATATGTTCACACTTTTGGGGATACCTCATGGTATACTGTATATAGTATGTAAACAACAGTGGCCACACGTCTAGGCAGATTAGGCTGACCATGACATGAACACACATATGCGTAGCTTTGCTGTTGTTGAAGAATGAAGCAGACCCCAAAGCTGCAGTCTACTCCAGTGACTTTTTAATTTCAACGACCCACAATTTGATATTGAATTAGGCCACTGACCACCATGATTTTTTTCTTCCTGGGACTCCAATCTACACAGTAAAATACCCATGCGCTTATGAGTTACAGACCCATAAGCGTCTATTTGGTTCCTGTAACTATTAATCATTAAAATGGAGACCGCCTGGAACCGCCTCAAGGACCCCTGGGGTTCACCTGACCCCACATTGAGAACCAGTGGTCTACTTCATTCACAGAGCCTCAGCCAAGGGCAGCGTCCTCTTGCAAAGGGCTCGCAAAGCAAATGTGGGGCAGCAAAGACTCGACATGACAAACATCTGTTCAGAATTATGTACGAGATTTTCAGACATTGGAGCTGGGAGGGTCTCGCACACATTGCAGTGTATATAGGCTATGAGAAAAAGTGCAAAAGGCAAGAACATCAGATATCAACTAGGCAGGGTATTGGATCAAAAACAATTTAAGGGTTTGTCCCGTTTGCAGATATTTCTCAAGTTGTTGAAACCCTCTAACAACCAGTCTGTGGTTATGTCCTATATAGGCTGCCAAATATAAAAACAAATAGTCTGCAGACTCTGCACCTATAGCCCAGCTCTGAGATGGTATGTAGGAGTGGTTGGTATTTAATGACCTTGGTCATAAAAGCCTCCTCTAGGCTAGGGTCAAAGGTGCAGGCTATCTCTAATAGGCTATCTCTCTTCATCAACTACAACAACATCTGGTGTGTTAGCTGTCAAAGATGTAAAGATGTCTAGCTTATCACATAGAGATAAAACAAGGGTGGAATGACACAGGAATGTTTGTACGTTCTCAGTGAGGATGCATGATATTTTGATATGTTCGTTGCTAGAGTTCCACTATTCTATCATGGCGTGCTATGTACTGTACATCCTTTGCATAACAGCCATTCAAGATGTGTGACAGTGTTTGAGTGATTTGTTCTGTGGTGCAAGCAATGAGGGACCTGAGTGGCGGGGAACCGCACGCGCACACACACGCACGCACGCACGCACACACACGCACACGCACACACACACGCGCGCGCGCGCACACACACACACACACACACACACACACACACACACACACACACACACACACACACACACACACACACACACACACACACACACACACACACACACACACACACACACACACACACACACACACACACACACACACACCTCCATTGCCCCATGACTTTTCATATTCATGCACAACCCAAAACATTGTCATCACATGCCCCAGACAGTGAGCTGTGAGCATTTTGTACTAGACAGAGAGCAGTACTGCTTTGTTTGTTTGGAGACAGCGATGTTCCGTCAGTGCCAAGGCATCTCTTCCCCCAGCCGTGTGGGAGTGCCTGCCTATTTGTGCAGCATGCTGTCGCCTTGGCAGTATTGTAGCAGCCATTGTAAATAACTGGCTTCGTGCACATGGGTTAGTCCTAGGGGGGTGGAACAGGATATTGAGAAGTAGGTCTATACATTATAATTGATGGCATTAACTGTGGCATTGAGGCCATAATTTCCTCAGGGGTTTGGCACTAATCTCGCCCTCAAGAGATAAATAGGTGTTTGAGTGCTGTGTGTGTTTCTATCATGAGATGTGACATGTGTACAACCTTTTGTGCACATACAAAAAAGTATTATTACATAACACAAAACATCATTTTCCTCCATCATGCTGTCACACAAGACATTAAGATGTATTTAATAAATAAAATAAATAAATAACATTTATTATTTGAGAAAATATTTATGAATTCATCTCTGTGTAGGTGGGGGGATTACTTCCAGTCTAAATGATTTAGGTGAGGAACCCAGGAAAGGACAAGACCTGTGGGGGTGTAATCTCAGGAGCTGGTGGCCATCGTTGCTCTGCTATGGAGTGGTTGGAAATCATGTCTCCTCGCCTCTGGCTGTTATGGAATTGAACATGCTGAGATGAGATACAAATAACCAGGGATAATTATCTGTAATATCGGCCAGCGCAATGTGACACATGATCCCCCTGTCTGTAGACCATCGACCATCGAAAAACTCTAAAACAGACTGAGAGATGTTTGAGAAACCTTGCGAAGGATTGCAAAAGAGGGGATGCTCTTAAAGGAGTAGTTCACCCCAAAATATTCATGGAGATTTTTTTTTCCGCTTATTTGATGGCCGGTGGAGTCGACTCAATCTCTCTTTAGGTCGTCCTCAGACGAGACAAGCCCTCCATCGTCGCTTCCAGTCATCCCGGTTCTCCATACCGTACATCTGGCCAGTTCGTTGGTACTTTGCGCTCCTGCATCATTCATTATCCACATACAGTATGTTAGCGTGGGATGTCCTTGTGACCGATGCCCGATGTGTTGGTTCCCACAGCACCAATTTGCTGGCTGGCAGCTCTTGATGTCTTTGGCAGTGTCCTGTAGTCTCATTCTCCTGGCTGCTATTTTCTCGTTCACCCTTGGTATTCCCTCATACAGGATCTTTTTGGTAACATGTGGACTCTTGCTGATGTTAGTACTGCACGCAACATTCTGGTGTAGCACCCGTCTAGAGACTTCTGTAGGGTTGGCTTCAGCGTCCAGCATTCACTGCCATAGAGAAGAACAGACTCTACCAGAAGAAGCTGAGTTTGATTTGACGGGGGAGGTTGGAGTTCCATACACTGGTCATGCCGTTCAGGGCCCTCCATGCAAGTGCCTTCCTCACTTTAAAGTGGTGGTGCCATGGTTTTGCACTTTTTCTGTTTTTCATGTGTATATGAGGTTGATAGAACTTCATTAAGCCCCCTGGTGGTGTTTTTATGGTGTTTTTATGGTGTTTTATGTCTTCTCTGACTATTTTGAGTTTCTTCCTGGAGGCTGAAACCTTGAGGGTCAAACGTGCCAATAGAAAAACAGCACTTTGACACAGTAAAATTATACCCTCCCCCTCATTATCATAACACAACAGGTGTGGGCATGAGGAGGAGGGACTAGGACAGGTGGGTGGTGCTAAGGTGGTGGAGGAGGTGCTAAGGTGAGAACCAGGTATACTTAATGAACTGGAGGCGTGTCCACATAAAAACAGATTTTTTTATTTATTTTTTTATTCTTTATTTACCCAGGGTAGGAGCTGAGCACAAGTGCTCATTTTCAGCAATGCCCTGCATAATAACACTTTCTGTACACTTTTTTGAAAAAAAATCTTCCTACTAGTATAACCATAATACCTGATGATTATGTTTTAGGGGGGAAAAAATCACTGAAAATCACGGCACCCCGTCTTTAAGATCTTGCCCTGGGCTACTAGTGATAGAAGATATTGTTATAACTAAATTCGTAAAAGGTATATACAAAATGTTTACGTCTGAAGAGATAAACCTGAACCTGTTTCTTTTTGTTTCGTCTGTTCTGAAATGTAATATTTGAAGATTTGTGTTAGTTCATTTTCTTTTGTTTGAGCTTACGTTTTCTTTATGCTACCATGATAATTTATTTTAAATGGTATTAAGTTGGGCAAAATAAGCTTCGGCTTCAGCCCATACCTTTTCGGCCAAATAGTCATCATGTTGACTAAGTTGCAATGTATATTCAAAAAATATGACCGAAATAAACTAAACTAACTAACTAACTACAGTAGTTCTCCCCTCTCGAAAGCCATTTTGGTTCTCCCTCAGGTGAGGGTCGATGGCCTGCCGTACCCTGTTCAGTATCATTCGGTTGTAAACCTTTGTGGTGATATATGTCAGGCTGATGCCTCGGTAGTTGTCTGGTTTCGAGAGGTCTCCAGCTTTAGGCAACAGGATGATTTTTAGAGAGAGACCATATTTCAAGCTGCTTGTTGTGCAGTAGAGCAAGGTTGCAAAACTCTAGGATGAGGTCATCGAATGGTGCATGTGCGCCCCATGTACTTTTTTAGTTCGAGTTTTTATTTATTCGCACAATAAAAACAGTATATAAGGTAACAATTTAAAAAAGGACACAAAAATAAATGCAGGTGACAAAGGAAATCCATATAGGGCTTATACAAGGTTCTCATCTAAAATGAAATAAAACAAGTGAGTTGAACATAGTAATCAAACATGATTCAAGACAAACAACAAGTAGGCCTAATGAGTGTGAAGTTGAATGTGCGTGTGTGTTTGTGTGTATGCAGAAGTAGGGCTACATTATGGTAGAAGCAAGTAGAGTGAAGGTGAGGGATTCCTAGGAATGAATGGTGATGTTGGAGCGGCTTGGGTATACCAAAGCCATAAGGTTAGCAGTGCAAAGGGTGTGCAGATATTTGAGGAGTAGGTCAGTGGTGAGTGTGTAGCCTGGCATTGCCAGACTGACAAGTGAATCCCACGTGATCAGTCTGGCAACGCCAAGCTAGTGAGCGTGTGCATCGGAGACCTCAAAACAGCGTGATGACTGGTGACGTGGGGGTGTGAGATCACTGGGCATGGCGAACCGGTAATTAAATAGACTAATTGATTCCGCTTCAGACGTGCCCCTGGGACAACTAGCAACGTTCACATACTATTATACCCTCTCAAACTAATTCCAAAGGGAATTGATTCCGCTGAAGTAAAAACACAGGGTTGGTGTGCAGAGGTTGAGGTGGGTGGTTATGATCTCAGTGGTGATGCCTGCATGGGTGTGAAAGGCTGTGAAGGAGTTTGAAACGGCAAGGCCATGGGTGCGAAGGCGTTGACAATCTGAAGATGTGACTGATTGACGGGATGTTGGAGCTGGGGGTTTAGGTGAATGTAGTGGTGGAAAATGGAGGAAGTTGAGTGATGACAAACATTGACATTTCTGGAAAGAGAAACATTTTGCTTTATTGAATTAACGCTAACCTTTGATTCAGTTCTATGAGTTATAGTGACTAGAGAGAACCGGGTGACAGACATAGAGTACTCCTACCCTCCTAGGACACCTGTGACATCAACAGTAGGAAGGTTACTATTGATATTTGTGGTCAGGGTCGACAGGGTATTAATTGTCAGTCCAGAAAATCGGGCTTAAGAGTGTAGTCTGCTCGAGAGGAGGTGGCATGCTGAATATAAGGAGGATGTGTGAAATGTTTGCAGCAAACAAAACAAAACACACTTGACCCACGCGTAGCTCATGAGGCTAATCACGAACCTCTGTCCTGACCTGGCCTCACGCTGGGCAAGACCTAGCCTGTTGAGTGTCTAAATAGAAGTACCGGAATTTGGCGGAAGTACCGCCCAAGGAAATGACGTTGACGCTTTACAAATCTGTTTACATTCTCCGTGAATGAAACAAGTGTTATGATTGGTCGAAAAAATATGTTTCCGGGAGAAATACGTACAACGGAAGTTCCGCCCCTAGACATTCTATGCATTAGGTTATGACCAGGCTTTTCTCTTCGCAGATGAGTAAGGCTGGGAACGAGGCTAACCTGGCCTAGATTAAAACTACTGCCTGCAGCATTATGAGCTTAAACTGTCCCAATGCACAACCAAAACACTACCACAGCGCCCTAGCCCTCTAATATAATGCCTGTCCAGAAATGAACTAAACACCCTCTTAGTCTTCAGGTGGTATTTGTGGTGGGTCTGCACCAAGCCCCCAGAACTACGGTAGAACAGTGAAGCGGCCAAGCCTGGTGGTGAAATCTGAGAATGCACTTAAATGCTACTGCGCGTGCGTCTCCCGTTTTGCGCGCATGCTCACGACGCGTCACGATCCATGGATCCATTCCATTGGTTCATATTGGTTCCATATTGGTTCCTATTCTTACTTCCGGGTGCTTCAAAACGCCACTGAGCAATTTCATTGAAATTAATAGCTGGGGGCGGGGCAATCCGCCCTCTAGTTATATTATACCTCTATGGTCTGCACTGTAGCCCAATAGCCCAGTAAAGCAACCATAAAATGGCGCCCCACCTGCAGCTTCGGATATGCCCCTAAGACAACTGCTCCAGCCACGTTCACACCACACTCGTTTACCTCCCAAACAAATTCCAAAGGGAACCCGCCTTCCACACCAAGCAAGATAACTATAAATGTATTGTTGTTCACCACTGTCATCATTATTCAATTTTATAAATAGTGCAGAATCACAACAAGTTGTCTCAAGAGATATTATAGTTGTGGTGTGTGCTGTGGACTGTGTCATCTACTTGAGTTAGAAAGATTTTTAAAACAATATATTTATAGTTATCATGCTTGGTGTGGACAGCACGGGGACAGAACAATGGCAATGACATTTACTACAGACACAACACAAGATCAGAAGTCAGTCAGTGCCACAAAATCACTCGCATAAGACAATTTGGTGATACAAACAGCCTCTCAAAACAAATAAGACATTTGCTAACCAGTATAGCTGCTACATTAATCCAAAGCTTAAAAACAGCCTACTTATTATACTCCTAAATGTCTCCCAACCAGCAGATTCCTCTCCCATTCACAAAAACAGCACGCACAGTACCACGCTACAACTTGACAACAGGTCCACTAGGAATGAGACAAGCCTCCATTTGTCACAGCCCGGATCCTAGGGTGCGACAACAATGGGAGACCAGACAAGTCTACGGGTGTGAAATAAGGATAATTATGTGTGCATGTAAGGATGTGTGAAATGTGAGGAAATAATATAAAAAAACAGCGAGGGGCCAAGGGAAGAGAGAGAGCCTCCACGAGAAGGAGATGAGCTTTTATTATAAACCACACCAGGCCCAGTGGCTCATGAGGCTAATGACGACCCTCCACCTTGACCTGGATCCAGCAAGACAAAGGAGAACCAACAAACGAGCAGGGATACCTAGGCTAGTGGAGCGGGCACAATGCGCTTCCCCTAAATTAGTGATGCTCTTTTTCGCAAATAAAAATTCAGTTTTCTAAGGCAAGTGTTTATTTGTTGGGATTTTGACCTTTTGATCACCATCCGGCAGTGACCTCAAAGCACTAGCTGTGAGACTTTTTGCCCTGCAGATGACTGACCAATGATGCCTCTCCCATGCTCCCAAAACTTCTAGACTTTTTCCAAAAGTTTCACTGATTAAACTAGTTTAATTTCCTAATTGTCCGGGTCTGGAAAAGAGTAATTCATAATTCATACTTTCATACTAAACAATGAGGTGCAGGTGCCTTGTTAACATTCACTGTACAACATTTATAGCCTGTTGCTATCCATAATGGTTCCTACAACACAAAATGCTGTGGCAAGAAAGACTACATAATGCATAATAGATAGACAGACAGACAGACAGGATTTACTTTTTATTTTTTTGTTGCATTTCTCAACTCAAAATACATGTGAATAGGGTTCGTGTGTGATGTGATCATGTGGTTAAAGGTTTTTTGATTAAAACATGGTGTGCAAGACTATAAGAGTGTATTCAAGAACGAAAGTCATCAGAGAAAGCATGCAAAAATAGACAACAGTTGAGTCTTTTACACATTCCACATGATGCCAATTTGCATTTGGCAATAAAATGCACCAGTTATAAATCTAACATTGCCGTTCCAATCCAAACTCATATTGCTTCCTTAATGTTCCACAACCTCGAGTAATATTTTAAGATAGCCCTGGTCTAATAATTTTTTCCTGCTGTTCTTGTAATATAAACGAAAAACAACTACATTTTGTTGAATGTTTGTGTCTTTTTTGTGCGGAAGCCTCTTTCCTTTTACGTCATAATACAAGTTACACCGCAATTGGTGACCTATCAAAATCCGCTGTCGGAGGGAGAGGATGAAACCACCTGCATCTTTTAGTTTTAATATGTCCGGTAAACTGGTAGAATTGTTATTTTATTGTAATTGCATCACATTAATACTGAAGAATGTTATGTTCTATTTCCAAGTTATACAAAATATATTTTTTTGGTAACATGACCTCGATTGGACAGGACACCAATGTTGGTATAACATCCGGAAGTGCATGGCTGCCAGTGTTGCCATGTCCGTTTATTATAAGCCACTTTGGGATTATTTTTCTGTAAAGTTGCTTGTAAATATTGGTGGGGGTTGCGGTTTTTTTTAGCTTTTGTTTCTAAAGTGTAGTTGCTTATTTGTGCATGTTTCCTAATGTTGTTTAAACCAGTCAAACATTTTCATGTCAAGGACCCCCAAATTCATATGTATTTGTCTGCAGACCCCATCTGAAAATATTTTATGACAGGGACCCCCGCCCCATACTAGATTTGTGTTGTTAAAATGCTTCAAAAATATTTTCCCCCCCAAATTTTCTTCAAGATTTTCAAATAGCCGATGCATATAGGTTTAAAATAAGCGCTCATGTGGCTTAAGTTGCTTCTTTTGGGCTTATTTTCCTAGACCTGGTTGCTTGTTTCTCTCGCAAAACCTGGCAACACTGATGCTGTTGTTGACATTAAGACAGTCATTCATTAGAAAGTCATTATTACTCAGTAATGGTGTGTTATTGTTAAACGCGTCTAAAAGGTGACAATCTTCTATTCTATTTGTCGCCCTACAGTTTAATCTTAGCTAACGCTTTGGTTGTCCTTTTCATTTATTTACAGTTGACTATTGGCTATTTAGAGGCTAACCAAGGTAAGCTAGCAGCTTGGCCATGGGAATAATGTAGTCAACTCAGCTGAAATATAAAGTGAAAGTTCGGTTTTGTATTTTAGACCTGTATTATATCTGGAACACTGAGCACTGACAACAACACGGTGAGAAATCGTCCCTGATCATTATTGTTTAGCAGCAGTAGTGGATACTCAGATTTTTTTTTACTTAAGTAAAAGTATCAATACTGCAATGTAGAAATACTCTGTTATGGCCGAAATGTATAAAAGGCTTAAGTGGTTAATGTATGTTTTGTAATAATAATAAAAATCTATAAAGTAACCAGTTACCAAATAATTGTAGTGGAGTAAAAAGTACAATATTTGTCTCTGAGATGCAGTGGAGTAGAAGTAAAAGTACTGAAAATTGAAAATAATCCAGGTAATAAAAAATCCCTCAAATTTGCACTTGTACAGTACTTGAGTACATGTACTTAAACTTAGTTACATTCCACCACTGGATTTCTATGCTAGCAAATGGCTAGTGTAGTCTAGTCTACCTGAGTGTTATTATATCGCTGATGTTTGTTTCAACTATAGAACTAGTATGAATATGATTTACTTCCTTCATAGATGGCGGTGGAGCTTGATGTATTCGTGGGTAACACCACCATCATGGATGAAGAAGTGTATCGGCTGTGGTTGGATGGTTACACAGGTATATGAACTGAACATGGATGATAATGCTTTCTCTGATCACTGCATACTTTCTCAGTGGGTCCTCTAGTCCCAAAAAAGATCCTCCCCCAGTTTTTTGTGTGTACTGTATCTATACCAATTAACACTTACACATACACCCTGGCACACTTTGGGCATGTAATTAGGCCTACAGGCCCAATCAAATACATATACGGTATATATATGTATATATATAAGTTAAAAAATTGCGAAAAGCTCATAACAGTTGTGAGGTAATCAGCTATTTTTGCTATTCATCACATGAAGTATAGGGGTTAAGTGGTTAAGTAAACATAACAAAAAAACATCCACTTTGCAAGGTTACACAACTTCACACGCTGGGCAAGACCTAGCCGGTTGAGTGTCTAAACCGAAGTTTAGACGTAAAAAGTAAGTAAATCTGTAAAAGATCGTTTCCGGGGGAAATACGTCTGACTGAAGTGTGTTGACACTAACCGTTTGGCCTATTTCTCACCTAAAAGGTTACCAGAACCTGTTTTTGTTGGACTCTACAGTCTTACAGTCTACAGGTGAAATAGATATGGTTTTCGGGTTACCCTTTTAGCGCTCTCCTATGCAGAGTGGTGTAGTTGGAGTTGACGCTATGAAGACCAGTTTAATTAAAGGCTACCTGCAATGGAAAGTAAACCAAAGTATGTGGTACCAAAAGCTAGTAGCGAGTTAAGTCGAGAGAGCCGGTACCATGCAGAGTAACAAGAAGAGTGAATTTAGGTCTGATAATGATGTACCGTGCATGTTCAAGTCATGTATACTTTACTTAAGACCATTATCCAAATTCTTAATTTTTTTACATTTTGGAAAAGATAGCCAGGTGTCCACTCTTCCTGTATCCCCATGCAGTGGAAAAGCACCATAAGGCATGTCCAAATTGATTATGGGCTCTACAGTAATGAGAGGTCAGACTCTGTCAGTGACTATGTGTAAAGTGTGTGTTTCGTCTCAGTGAACGATGCGGTGAAGGTGCGTATGGAGGGTGGGGTGTTGGATGGCTGGGAGGCGAGTGCAGACGTTCTGCTGAGTGACACCATGGACCAGTACAGAACCTTCCAGATGTGTGAGCGTCTCCTGTACAGCCCCACCAAACTGGCCAACCAACTCCTGTTCCAGATACCGCCCCATCGACAAGCCATGCTCATAGAGAGGTGTGTGTGTGTGTGTGTGTGTGTGTGTGTGTGTGTGTGTGTGTGTGTGTGTGTGTGTGTGTGTGTGTGTGTGTGTGTGTGTGTGTGTGTGTGTGTGTGTGTGTGTGTGTGTGTGTGTGTGTGTGTGTGTGTGTGTGTGGATACTGCTCATTAAACATAAACTTAATTTGTTCCCCATGTTATGTTATATTTGTTGGTCTTTGATGGTGATGACAGTAAATGCGCTAAACATACAGTATTACAAAACAGTACACAACAATATGAAAGTACAAGACACAACATTACAAGTACCGTAATGTGTGATTTGTAATTTTTCTCCCATTCGCTCATAATGTAATTTGTACATTATACACACCCTAAACTCTCCCTGTCGTGATTTGTTCTTTTTTTTTGTATAGGTACTATGCATTTGATGATGTGTTTGTCCGTGAGGTTCTGGGGAAAAAACTCTCCAAAGGAACCAAGAAAGACTTGGATGATGTCAGCGCGAAGACGGGCATAACGCTGAAGAGTTGCAGGCGTCAGGTAAAACCTGGAAATATGTAATGTACAGTGAGGGTGTATTTATCTAAGAGGTAATGCACAGTGAGGTGGTCATTATGTAAGAGATGATGCACAGTGAGGCGGTCATTGTGTAAGCGGTGTAAGCGGTGCGAGGCGGCCATTATTCTAAAATAAACCATGACAGCTTCACGTTAGTCCTGCTTCACCCTAAAGGGGGGGTATTTTCTCACTATACATCATCCTGCTTGTTATACGGCTAGATACTAGCAAAATATATAATTTGACACCAACCATTGATTTCAAGCTACAGTCTGAGTCTATGTGTCGAAGTGTCCCTGAGCAAGACTCTTAACTGCTCCCCAGGCGCCATATTAATGACACTTCCCCACTGCTCCTAATAGGATATATTAACCCTTTAAGACGGGGAACGCATCTGTGTCATTTTAAATTTCTTTGGCTATTCAAAAATAGCAGATCTACAAGCTCATAGCGTGCACTCGGAGCTTGTAGATGTGCTATTTTTAAAAAATCTTATCAATTTGTGCAAATCTTTGAATATATATATATGTTTTAAAGCGAACATTTTTAACTCCGATCTGTGTTTCTGGGGGTCCCTGGAACAACATATTTTGAGATTGGGGTCCGTGGCCAAATACATATCATTGGGGGTCCTTTATATGGAAAAGTTGGAGAACCACTGATATAGCAACATATGTTTTTTTTAAAAACTGTTAGGATTTAGAAGACATTTGTAGAATATATATTTAAAGATTTACACAAATGTTCATGATTTAAAAAAAATAGTGCAACACACTACTCCGGTCAAAGCTAATGTGCAACACATTACTCATGTGAAAGCTAATGTGCATATCGTGTGGCTATTTTTGAATAGCAAAAGAAATCTAAAGTGACACAGATGCGTTCCGGGATTGAATGGGTTAAATGCAGAAGACAAATGTAATGTATTTGCAAATGTATAGTGACAAATACCCGCATTATTTTAACCAATCTGTATGGTAGAGTAGGACATCTAGCACATCTGCAGTGGCTGTAGGTAAGCTCTCTACTCTCCCATAGAGACATTTTGACCGAGGTGTCGGATAGGACACCTACAGTGCACTGGTTGACAATGTCAGTTCAATTATTGGAAGCAGACGGCACACCGGATTGGACAATTTTATTATTGAGAAATAACAGACCGTTGAATGCCATGATTGACCAATCTGTAATTCTAAATGTTAACTGGTCGTATCAATTTAGAAGTTTACATAAGTTTACTTTTTATATAGGTTTGTTTTAGTTTTTATTTTAGTTTTTATCAGATCTGTCTATTGTGGTTTAAAAATTGTGTGTTTTTTTTTAAATATCACAAGTAACCATACTTTACATGTCATCTGTCATCATTGTAAACTCTAGTCATTGTTATTTCAGTTTGACAACTTCAAGCGTGTGTTTAAAGTTGTGGAGGAACTGAAGGGACCCCTGGTGGAGAACATCCGTCATCACTTTCTGCTTTCTGACAAACTGGCCAGGTAATGTCCACTGTAGGACTTACTGTACTCTGGTTATTTGAGCCATAGCTAGACTGGGGCTTGTGGTCACTTGGCTCCTGGGGAAGGAGACTACTGCTGGTTGTCATTCTATCGGTTTAAACAGGGAATGATTTAGACCTGGGTTAGCCGGTGAAAGTAATTAATTACAAAGCTCACACTAGTCTGGGTCATCAAACCAGAGTTGAGAACTACAGAACCTCTTTGCTCAAATGTATTTAATCAAATTCCCCTGGTTTGTTGATGCACGATGATGTTTTTATTTTTTGCTTGCAGATTCTATATAAATAATATTTTGCATAAACAAAATTTCATAACAGACTTTGTAACAATTGTTTTAAAAGTGCAATATTAAGTTTATCATGTTATTTCAGGGACTATGCTGCCATTGTGTTCTTTGCCAACAATCGCTTTGAGACGGGGAAAAGAAAGCTCCAGTACCTCACCTTTCAGGACTTTGCCTTCTGTGCAGGACAGCTAATCAACAACTGGACCGTGGGAGCTGTTGGTGAGACCTCTCTGCCACACTGTGGCCACCTGCTGCTCCTTTACAACACAGAGAAAGAGGGTAGAATTCCCCAATAAATGATGATTGATTGTTGTAAACTTTTTATGAAGCTCCTTTTAGAGCATTGTACTGTATCTGTATGTGGCTTTGAGGGCAGACGGAGGCTCCTGCAAAGTTTTAGTTGGTCTCCAGTAAAGTGTATTTCTGTCCTATTGTAGGTGAGGCAAGTTAATTTTGGGATTGCCATGAATAAGTATGAGGTCTTGCTAGTATTAAGGGATATCAAAGTCCACTGAAGGCAAATGAAACCAATGTGTTCTGTGCTACCCAGCATGTATACTACTGTAGTTAAAAGCAGAGCTTTTGGTCTTCATTTCACACTCTTATGCCAGGTCAAATCTTTTATTGAGTATAAGTCTATTTCTGAACAACATATGTTCTCCATTTCACCAGCTCACCTCCAGACAGCAATATAACATTCTGCTCTGTTAAAACTATAAATGGTTGTTTTGCCAGTCCCTGAACAAATGGGTCTCTAATGAGGATTTGCGAGGGTTGGAGGGCACCCCTGTTTTAAAAGCCTCATAAACTGAAGCTCAGTCCTCCAGACCAGTGCTGTAAAGAAGAATTAGTTAGTCAACTTGTCAAGTTGGTTAAATCTGAAATCAGTATGTTTGAAAATACAAAGATATTGGCTTGGTTGGCCGCTGTCTTGGTTCTTCACACAGTAAATCAGAACAAACACAAATATAGCAACTAGAATGTACAGATCTAACATCGGATGACTGCATCTACAGAATGTATCTACAATGTTGCAGTGAATATGGATGGTTGCATTTAGAGAATATTGCACAGAATTTGAACCCATTAAGTGTTTGACTGGAGTTTTTCTTGACAGATAACATGGTAGAAGACATGGACGTTGATCTGGACAAGGAGTTCTTACATGACCTGAAAGAGCTGAAAATCTTAATAACAGACAAGGACCTACTGGATCAGCACAAAAGGTGACATAAGCTCAAGACATAAGTTATATTGAGCATGCAAGGTGCAGTGTTCTCTTTTGTAATATTCACCTCTTTTTTTAAATTCTATAGCAAATTGCAAAAAATACTTTGAGCCACAGTTGAAAGTTTATATTATAATTGTTGCTTTGGATTATGTGTCTAATAAATTATGTCCTGTCTGTTCAGTCTGGTCTGTACAGCTCTTAGAGGAAAGACTAAAGCTTTTACTGAGATGGAGGCAAACTTAAGGTGAGAAACATCGCAACCTTTTGGCCTATGTTCAAACTGAAGCCTGATTTATGGTTTGTCGTCTGATGTTGCTCTCCAAAAATAGCTGATCAACAACCTCACAATGTTCAAATCCGATCTCTTGCAAACAACATAGTCAGTCCTAAAGATTTGAGAAACAAATTGAATTTGCCTGCAGTCTGAACAAAGATAGATAATCCAGAAAATTGTCATGAATTGTCATTCACTACTACAAGTAAATATTATGGCACTGAATACAGACATTTAGGTTTTTTCTCTAACATCATTCTAATGATTACATTTGCTACAAATGCTGTATTGTCCTCTCAGAATCTTTCCAGAGGTCTCGTCAACATTGCTGCCAAGTTAACAAACACAAAGGATGTCCGAGATTTCTTCATTGACCTGGTGGAAAAGGTACATCTGTCTGTTTTTAAAACCCTGGTCCCCCAAACAAGAGCAACCATTCAGCTGCCCACGCGACCTCCACCCCACATGGTAGCAAGGTCTGCTGACTTTAATGCCACCCATGAGACAGTGTGATGTAATGTCTCCCTTCCCCTGTGTCTCTCTCTCTCTCTCTCTCTCTCTCTCTCTCTCTCTCTCTCTCTCTCTCTCTCTCTCTCTCTCTCTCTCTCTCTCTCTCTCTCTCTCTCTCTCTCTCTCTCTCTCTCTCTCTCTCTCTCTCTCTCTCTCTCTCTCTCTCTCTCTCTCTCTCACAGTTTATTGAGCCTTGCCGTTCGGACAAATGGACAGGCGCAGACATGAAACTGTACCTTACTCACTACACCAACTCTGCACACATACTCGACACATTCAAGTAAGTTCTCAGAGATAAGCCCTCTGTGCTAAAAAAGTAATGTATCCACTTATGAGACGGTGAAATGCTCAGATAAGGTAGGGCGTGGACGCCGTGGAGATATTGTATTTTATTTATACGTTTATTTGAATGGGACAGCGGATATTAATGAACATTACATACAAAATGTAGTGTAAATACACCGGATTTATCAAGAGTGCTAATTTCCATCCGTAGTCCCCAAACAAAAGCGCATATAAACATTACAAAAGGGTACAAAACAGAGAAAAACAACAGTAAAAAAGGCCTAGTTTTGACCTAAAATACAAGGACACCCAAGAATACTAGAAAAACCTACATTTTAGCCTATTTAAAAAAAAAAAATTGTTGGACCTTAAAAGATGTTAAAGGATGGACACTCTCTTGTGTTAGTGGGTAGATTGTTCCAAATAGCACTTCCTTGAACTGAAAATGAATTTTGCGCAAAGGTTGTGCATCTGAACTGCACCTCACAATCCCCTCTGGTGGCGGCCCTTGTGCCGGTGCCCCTGTCGGGCTTCCGTTTTATAAATTCCCCCATAGGAGGCGGGCATAAACCATGTTAAGTTTTATACACGGCACATGCCTGTTTAAAGAGCTTCCAGTTATCAAAGGTAAAGAAAATTTGTCACTCACTTATACTGATACATGCAGCGAAATCGTAAACATATGACATTTTAATGCAGGGACGTATCATGAAGATATGACATATGAATGCAGAGATGGATCGTAAACGTATGACATTTTAATGCAAGTATAATGTTGTATTGCACAGAGGAAATGTGACAATATGCTGATGTACAGTACAGTATACACTAGAATGTCAGCATTTTGTCCATAACTCTTACCTACTTAAGCCTTATTTTGAAAAATAGCTAAAACAGCCGATCTACAAGCCCACAATGTATTGCAAGGTGATGACACGGTGCAAGCTTTTAGATCTGCTGGGTTTTTTCTTTTTTAACTTTTGAAAATGTTTAAAAATCTTCACCTATAATAATAATAATAATAATAATAATAATAATAATAATAATAAAATGCTCACAATAGGTTATATCTATTGCCCACCCCAGACCTTCCATAAGGACAGGTTTTCGCTAATGCCAGCTGACAATAATGTGCCTCTTTGGCCAGTGGGTGTCACCCTATCTCTCGTTTGATTTGCTACACTGAAGTTACCTTGTTTCTTGCTGGGCCACTCTGGAATGTACTTAACGGTTTACACAACCCTGCACCACTACACTCTCAACAAAGACATATTCATCACACAACACACCCCCCATTATGACCAATGAGCAGATTGCTTCATTTTTATGAACGTCACCACGGCTTCATCATAAGACATTTTCATCTCCTGCTTTTGTCAGTTGTTTTGATGCATTTATTAACATCTCTCTCTCTCTCTCCCTCTCTCATGTCTCTCCCCCTCTCTCTCTTTTTTTCCCTCTTTCCATCTCTGTCTCTTTACCCCCTCTCTGCCGCTCTTTATCTACACCCCTTTCCCTCTCTTTTTCCACCCCCGCTCTCTATCCCTTTCTCCATCTCTCTCCATCACTCCATCTCTTTCTCCACCTCTTTCTTTCTCTCATCATCTCTCTCTCTCTCTCTCTCTCTCTCTCTCTCTCTCTCAGACATCAGATTATATGGGACAGATACATGGGTGTTGTCAAAAGCTGTGTCTTGAAAATGTACCACGACTGAGAAGTTTCTCCTCTCTGCTCCTCTCCTCTTGGATTTCCCAACTCTCTGCTTTATATTTGTTCTTTCTGCATCCTCCTCCATTATTGTCTCACTACCCCACAGTGTCTGTATTCTGTATATTAGTTTGTAAATAAAAATGAACCTATTTACAGTATAAATCTTTGTTACGGTGCTTGTACATTTGCTTCTTTCTTTTTTTTTATGTTGGAACCGAGATTAAATTATACAACACAACTGAAGAGGGCAGGAGATTTACTCAGCAACCCCTTCGGCCCAACTTCAACACTGAGAGCAATTCAGTTCATCAACTCAACAACTGTTAGTTAAGTACTGGTTATATGAACTGATCAACCTAGAGTCCCAGGTTAGAAAATGAAAGGGGTCCAGTTCCTTACAGATCTTTTATATAAGCAAGACAATTTTCTTGGAGAGTGTATACATACTACTGTATGACATACACACATACTGTATATGGTGTCTGTGCCTCAAAACTATCCATTTCATACACTATACTGTATATAACATAGCTGACAATAAGTTACTATTTAAACAATTTAGGCGTTTAGGAAACGTTCTTATCCAGAGTGAATTACAAAGTGCAAGATCGGGGTACTGTAAATGGCATGGACACTAAACAAACGACAGGGTAGGTGGTCAAGTAAATAAAGTGCAAAGAAAAACAATGGGTGATTCAAAGGTAACTAGGATACCAAGTGAACATCCAACCTAGCATCTGTCTAAACAACATGTTATCAAATGGCCTTTTTCGACTACGAAGGGTTACCCACAAACCCAGAACTTGCCATAACCTCAAACTTTCCAGAACCCGTGAATTTCTGCGATTGTTTTCTTTTGTTTACATTTCCATTATAACCAGAACCACCTCTGAAGGGGGAGGTACATCATTAAAAAATATATATATACATTTTCAAAAAAAAAAAAAAGAACAGATCTACCTGCAGATCTACCTAAGATGTTTTTTACCAATTCAGAGCAACATCACCTCACATGGGTTCCCAGAACTCTTATCGTTATTACTACCTCCTGAGCAGGGCCCAAATTAGGTTCTGACAACTTTATCTGAAATCCAGCCGTAGCGTACCTATGAAATACGTTACACGGCATGGCATGGTTTACTTAGTTCTTGTAGTCGAAAGGAGCCTTAAGGGTGCTTTTACATCTATAGTTTGGTAGACTCTGTGTACAAGCAGCCTAAATAACATGCTTACCATCTGCGAACAAGAAAACAGCATACATTTACGGTATCTACAATTACTAACAATACATAGTATATGTGAACAAGTAAGAAATATACATCTGGATAACAAAACTAGCACCCATCTAAATTGGCTGATACAAGTACTGATGCAAAGAAATAAGAAGTTCAAAGGGGGAGGTTAGTTTTTGTTCTGCGGCAGAGGATGGACCTTTGAAAGATAAACCAGAGTTTGTAATATATAACTTAAAATGTTCATATAATACAATCCTACTGGGTTTCCTGTAGAACTTGTTGAACTTGTTTTGAGTGGAGTCCTACGGTAATTAGTAATGTGTGGGGTGTCTGTGTGTGGCCCGGGTGGAAAGGGGACCAACACAAGGGGCACAATTTGTCAAGCCGGGGGGTTGTTGAGTGACTGAGTGTGCGATTTTTAACAAGAGTTCCCTCCTGTAATGACAGCTGTCATCTCCTACACCAGCTAAACCACAATACACGCAAACAGTTTGGGGCTAATTGAAGAGTAACATTCCCTACTGCTGTACTATCCAGTTTGGAAAAAAAGATTGCTCCCTGATGTTCATCGCTCTATATTTTAAAAGACACACAAGACCCCCAATTACAAGAAAATGAATACAGGCTTCATGATGAAAAGTGTTAAGCATATCATACAGTGTCAATCTCATCTGTACTGAGGCAATGTGTGCCCTGAAAAGCTGCTATTTGGCAAAGGTTAATGCCTAATAACATTGATAGTCAATAGATGGGCTGTTATGTGAAGTCACTTTTTTCAACTGGGGCAGTCTCGTGGGAATGAAACTCTTCAATTGGATTTATGGTGTGGGAAGTTATTTGGAGAGTTAAAAAGTATGCTTGGAAATATGTGGGCTTATAGGACAAAAACACTTTAATCTACTTTTCTCCTGTCATGAGAAACCGGAGAGCGTGATATGAAGTACTACTGTAAATGGTACTAGGTGCTGTAATGTGTGTTAATACATTTGGCATGTACAGTACGAGTGCAGTAAAAGCAGAATGTATGAAGTCATGATAGCAGCTCCTGGTCTCCTGCCTGCATTTGATCCAAAAACAACCTTCAACTTTATACGCATTTCATGAAAAGAAGGAATACATTTGGTCATGTCTGTGTATTGTCTGTCTGTCTGTCTGTCGGTCTCTGCCTTCCTTCCCTATTCCTCTCATTTTTATCCACATTCCACTCACTTCTCTCCCCAGTTATAAATATCCACTCATGTCAGATTGAACGAGAGAGAGAGGCAGAGTTAACAGCCTTTAGTGCCCTGTACAGGAAAAAAACACACACACACACACACACACACACACACACACACACACACACACACACACACACACACACACACACACACACACACACACACACACGCGTGCACACACTAAAAAGACAGAACGATCGAGGGGGGTCAGGAATAGATAGATGGGGGGTAAATGGAGAAAGGCAGCAGGGGGTGAGGGAGGGCTCAGGGCTCTCGAGGGGGGGGCATTTTAAATGAAAACAGGTGTGTTGTGTGACCAGTGGGCAAGGAGGACGGGGGCAGCCGGGGTTTGGGGGTGGGCGATTCCGGGGGGGGTGGTGGAGTGTGTGTGAATCTGTGTGAGTTGTTGTTCTGCCTGCGATTTGGACAGATTTGGAATTTTGGAATTTGGGCCGCAGACCAGGAATTTGCATCCTGGGGGGTCAGAGAGAGAGAGAGGCGGGGGGTGGCGTAGGGGTTTGGGGGGGTGGAGAGTAGAAAGATGGCAGCGCAGGGGGCCAGAGGGGGGGTAAGGAATGGGCTGTCCCTCTTCTCCTCCCTCTCTCTTTTTCCTTCTGTCTTTTTCTCTCTCTCTCTTTCTCTCCCTCCCTCACATGCGTTCAGCTTCTCCAGCTGTCGGTCTCTCTTCTCTCTCTCTCTCTTTCTCTCTCAGGGTCACAGAGGCAGCAGGAACACTCTCCCGACACACCAGGGACCCGACGCAACACGCAGAGAGAGGACGCAACAGACCTCGTTGGACAGAAGCAGGACAGAAGACTGGAACCTGAGGACAGAGGCTTGTCTGTGAGTTTGTGTGTGTGTGTTTGTGTGTGTGTGTGCGCGCGCGTGTGCAATCGATCATTTGACATATTTTTCTGCTATATGTAAGAACGGGGGGAGAATGTTTGTGGAAATCAAAGGGTGGGTGAATGAATTATTTTGGCGAGTGACTGTCACCAACCAGGAGAGGAAGAGGAGTCTTTCATTCACTTTTCACTCACGGTACTGGAGGCCTTACACGTCACACAGCTCCACTGCTCTGCTCTCCTCTGCTCTGGTCTATGTGTGTGTGTGTGTGTGTTTTAGTTGTGTCATGTGTTTCGGTGTGAGTAAGGCAGTGAGGGGGGGACACGGTGAGTAAGAATGAGTAGGTGTGTGTTATTGTGTATTGCAAAATTACCTCCCCAGCTACAGCATATAAGGTTTCACAACAACTGACATCTGTGTCACAATCAGAGTTTACTCATACCTCCCGCGGACCATGGACCATGCTTTTAGCAAAGAATCTTATTTTCTGTGGACCCCCTTTGCATGAAATGCTGTCCAACACAAATTGTGGTAGCAGTTATCTCGTTATCTCTGTCACATTGAAACTTGATTGGTTGGTTGGTGTCACAAGGGGTCAATAAACACCCAATCATGTGAAGTTTAGATGTTTTGTTTCAATTGAACCAGGCTGGAATTAACACCAAAGGCCTGATGGCCCACTAACATCTGTAGCACTGGAGTGTGTGTAGGCTTTTTTTAAGCCTTTATTAGAGAGAGTAGAGGGAGTGACATGCAGCAATGGTCCGGCAATGGTCCGAACCGGGGACTCGCTGTCAGGCATTTGAGCCCCACGTGATACATGCCATAACCACTCGGTTATTGAGTCGCTGTGTGTGTAGGCTTAAGTATTTATCAGGTGCTAGTAATTTGGCTAGTAAAGAAGTGCCACATTCAAAATATGCAAATTGAAAATACAATTTCAAGAATGTTTCACAGACCCCAGGGGGGTCTTAGGACCCCAGTTTGAGAATCACTGAGCTAAGGCACTTATCTGTCTGACTGAGCGAGCGAGCCATGTGGCCACATCAAACAGGAGGAGCAGGTGCCATCATGCTAAGCTACGCGTGCGATCCCACTCTCACCGACAGAAACATACACAACATACTGTAGGTAACACTGCCTTGCGACAATCCACAGCAAGGCGTCAATTCATGTACTACATATACTTTAAAGTGCTGCTATAGCCTTTGACAGGTCCTTCTGGCGTGATTCAGTAGGGGTCAGAGAGGGACGGCGAGGAGAGTCGTGTCTCAGAACAAGCCCTCCCTGCTGACCCCAGTCCATCATCCTTTGCCAGATCCTACGTGTCATATATACCAATATATCAGTGCATTTTCTGCCACTGCCAGCGAGACAAAGCACAGAGCAGGAGAAAAACAGCTCTGAAGGGAGCCATTATGTTACAGTGTGGTTTTGGGAGCAATTTCTCCCGTAGGCGCCTATCCATCACTGAATATAATATAAAAATACATATTTATCCCACAGCGGTAGCAATGCTGACTGAGATGAAAGGCTTCTGGCCTTGGGTTTGCAGCCTGCGTGGGGGCCACGTGTTGTAGAACCGCGCTGAAGAGATGCTCCACGCACCGCCAAGCAGAACAGAGCAATATATACACTACAACACATGACCTGTCTTTTAGCCTGCTCTCTCTGTGTGTGTATTTTTATTAACGTGTGTGTGTGTGCGTGTGTGTGTGTGTGGTCTTCTTGACTGTTTTTCCTGGTCCCCAAGAGGTGACCTTTATGAGCCTGCAGATATTTTGCTCGTTAAATTCGGCTGACCGTGAACTTAAGCGGAGGTAAGCCTTTTCTGTTGCAGATGCTACTGAGAGGCTGTGAACAATGATCCACCAAACGTGTTATAAACAATATGAAATAATAATGTTGAGGTATGATAGCTGATGCAGTAACACCAAAAGTCTTGGAAGAAAGCGTTGAAGAGAACACTGCCCAGTGTTGAGGAAGAACTACAATCCAGTAGTCCAATAATATTCTCTGCCTCAGTGGTCACTAAAAGGACACTGGTTGAACTTCTGCACTGCTGCAGCCCTCTGGGCGTTGACCTACGCCACGCAGTGAGATGAGAGGTTGGGTGACCGGCAAAGGGTTGGTTTGGCACCAACTGTCCTCCCGGGTGAACCCCGGGTGGGGGATCCCCAGAAAACTTGACACGCTGGGAACGGATGCCACGGCAGGGCATCCCAGCTGGACCCTGCAGCCCACATCCTCGCCACGGGAATTCCAGAGGTCCACCGACACTTGGATTCGTGCACAGGCAGGGCAGCTCCCATGTCTCCCCTCTCGCAGCGGTCAGGGCCCAGACAGTGACTGGACCCTGGACTGGCGGTCAGTTTGTTTTCGGGTGGTTTTGGGTCACATTTTTGCCGGCTGTAAGTTGACCACAGTGCCAGTTCGGACACTGGAGTAGCAGCGTATTGTGGCTATACGTATATCTGACTGCCAGGCAGGGGGATGAGTTACCATCAGCGCTGTTGGGGTGAGGATGTGTTTTTCTGCCTTTCCCAACACAGAGATCATGAAGTGGTTGCGTGATGTCAGATGTCAAATGTTTGTCTGCAAACATCGCTCTGTGGTTTTGTGTTTGTCTCGAGCATCGAGGTAACAACAATATGCAATCCGCTCAATGTGGCCTGTGTGTGTGTGTGTGTGTGTGTGTGTGTGTGTGTGTGTGTGTGTGTGTGTGTGTGTGTGTGTGTGTGTGTGTGTGTGTGTGTGTGTGTGTGTGTGTGTGTGTGTGTGTGTGTGTGTGTGTGTGTGTGTGTGTGTGTGTGTGTGTGTGTGTGTGTGCATACGCACGTAGACACGTCAGCCAGACAATGATTATACGTTTCGTTTTCATATATTTTGACTGGAGCTGACTGGCTCTGCAAACAACGGCTGTTAAGAGAATGTTTTATTATTGTTTCATTTGGCCTGTTTTCTGCAGTTGTGGGGGTGGGGGGGCTGGTTGGAGAGGCTGGGGTAGAACATTTGTCTACATCCAGGCTCTGCTTAAACAGTCGTGATCTCTTTCCAGGAAGATTATGAAAGATGTCTGCAGACATGAGTACAGGCACACTGGGAGCGGAGCCCAGAGCGTGTTACTGCTCAAAGACCATAATGCCTCCCCCATACTCTACTAAATAACACAGCATGACTAAGACAAATGCTGTGTTACCCAGAAACACAATAGCAGCCTCCAAAAAGGAGATTCCCTTCCACGAGGACAAATGAAAACAATAGGGGTTTGTTCTAAGATGTTGAAGTGTCGGCACTGTTGACACCGAGTCGGTGTGCTGTAAAGTAGGCAGATAATTGCCCAAGACGTGTGCGCTGCAACAGGCTGTGACACAGTACAAGCAGCCTCCAGAGTCAGCTTCCAGCAACACTTGAGAGACTTGTAAGAAGTACTCAGATCCTTCTTACTTAAGTAAAAGTACCAATACAACTATGTAAAGCTACTAACCATTTAATTAAAAGTACATACATATAGAAATTTGTATTAAAAGTTAAAGTACTCTGACTGATATATTATTTATTATATATGACATTATATTATGAATACTGGAACGTCAGCCTGTAAGCAGCATGGTGCTGTTGAGCTGCTGAATGTGGAGCTTGTTTGGTTTGGTTCGCCCCCTAGGTTGGTTCCCAACTTAGGGGGCGGGCTCCTTCAAAGAGTCAGGCGTTGTGAGATGATTAAACAAAGTTCTGATACACAAATCTGTTTTCAGCTTTTTGGAATCGTTAGTGAGAAAATCGATAATTTAATAATTTAAACATTTATTGAAATGACAGTTTGTTTGGAGAGAGAAAATCTGAGCTGTCACCAACTCAGACATCTGAAATGTGACCCCGACTGCACTGCTTTTTGTCAAAAGCCAAAAAGGTTGGAAATCGCAGGATTAATCCCTAACAATTGTTGTATCTTAAAAGCTTGTTAAATGTTCAAGTAAAGTACAGATACCTCAAAAATGTACTTAAGTACAGTACTTGAGTAAATGTACTTAGTTACTTTCCACCACTGCTTTCATTCCAGAGAGCTGCAGCGTGCCAGACTGCGGACACAGAGGTGGTTGTGTGCGACCAGCTAACATGAAAGTATTTCTGTGCTGTTGACTCTGTTATTTTCAGCTGAAGGATATAGAGTACGTCATTATATTTACATTTTCACCTGCAGGGACAATTCATGCGTTCATTTTTGCTTGCATTAAGGGAGAAGTTGTTTTAGCTGACAAATAGCTACTGTATGTGTTCTGACTGAACTGAAGAGTTGATTTATCCACTTCAATTAAAGGAACAACACAGGCAGACACGCACGCGTGCGCGCACACACACTCACACACACACACACACACACACACACACACACACACACACACACACACACACACACACACACACACACACACACACACACACACACACACACACACACACACACACACACACACACACAAACCCTGAAGAGCACTTGTGTTTGTCCCCAAACTTCTAACGCCTACCTCTCTCTCTCTCTCCCTCTGTCTCTCTCCCTCTCTCTCAGGTATTCCACTGTGAAGCCAACCTCCTTCTCTCATCCCCATCCATTACCTGTGCCGGGCCGGTTGTCTGTGTGTTTGTGTGCCTGTTTGTGTGTGTGTGTGTGTGTGTGTGAGTGTGCGCTTGACAGTGTGTGTTTGTGTGTTTACCTGCACCTTCTCCCGCCAGCCAGTGCCTGAGCATGCAGGGCATTAGTGTGTCAGTCTTGTGTGTGTGCGCGTGCGTGTCCGTGCTTCTCCACAGTGTTATTTCACAGCCGCCCACTGAAAGTGACACTTACACGGTAAGGATGGATGAAGGTCTCTCTCTCAATCTGTCTCTCTTTTCTCTGCATCCTCTCTGTTAGCCGGTATCACTGTTTTCCAGGCCTCTCTCCAAATCTGAACCTCTGCTCCCTTATCTTCTCTTATGTTCTTGTTCTGGACATGTTGCCATGGTAATATTTTATTGCGGTGGTAGCAGATAGTTTCACGTCCACATCTGTCTCTGTTTTTTATTTGGTGGGAGCTATTTTTTGGGGGGGTTTAGAATCTTTCTACCTGGGTAATTCATTACTGTTCTGACAACTCCGTTCTTTATTCTACGCTATTGTCCGTAAGAGCATTTCCAACCGTACACCAAATGTATAAAGTTTATGCATTTTGAATACGTATCTCCATATTTCACCTTTTAATTTTTTTTTATTGTAGCCTACATTAACACCTTGCTTCAAACAAGAGTGTTGTACAAAAGTTGTGAAAATAGCAGATCTACAAGCTCACAACGAGACGCGATGTGAGCTTATAGATCGGCTATTTTCACTATTTTGATTTTTTTTAATTTATTTATAATAATAAAAAAGTAACGGTTTGGACATACAAGGTGTCTACCCGACAGCGACGATATGTAACTATAACACTCTTTCTAAATGAATCTCTCTCTCTCTCTCTCTCTCTTTCTCTCTCTCTGTGTAGGAATGTACAGATGGGTATCAATGGGATTCTCACACTCAGCATTGTAAAGGTGCGCAGAACACCCCATTTAATCATTTCCCCTTCATGCACACAGACAAATGCAGACATACATTTAGTCCAACAAGCGGCATGGCTCTAAGGCATGCCGCATGGCTCAAGGCCGTCTGCCAGTACAACAATTTGGTCCCAAACAATACACACAGTATCTCAAAAACTATCACTGGATTATCATGAAATTAGCTGTTTACCTTCATTAGGCGATGGCCCCTAATGATTTTGGTGACCCCACAGCCTTTCCTGGCTTCCCTTAGGCCAGTATTTCCACTTGCATACAAGATATATCAAAAATTGAAATAGGCAGATGATTGCCATGAAACTTGCTGAGTGCACGTGGTGGATGAACCCTAATAATTTGAGGGACCCCATGACCTTTCATCTAATGCTTCCTTCAGTAATGATACAATATATGACCCACCCCCCCCCCCAACCACCAAATTCTGCCATGATTAATAATTCTTAAGTTTTTTCTTTTCTTTTTTCTATGCCAATGTTGGTCGGTTCAAACCACTTTGGTCCTGTTGGGTGTAAGTAGCAACAGAGCCTCTAGGGGCTGCTATTGGAGCTTTCAGACCCTCAGTCTTGTTATATTTAAAAGTAAAATAATAACTTACTTACTGTACAACAATAGCTTACCTAATTTCAACCTCGTTGCACGACCCTAACACCTAAAAAAAAAATGTTTTAATAATGGCAGACAATAATGGCTACTTTCCTGTCTTTTCTGTCAGACATAAATGAGTGTGAGACCATCGCAGACGCCTGCAAAGGGGAGATGAAATGTTTCAACCACTATGGAGGTTACCTGTGCCTCCCACGTTCTGCCTCCGTCATCCCTGCTCCAGAGTCTCCCAGCACCCCGACCGCCGTCCACGAGCCCTTCAACCCTTGTCCTGTGGGCTACGAACCCCAGGGAGACAGCTGTGTGGGTGGGTACAGTATCTGTCAGGTGTAGAAGTAGAGGAGTCTGTTTAGGCCAAATTTACACTTAACCACATTAACCCTGGCATCCAAAATTTTGGGCATGTCATTAAAGGCTAACATTTTCCAATACATTCTAAACATATCAATTATTATTATGACATTTTTCTTATAGTGAAAACTATCTGCAAGCTCACAACAAGTCGCGATGGGATGTGTTTTTGCTATTTGTTGCACTACAAAGTATATAGATGTATATATGGCTTAAGTGTCTGTCAAATAATTGTTGTGGAGTAAAAAAGAGATGTAGTAGAGTAGTTTATAAAAATAAAAGTACAGTAACAGTACCTCACAAATGTACTTAGTACAGTACTTAAATATTGCAGTAATTGTTACTTTCCGCCACTGGGTGGGTGTCTGTTAGAGGTGAGGGATGGAGTGGGGGAGGAGAGTTGGGGGCTGGAGGTGAACAGGTGGCCACAGGATGAGTGGGCTGTGTGTGTGTGTGTGTGTGTGTGTGTGTGTGTGTGTGTGTGTGTGTGTGTGTGTGTGTGTGTGTGTGTGTGTGTGTGTGTGTGTGTGTGTGTGTGTGTGTGTGTGTGTGTGTGTGTGTGTGTGTGTGTGTGTGTGTGTGTGTGTGTGTGTGTGTGTGTGTGTGTGTGTGTGTGTGTGTGTGTGTGTGTGTGTGTGTGTGTGTGTGTGTGTGTGTGTGTGCGTGCGTGCGTGCGTGCGTGCGTGCGTGCGTGCGTGCGTGCGTGCGTGCGTGCGTGCGTGTGTTATGTATTGCAGAAGAGCATAGATTTTAAGGGACAGGTGGCCACAGCAGGTGTTTGGCCTGTGGGCCGGCTGCTGGTGTGAGCTGTGTGGGTGTATATGTGCGTCTGCAGACAGACACACTGTTGGAATTCAGAGATTTCACACGCTGCTGTGCTTTATCAGCTGGTCTGGCACTGAGAAGAGCTACTTGTGCTGGGAGGTGTTGATTTGGAACGCGTGACACAGCGAGAATGACTCAACATTATGGGACATTCTCAGCTGCCGACCGCAAATCAAAGGGCATGTAGCGCTTAGTGCTCTGGTCGTGGTTATGATGACGCTGAATTCTGTCGCGCTAATTGCAATCTGTCTGTGGTGTGTTGTGGCCGCGGTGTCGCACAGATGTGGACGAGTGTGAACGAGATGACCACGACTGTCAGCCCAGCCAGCAGTGCATCAACACGCCCGGAGCCTTCACCTGCCAGTGTCCCGTCGGTTACCGCAAGGTTGGCACCGAGTGCATCGGTATGTTCATCTCCTTCATCTGCCCTCTACTTAAAGCCGTGGTTCTCAAACCTTTCATGTCAAGGACCCCCAAATGAATATGTATTTGGCCACAGACCCCCCATCTGAAAATGTTTTGTGCCAGGGATCCCATACAAGATTTGTGTTGTTCAATGTTAAATTGGTTTTGATGCTATGTTAACTCTTAACTAATAATTTAGCTGGGGACCCCCTGGAACCTCCTCAAGGACCGCGAGGGGTCCCCGTCCCCGGATCCCACTTTGACAAGCACTGACTTAAAGGACCAGTTTAATTTAGACTTTTCACCAATAACAGGGATGGACTTTATCTTCAACAAGATTGTACATTTCTAAATGTCATTCACTGCCAATCATGTTGAAGCAGTGTGGAAAAACACTACAAAACGTTAAAGTTGCCAGGTATAGGTCATTCACTCTTTTGAAAACCACTATGCCATTTATTTGATCTAAAATTACTTTATTGCTCTGTTGAGCTGGATTTGAGAAATAGTTCCTTACAAGTGCTGCATCTAGAACTAAAATTTTAGCTTGAAAATGCTTTGTTTTAGCGGATGACGAAAACCTTACAGGTACATTCTGTAACATTTACTGAATTTGGACAAAACGTAAACCATCATGATATCAAAAAAATAATGCAATTTGGGGTAAAAGGTTTGAGGTTTACATAAACTCTGTGAGAAAATGTTGACAGTGGACAATGGCATGTAGTGACACTGGTATGATCCACTGGTATGGCTGACTCATGGTGTCTATGAAAGATGCATCACTATGAAATGCCAGATGGAACTTAGTCACGAAACTAATGAAAGGACGATGCTAACTTTGTGCCGTGTCTCTGTCTGGCTCTTTGTGTGTCTCTGTCTTTTGTCTCTCTCAAAGACATTGATGAGTGCAGGTATCGGTACTGTCAGCATCGCTGTGTCAATGTTCCCGGTTCCTTCTCCTGCCAGTGTGAGCCCGGCTTCCAGCTGGCAGGAAATAACCGCTCCTGCATCGGTGAGTTACACAATCCTGCTGTTGAACAGAATAACATAAAGCACACCTTGTGTACTTGGAAAATAATTAAAATATGAATCATCTTTCCACATCCAAGGAAATGTGGTGATTTTCTTGGTTTCTCTTGTGTTTTATATTAGTTTTGTTTTTTGTAAAAACTTTATACAGGCATGGTTCACACAAATACAACACAATATATACAAAGCAATGTAAGAAATATACAAATATACTGTACATCTAATGGGTAAATATTACAATATAAAAATCTGATGATAATTGGTACGTAGTATGTACTTACTGCTGAGTTGTTAAGGAGAATAAATGTGGTTATGTGCAGCCTTCATCACCCCACACGAATTCCCCTCCATCTTTCAGATGTGAATGAATGTGAGATGGGAGCGCCCTGTTCTCAGCGTTGTTACAACACATATGGCACCTTCCTCTGTCGATGTGACCAGGGCTATGAGCTGGGCCCAGATGGCTTCGCCTGCAATGGTAGGACTTTATGACTATACTGCATCTGCCAACTTTAAGGACGCCGCTGGTGCTTTTTCTTTTTTAACTTGGTTCCATAAATGTAATAATCCATCACTGTCAAAAAAACAACAAAACAATACTTTATAATGGCAAAAAAAAGACAAATATAGCTCCACATTAAAGTAGAAATGTGACTCTGTGTTCTCAGACTAGCATCACGCTGCATATTCAATAGTTGCCATAGTAACAAACACAAACATTCATATTTTTTCTTTAGTTGTCTGCCAGGTTCTCATGATCTGATCCTCCATAGATGGCTGGAACATTTTCTGAGCTCTATGGATGTGACCTTAGACTTCTTTAATTAATATTAGTTGTTTGTAATTCAAGCACATCTGCTAAATGACTACAATGTAAACATAAAATAGAATGTAATCTACCGGAATCAAGAAATATTTTCTTCAGAATCAGAATGATTTTTGCTGTACGAGTGACTGCTACAGGTTGGCAATGGTGCTTGTTCAGTAGGGGCTGAACTGAGAGGAGTAGCGTGTCCCTCCACATGCGTTTCTTCCTCCCAATGAAACTCCTCACTGTCAGGTGAAAAGAAGCGTCTGGCAACTCGTGTATCGGAGGAGATACATGCTCGTCTACACCCTCCATAACAAACCAACCAGTAGGGGTCAGCAGTGACAAGGGACTTGGGCTAAAGGAAAAAGGATTAAAAAAGAATTGGGGGGAAAATTATAAACAGACAGACAGACAGACAGACAGACAGACAGACAGACAGACAGACAATATAGAGGCTGTGCTATAGGTAAATAAATATGAATTAATGCACTTGTTTATATTATGTACACTGGAGGTAATAGTAGTAAAAACATGATGTGATAAACGTTTTTCCATTACTGCTTCAAATGGAATATACCCAAATGGGACCCCCCTCTCTTACTTGGGTCCATTTCACAACCTCAGAGATAAATTAACATTGAGGATTTTACTGTGCCTTTGGTAGTGCAGGCACATTAGTGCATTTGGGTGTGTGCCATCATGTGTGTGTGTGTGCGTGCGTGCGTGTGGGGCGCGTGCATGTGTGCGCGCGTGTGTAATGCTGTGTTTGTGAGTAATGCTGGGTTCTCCCATGTCTCCACAGACATAGACGAGTGCAGCTATTCCAGTTATCTCTGCCAGTACCAGTGTGTGAACGAACCAGGGAGGTTTTCCTGTGTGTGTCCGGAGGGATATCAACTGTTGGGCACCAGACTGTGCCAAGGTAAGAACAACGTATTCAGTCTGGACTTAAACAACCATGACTCTATTATGCGAGTGCTGGCGATTCTTCTGTTTCGAAATGAATTATTCCAAGCCGTGCACCTGGTAAAGTAATTACTTGTCAGAACCTTGAGTCATGCTCGCACCCTCTTAACTTAAAACAGCCATGAACCATGCTACACGTTTACAGCACATGTCTATATTGTTGTTTGAGTCCTCTCACCTCACCTCACCTCACCTCCCCTCCATTCTCTCCCCTCCTTTTCCAGATATAAACGAGTGTGAGACAGGAGAGCATCAGTGCACAGAGTCTCAGAACTGTGTGAATATCCATGGACGCTATCAGTGTGTGGAAACCAACCGCTGTCAGGAGCCATATGTGCAAGTGTCTGATAAGTGAGTCATTAGAACGTGTGTAACCTACTTGGGCTTTGTTCAGACTGCAGAGCGTTGTGGGCTTGTAGATCAGCTATTTTCGTCTTCTTTAGAAATCAGATTTGTATTGCATTTCAAACCACCTAAGTGGTTCAAATCTGATTTCCATGTGTTTTTTTATTTGCCGTTCTGACTTGATAAAACCAATTTGGATAGGCCTAACATCGGATTTGGGCTTCCAGTCTGAACATAGCCATGCTTTCTGTTTTTCCCCTCTGTCCACCCTCCCAACCCCCAGTCCCCCAAACATACACACACTCAAACACCTTTAAGCCATTACAAAAATATGTGCTGGCCCTCATCTCAAAATATAATGGTCCCTGTATGGAGCGTGGCTCGCATCGCTAGATTACTCCCATTACTTTTTCCATATATCTGTCCAACTTCATGACCTTCTCTGTTGAACGTGTTCCAGTACAATTAGAAAACTATTAGGATGGTGAAACAAGTGTTGATTGGTAGCAGGTGTGGGGAGTTGTTAATACTTCAAAGCTGCTTTTGTAGTATAAATGTGTTTTAGAAAAACAGATGGGAAAATGGCTACTGTTCAAATATCATTTTAGTTTAGCTTTTAGGACAGTTCTACTTCCCCTTTAAATCACACTGCACCCCCTGTTGGCTGAATTATGAACTACTGGAATGTACTAATCACTGAAGGCTCATCTTTAATACAGGCTACGTTGACCTTTATTTATCAGGTATTTAGGATAAAAGTGGTTATTTATTGATCCAGTGTTCCTACAAAAGGGTGTTTCAACTATATTGAGGTTGAATCTAAAAACAAAAGGTGATTTTGACTTTGCTTTCATGTGGAATAGTTTCAACCCGAACAATATATTTATAGCCATGTTGAACTTTGGTAGAATCTTGGGTTGTATACCCACTTGGGCACACTGTAAGTCTACATTGATATTATCGTATCTGTTGCGTCCAGTGGTGGACAAAGTATACTCAAGTAAATACTCATATTCAAAAGTACGAATTATGAATTAAATTGTCAAAAATTGTCAGAAGTTTTCAAAAAATGTGAAAATAGCATATCTACTAGCTCATGCACAACACTGATTATCGATCATCTTTATCTGTTGCTTCCAGAAGCAGTGAGTCCATTCACTCTTATTGTATGGCAAAAAGGTGTCAAAAATAGACGTTTACTCAATAAAGCAAAGGATATTTTCTGGTATTTTCTGTTTATCAGAGAGCTGGAGGGACGGGTCCTATAACAGTATAGGACTCTGCAGCTTATTCAATAAAAATATCCTATATATCCTATATACTGAAGTTGATATGTAAAAATAGGTTTTACTAAAATCATAATGCATTTGATCTGCAACTTGTCTAAAACTCTCTTCTCCTCCGCATGTGTCTAGCCGCTGTGTGTGTCCTGTGAACAAGCCTGACTGTCGAGACCTGCCTTTCTCCATCGTCCATCGCTACATGAGCATCACCTCCGAGCGCTCCGTCCCCTCAGACATCTTCCAGATCCAGGCCACCAGCGTGTCCCCAGGGGCCTACAACACCTTCCGCATCCGCTCTGGAGACGACAGCGGAGATTTCTACATCAGGGTGAGCGAATGATGTGATGATAACTACGATTTTGGAAGGGAACAGAAGCAGTTGGGGTGAAAGCCTAAACACTGTACATTTGAGTAAATGGTAGCTCCTACTTCATGTCGATACACTACGTACTGGTGTAAATAGTAGTAGTGACAACAAACATAACTAGCTTTTCATATGTAGAAATATGAATAAATAAATGAATGAATAAATAAATAATAACCCTCCTGTCGTCTCACCTCCTGACAGCAAATCAACAACATCAGTGCGATGCTGGTTTTGGCCCGTGCTGTGACAGGACCTACAGAGTACACACTGGATCTGGAGATGGTGTCCATCAACCCCCTGCTGAGCAGCTACCAGACAAGCTCCGCCCTCAGGCTCTCCATCTACGTTGGCCCCTACGCCTTCTAGAACATCCCTGGGCTTTCAGAGAGAGAGAGAGAGAGAGAGAGAGAGAGAGAGAGAGAGAGAGAGAGATGGAGAGAAACACAGACATCAAAAAGAGATGACAGAAGATGTAAACCAGTGTACAAATCCAAAGAGGTCAAAGCAGTTCACCCATTATCACCAGTCATCGGATGTTGCATCTCTGCTGGTTTCTCCTACGTATTTGTCCAATGAAAAGTCATATTTCTCTGTCAGATGGTCATTTATGAGTTGTAAAGAACATACAGAGATTACACAACACAGTATAGGACTGGAAGCCTGCCAGTACTGATTCACTTATAACTAGTAGTCTTAAATGATTCACTGATAACCAGCATTCTTAAAAGATTCACTGATAACTCACAGTCTTAAGTGATTAGTCTTAAGTGATTCACTGATAACTTACAGTCTTCAGTGATTCACTGATAACTCGCTGTGTTTAAGCGATTCACTGATAACTAGCAGTGTTTTTAACCTGTCCCTCTGCTGTCGTCCCTATTTCTTAAGATCCCGTTCTAAACTGCTCATGGTTGAGATTATGTTTTACTGTATATCTGTCTGACAACATTGTTCTGTGGTCAATATGCTACACTTTTAAAAGCTATACCTTTCTAATGGATTCTATGCTGAAGAACTTTCTTCGCTTCACTGTTTTTATCGCGCAATACAGCCTGGTGATAAAACGTTTTCTTTTTTGTGTTTTTGTTTTGTTTTGTATGTGTTTTCTTTTTTCTTTTTTTTAATTATCACCCAGCTGTGTTAGGTGATAAAACATAATTATTTAAAAAATGTGCAGAGTCAACATGTTTTCTACCACTGTCACCTTAAGAAATGGTGACAGTGGCTGCCATCTGTTTTCACTATTTTACACCATTTATCTAGAGGCCAGTCTCCTGTCTTGTTGATTGACATGACTCAGTAACCACTCAGATCAGACCTCAGCCTTCAGGCTCCTCCCACTTCCTTCACAGCCACCCTAAGCTCAAGCACCTCCCGCTCACCGAAGTTTGTCAGCATTATTGAACATGTTGTACTTGTTTTGTCCAAGATTTGAACCAAAATAAAACAATATACCTTTTCGTCTTGTCCACTGCGGCTCTTTCTTCTAAATTCACTGTGTCTGAATTACAGTTACATTTTAAATAACAATGCAAACATAAATATCAAAAACAAATATCAAATATACATAAGACATTTTTTTTTTGTCCTTATGGTTTAGTCCAATTTAAAAGGGATACTATTAGCTGCGTCAGACAGTGTGAGCAGATCGTGGCTGAGGTAGTGGCTACACACCACTTGCCATATAATTATGTCCTGGAGGGAGAGAAGCTCAGTAGCTCACCTCTGACAATGTGCTGGGCCATCTGCACCACTGGCTGTAGCTCTCTACGATCGAAGGGGGCGGAGTTCCCATACCAGGCGGTGATACAGATCATAGGGATGCTCTTAATTGTGCTGCTGTAGAACGCTCCTGAGGATGTGGGGGCTCATGCTGAATTTCTTCAACTGCTCCTGGCCCATGTGATGCCTTCAAGTTCTGAGATATGTAGGAACTTGGAGTCACTGAACCTCTCAACTGTAATACTGTTGGTAGGGGCATTCTCTCTTCTTTCATTCCTGTAGTCTACGATCAGCTCTTTGGTCATCTTAACCTTGAGGGCAAGCAAGGTTGTTCTCATGACACCACTGTCAGTGAGCCCTGAAGGCTGTAAAGTTGTCGTTGACGATCAGGCACATCACCGTCAACGTACTTGATGTTGGAGCTGTGCATGGCCACACAGCCGAGTGTGTACAGGGAGTAGAGGAGCTGGCTCAGCATGCAGCCCTGAGGGACTCCCATGTTGAGGGTCAGTTTGGTTCTGCTGCCCATTCTCACTACCTGGCAACGGCCCGACAGAAAGTCCAGTATCCAGCCGCACATGGTCTGGTGCACAGCAGTTTACTCTCCTCCAAGTGGAAAATGGGGCTGTATGAAGAGCCGTGGCAGTTGCATCCTCAGTAATATATTTTGACGATATGCAAATTGCGAGGCAGGTAACATGGAACAAATGAAGTCCCTCACCAACCTCTCAAAGCATTCACTGTCAATTGAGGCGAGGGCGACAGGTGTTCCCAGTCGTTCAGACATGTTAACCTTGGGGTGCTTGGGGACACGCACAATGGTGGATATCTTGGAGCTTGCACAAACAGCCTGGGAGAGAGAGGTCAAATCAGCAAACACACCCACCAGCTGGTCCGTGCATTCTCTGAGGACAGGGCCAACGATGCTGTCAGGCCTGCAGCCTTATGGATGTTCACCTGCTGGAAGGCTCTGCCCACGTCAGCCACTACCCACTGAGTAACACATGGCTGAACCACAACAACAACAACAACTTCCACCCGTTCATCTCCACGTCACCATTATTCACACCGGCAGACTGTTATTTTGATAGGAAGCAATGGATGAGAGGCTGTATCCACATCCTATGATGATGATACACTTGGTGGAAGATGGGTAAAGGGAAAATAAATGGTTTTAATGGACGTGTAATCACAGCGGATGACAAAGAATCATGTTGTCTACAGACTGCCATGTGTAGTGCACAGGGTTCCAGCTCAAACAATAGCTTGTGGTTAATTTATCTGATCTTGACTGATCAGAGATTCTCCTGACCCACAAAAAAGGAGGTTAAAAAATGGGGAAAGCCCTCAGTCCACTGCTGATTGCTCCGCCCAGTCAGACATGCGCGCGCACGCGCACGCACACACACACACACACACACACACACACACACACACACACACACACACACACACACACACACACACACACACACACACACACACACACACACACACACACACACACACACACACACACACACACACACACACACACCTCCCCCCTGTCCTTACTCAGGGGTGATGAGTCACACATCGCTGTCTTACATAATCAGAGCAGATATTCTTCAGCCACAAGGGGGCAGTATGACACAGATTTCATGATGGAATAAGCCAGGAATAGAAAGGAGAAAGGACTACATAGAGAGATGGGGGAATGTTCTGGTTTTGTTAACTAATTGACTAGTGATGCTGTTTTTCCTTTTCCCACTGGACTCCTGTGGGATGACCATGCAACACAAACTTTAACATAATCTCAGACATCTTGTATACAGTAAGCATTTAGAGCCACAGTGACACTCACAACCTCACCTACAGCAGATATATACTGGGGTCCAGGCAGCATTGCATAAGCATGCACACACACACACACACACACACACACACACACACACACACACACACACACACACACACACACACACACACACACACACACACACACACACACACACACACACACACACACACACACAGCATCTTGTCAGGACTAAGAGGAGATCAGAGATGACAGGACAAGGGTGATAAAGAGAGCAGTAGGGCAGGAAGTGGTGGGGGATATACAGTATGGTGAGTGTGTGTGTGTGTGTGTGTGTGTGTGTGTGTGTGTGTGTGTGTGTGTGTGTGTGTGTGTGTGTGTGTGTGTGTGTGTGTGTGTGTGTGTGTGTGTGTGTGGTGTGTGTGTGTGTGTGTGTGTGTGTGTTTGTGTGTGTGTGTGTGTGTGTGTGTGTGTGTGTGCATTATTATACAATACTTGTGAGGGTCAAATGTCCCCACAAGTATAGTAGAATTTGAGAAATGGTTGTTTTATGGTAAAGAAATAAAGAAATAATAAAAAAAAAAGAATTTGGGGAGTTAGGCTTACAATTAGGAGTTCAAATTGGGGTGAGGGTTAGGATTAGGCATTAGGATTTAGGGGTTAGGGGTGGAAATAGCAGATCTGAAAGCTTGACAACACGTCACAGGTAAAACATTCTAAAAAAGCATAAAATCACCATCCTAAAATGCTTATGTCCCCACAATTATAGTAATTACTGTATGTATGTGTGTGTGTGTGTGTGTGTGTGCGTGTGCGTGTGTTGCGTATGTATACATTAGGGTGGAGCTGGTACTAAGTCCCCCGGCACTTCCTGTTGGAATAGAGACAAAATCATAACCCAACTGAAATAGGATTACACTGTATCAGCACAGTGGGAACAGAGAACAGTACGTGTGTAGGTGTGTGTGTGTGTGTGTGTGTGTGTGTGTGTGTGTGTGTGTGTGTGTGTGTGTGTGTGTGTGTGTGTGTGTGTGTGTGTGTGTGTGTGTGCATGTACTGTATGTATATATCTGTGTGTGTTGGTGTGTTGTGTGTGTATGTATGTCATCATTTGTTGTTGTACATTGTACACTATGTTTACATGCAGTGTATGTTGAGGGTGTCAGTGTTTATATACTGAATATGGTACTGTGTGTGCGTGTGCGTGTACGCATGCGTGCGTGTACGCATGCGTGCGTGTGTGCCCACACATGGGCATGTGGGCGCTGTGTTTGTGGTGGCAGAGGGGAGTGGAACAGTGGGTTTTTTCTGGCACCGCTGTCAGGTTGTGATGTCATTTCTGGCAAACGTTGTCCTGCAGGCCTCAGTTAGTGGGACAAGAAGCACGCACAGACAGCGGCCCAGTGCCAAGCATATCAATGTTATTTATGTCATGTACAGTTGTGTTGTGTTCTGTTGAGTGTTCTTATGTTGGGTTATTTTCATGTGTTATGTTATGTATTGTTGTTTTCATGTTCTATCAATGTTATGCGTTTTGTTATGATACTGTGTGTTTTATTGTATGTTATCCTACTACATTATGTGTTATACTGTATGTTGTGTTACATAATGTATTGTTGTCATGTGCAATGTTATGTGTTACGTATGCGTTATATCGTGTTATGTTAAGTGCTGTGTTGTGTTATCTTGTTGTAATATATTATGTGTTGTTATGTTGTTGTCTTATGTTGTATTATGTTATGTGTTGTTGCTAGGTTTTTGTGTTATGTTATGTTATGTTATGTTTACCTCGACTATGCAGATGACATTGCCTTGTCTCTGACACAGCAGAGCACGGAAGAGAAGTACTACTGGCAGTAGAAATGGAGTGCAGGAAGATCAGCATCAAGCTCAATGCCAAGAAAACAAAAGTAATGGCATTTAACACGGAGGAAAAAAACATTCAAACTGCCAACAGGGTCGAGGAAGTCAATTGGTGCTCGAGGTAGTCGAGGACTCCAAATATCTCTGTGCCTGAACTGCTTCGATGGAACAGGTACTGAAGGTCCACAGGGCACTTGCCTGAAATGCCTTACATGGGATGAGGAGAGTGTGGAAATCTGACATGGGAGAAGACCTCAAGAGGCGGCTGTTTGTGGCTACAGTGGAGTCAGTACTGCTGTGGGCCCGAAACAGTACAGCAGGAAAAGACCCTGGACGGCATCTACAGTACACAAGAATGCTACAAACTTGGTGTCAACACATCCCAAAAATGGACCTCTACGGGGGCCTCTCGTGGGTCACAGACAAGGTCAGAGAGAGAAGGATGAGGCTGGCTGTGCACTATGTCAGGCACCCGGAACTAGGTGGCGAGCAAACTGTCGCTGTGGGAGCCAACCCAAGGCACAGCTAATAGTCCATGAGCCAGAGCCCCAAAATTGAGCAATGATTATCGAAAGAGTGGGCAAAACCATACCTATATTAAATTGTTTATAGGGTCAATATAAGTAAATAAATATATGATAACCTTTCCACAGGAGTAGCTTTTTCATATTTATCACACATTTTGTTATTTTCCCCATACGTACATTATGACAGGTGAAAAAATTACAACATTTAAAAAAAAGTTATCATAATGAAACTTCCCCAGTTGATTACTTACATGAAGACAATGATTTATCGTATTACAAGTTTTCTGAAATTGTATATTTAAATATGCAAATTAAGCATTTAGTCCATGAGCCAGAGCCCCAAAATTGAGCCAGATATTGAATATTCCCTCGTTGAAAACCTTTGACTCCAACATCTTAACAAAATGAAATAAGAATGTTGACTCTGGCTTTGTCCAATGTTCCAATGTTGATTCTGGAAAGTTATGCAAATTCGGGCATATTTTCCTAATGCATAATTTGCATATTTATATATACAATTTCAGAAAACTTGTAATACGATAAATCATTGTCTTCATGTAAGTAATCAACTGGGGAAGTTTCATTATGATAACAATTTTTTAATTTCATGTACGTATGGGGAAAATAACAAAATGTGTGATAAATATGAAAAAAAGCTACTCCTGTGGATCATATATTTATTTACTTATATTGACCCTATAAACAATTTAATATAGGTATGTTTTGCCCACTCTTTCGATAATGAAATCTCATCTGGCTCATGGACTATAGGGGGGGAAAGAGGCGCACCACCTATGTAGACAGACAGCGGTGCGACACAGAGCTAACAACACTGCAGGGTCCAAGACCCTGATGCTAGACAGGAGGGTGTGGAGGACAGCAATTCAGGAGACCAGAGTTGGTGTTGACTAGTCGGCACTCTCTTATCGCAACACATTGCATGCTAAGTTATGTCATGTTGTTGTCTTATATAATGCGTTTTTAGGTGTTTGTGTTATGTTATGTTGTGTTGTAATGTGTTATGTGGTATTAGTGTATGCAATATGTTATTTTATGAAAGATATGTGATATGATGTTATGTAATGTGATGTTATTGTTATGTTATATTTCCTATTATCCTATGAAACAAACAGACAAGCAAACATCCTCAGTGGCAGCTCTTCCAACTGGCATTTATCTTTGTTTAAGACATCTGGAACGTGCTCTTATGGTGGAGTAATCTTTTCATTGTGTTAATGCTTTGATCTGGCCCATGGCCATTGCATTATAAAAGCTCCCCATCCGCCCCAACAATACAATACAGGCATTATATTTATCAATGGAGGAAGCACCGAGTTGGATTGTCATTTAATAACTACACCCACCCAGCACTCAGATGGGTTCATTAATGAACCACAGCGCCACTGGAAGCCATATATGTGACATCAAGAACACAGTCATCCGAATGCAAAGAGGTCTGTATGAGTGGAGAGTGGGACGATGTAGGGGTGGCTGACAGGAAATGTACGTCTATTTTGGTGGTGGTGGTAAGAGTGTGTGTGTGTGTGTGTGTGTGTGTGTGTGTGTGTGTGTGTGTGTGTATCAAATTCAGAGAATTATCACTGTATCAAAGCTGGAACGATACATAAACAACAGTAGTAGTCACAAGTAGAAGTCTATAAATAGCACATAGTCATTGTTGAATTAATGAGTCAACAAACAAGGTATTGTTCCATCTAAATTATGAGCACCAACACTCACTGACTGTGAATCACTTCAGCATTTCCATGTTGCATTTTGTTCAACAAATCACTGAGCCGGGTGGATGAATAGGACACAACAATATACAGTAAATACAAATGCCATGCATAGTCAATTTATCCACCCTGTCTATTTGTGAAGGATATTTAAATCGACGTAATATTACAATTGTCATTTAAAAGGGCATTTTTTTAGCAACTTTTGAAAGGTGTCCCTATTTTCGGCACGTTAACATACTGTAGGTGAAAATAATAGGGGAGCTCGGGTGGCGCAGTGGTAAAGTAGCTCCCCACCACCACGGGAGTCTGAGGGTTCGAATCCACAGCGGTGCATCTGGCTTAGTCGAGTGCCATGTTCGGGGGAGGCAAGACGGGAGGGTGATATTTGTCACTGCACATACTCCTACGGGTTGGGGCGGCACCTGTCAGCACGGAGTGTTGGCCGGGAGGAGTAGCACGAAGCCTCCACGTCCTCCTGGTGGGGGCTCCTCACTAGCAGATGAGCCAGTAGAATACAACAGCAGTGACAACACACAGAAATGTGTGTGGGGAGGAATTAATTGGCATATTGGCAGAAAGAAAACATTTACAATACACCAGTGGTGGAAAAAGTACTCAATTGTTTTACTTAAGTAAAATTATCAATACTTCATTGTAGAAATACTCTGTTATAAGTAAAAGTCTGGAATTCAACATTTAGTTGAGTTAAAGTACAAAGGTATTGATATCAAAATGTACTTAAAGTACAAAAGTAAAAGTACTCATTATGCAGAATGTCCCATTTCACAAGTTCTCAAATGCATATTTTATAACAATCTTTTGAAAATAGCAGATCTACAGTACAAGCTTTGTGTGCTTGTAAATCGGCTATTTTCAAATGGCCGAAATGTATATAAGGCTGAAGTGGTTACTGTATGTATTGTAATAATAATCAAAATCTACAAAGTAACTAGTAACTCAAGTTTTCAAATAATTGGAGTAAAAGTCTAAAATTTGCCTCTGAGATGTAGTGGAGTAGAAGTACAGAAAATGTGTACTTATGTACAGTACTTGCACTTAAGTAGTAGTAAATGTACCTACTTACTTTACACCACTGCAATACACAAGGTTGTTTTTCTGTGTGTGATACAAAAAATAGCTTTCACATAGCCCTTACCTGGGGCATATAAAGCCTCACAACATATGGGAATGCTTAGGCATTTAGCTAACTTCACACAACATCACCAGCTTTCACTTGAGTGGCAGATTCACACTCTGTAGTCTCACAAATAAGCACACGTCTGCATTTGAAGCCACTCTACCCCAAAATCAGCCTGGCAGATGCCAAGCAGCTAAATATAGAAATCTCAATAATGTCCCAGCTACTGGGTGGATTCTGACGATAATGGTGTCGATCACCATGCTTTCAAGGGTGCCTGACCAATATGGCTTCGTCCTTTGACTGTCATAGGTCAGGGTCCTGCCAAGATTCTACCAATATTAGGGCCAAGAGCAATATACGTTATTTTTTAATTGTTTTGTTATTATTTGCAGAACCCGTTTTGTACACGTTTGTTGTGTGATTTTGAGTCCCGTTTCGTTTTAGGGTTGTTTTTATGACGTAGCTCCCAGGGGCTGAGCCGTCTAGGAGAGGTCTGTGAGTGTGTCTGTCTGTGTGTGTCTGTGTGGGCTGTGGGCTAATCTCTTGTGCATACTGCTAGTAAGCCAAGGAAGTTACTCCCCACATTTTCATTCATTCATTTCATTCTATTTTTGGAAATATTTAACTTTCATTTTATAATGCAGGTCAATGGTGGTAATTTCAGGCTGAAACCTTGCCCAAATATGGAGATGACGAAATTACGGTACAGAGATCACAGACTGCATGGTCTCAAGAAGTCAGAAATCCACATGGAAGCCACCCTGTTATTGACCCCCTCTTGTTTACATTATTATGGCATAAATCTTATTGCACCTTTGGATTAGGGATTTGAACTCAGCAAATCACATTAGAGTTAAAATCCAAATGCCACCTAAATGCCATGCAACACAATTAGGAGGATTAAATGCAGGGTATGTCACCAAACAGGGTAGTGGGTCACATGGTCAACATGTCAGCGACATCTTTAAAGCTATGTTGAGCTTTGGTAGAATCTTGAGTTGTATAGCTTCCTCTTCTTGATTTAAGTCCAAATATTGTCCTTCATCTGTACGTGTTGTTCTGGGATCGAGGAACCAGAAGTAGTGAGTTCATTCACTCTCATTGTGTGGAGAAACAGATCTCAGTCAAAATGACAGTTAATTCACAAACAAAGAAAGCAGATTCTGCAAATATAAAAGAAAACTAGCCTTGGTACTTCATTTTGGGGAAAGTGAAATAGCTGTATTCATGTTTACCCTTGATGGAAGAAAAATGTAATAGCTCACCAACAGCAGTCTAACACAAGTGTTTCCAATCGGCGAAATAGGCAAAGAGAGAGTACAAGGACTAGGTTTTCTATATCTAGTCCTGGCACTGTATATATTGAAAGTGTTTATTTATGTACTAAAACTGCGATTTGAGGTTTATTTTTACTCCACCACAGAACACAGACAACAGATAAAGATGATAGACAATATTTGGACTTACATATACTGTATATCAGCTAGCAATACAACCCACGGTTCTACCAAAGTTCAACAACGCTTTAATATAATAAACAGCACGTCTAGACAAGTATTTGAATACATGTTTCCCCCTTTGATTCAAATGGAGCAAAGATACGTTTTGCACCAGAATGCTCTAGATTTCAATGCCTGTGGTAAAGACAAATTCTCCAGGAGATAACATCTCTTGACTTGCAGGAGTCTTCGGTGGATTCACATAACACTCTGCCCTACCTTCAGGTCTTTTTTTTTTTTGCTCATTGCGTAAATGTGGTTACTAAGAAATGACAATGCGTTGCTATGGCTGTGTGGGTGTACAGAGGCTGAAAGGATCTTCAGCCCTGTAAAAATAACAGCAATGAGAGAGAGAGAGAGAGAGAGAACGAGAGAGAGAGAGAGCAAGAGACAGACAGAGAGGTATGTGAATGTGAATTAACAAATACTGAAGTACAGAGATCTTGGGGTTGCATCACTGCATGTTGGATATTAGACAAATCACAGCAAATTGACCCTGTGATCTCCTATACAAGTGATTCTCAAAACAGTTAATTTCCAGGGCCTGCAGTTTGATATGCACTTGGCCGCGGAGCCCCATTTGATAGATCTTTTATCTCTGCATGGAACCCCAATCTACACGATAAAATCCTCAGTGTTCATTTAGCTCTGAGAGTGTACAAGTGGAAACAAATACATAGTTAAGGGTCCATATGGTTCCATTTGTCTCAGAAATTGCATTTTCAGGTCTGGATACCAATTTTGTCCAATCAGGAGAGAGAACTTGCACAGGATACAGATTAAACAAGTGAAATTGGAAGTGGTGACAGAAAGAAATGTGCAGACACAATGGGAACTGCAATGAAGGTGTTCCACATCTGGATCTGATTCCATTCCATTCTCTACAATACTGCTTCTCAACGTGGGGTCCGGGCGGGGACCGCCAGGGGTCCATGATGAGGTTCCAGGGGTTCCCCAGCTTTAATGATTAATAGTTAGTAACCAAATGGACTCTTAATAGTCCGTAACTCAGAGTGCACAAATATAACCAAATGGACTCTTACAGGGCTGTTTTATTATTTTTGTACACTTTCAGAGTTAAAATAACACTGAGGATTTTACAGTGTGGATTGGGGTCTCAGAGATAAAAAAATAATAATATATAAATGGTAGTCTGTGGCCTAATGCATTTCAAACTGGGGGTCGTTGAAAATAAGAGAATCATTGCTCTAGAATGTTGAGAATGCACAGCTGCGTATATTAATGCACTGTGACAACACTATACATTGAACGAATGAATCAATGGGGTGAGAGAGAAGCCTAGTAATTGGCCCGTTTGTGGATGGATGGATGGCCGAGACACAGGACAAGAATGATTGAATGGTTGACACCATAATGGGAGTTATTTGATGTTATTTCAGATCAAAGTACGGACCAAATGGCACGTTACACAATGACAGAGAGGAAAGTAGGAACATGGAAGAAAAGCGACTGCTTTATTTATTTCCTCATATTGAAGCAATCCAGCAGACATCAACCCACTCTTTTACTGCATTTGTTATGCAACACCTCAGCTGCTCATCTGGAGAACGTCTGCAAACACATGTTGAAATGTACTGCTGATGTAAATGGCAGATAGGCAGTCCATACGTATTGTATCCATAGTCACTATTTCACGTTAAATTGTCTCGATCTGCCTGTCCCCTGACCTTTTGTTTCAAATAAGGCAAGCTTGTGTGTGTGTGTGTGTGTGTGTGTGGGGGGGGGGGGGGCACAGGTCAGAGAAAGGGAGAAAGACAAGCAGAAAGAGAGAGGGGCCAGACACGGGGAGATGTTTGAGAGAGACAAGTGAGTGAGAGAAAGAGAAAAAGATGGAGGAAAAAAGAGAGAGAGAAATCAGCAAAGACGGCAGAGAGGGTGGGAGCGTGAATGAAGAATCTGCTGCTAGGTGGTGTCTAGTGATTTGACATCACAACTACATCACATCACCATGGAAACCCTGCATCACTGAGAGGAGACAGTCAGTGTGTGCTGGTATATTACAGTATGAAAAAGGTTTGTACCAGCTTGTATGCACCTGCAAACAAAAATAAATCAGCAATCAACCCTAAACATTTACACACTTGTACTTACATTGTATCCGTTTTAGCTTATTCTTTTTTCTATTCTCTGAATTATTTAATAACTATTAATTACATTCTTTAAGGAATTAAAGGGTTTTGTGTAAAGTGCTTTGAATTGCATTGTTGTTGAAATGTACAATAGAGTGGTCTGCCGCCTTAGTCAGGCAAATGCTTGTGTTGTCAGAATGTACAGTCTCCTCTGGGTATGAGAGTCCTGAACGATAACCAAACTGCCAGATCAAATGTCTTCAATCTGTAAATACTTGCTCACAACGGTATTTGGTATTATTATTATTTTGGACAATTCTCTTGCACAACTCCTGCTTATATTGCCAGTTTTTTTACTCCATCTTGCTCAAAATTGCTACAGTTCAACACATAACAGCACACAAACTTTGCACTGTGTACTGTATATACTTTGGCCAGCCTTCTGCTGCATGTATGCATATCCTGTAGAAAGTGTAGACTATCCTAATATGCATGTACATATGAATGTTTTTACACACCCTGTAAGGTTATTAAATAATTCTCTACACTTACACTGAACACACCCTTTACACTTACTAATACTATTTACACTTTATCACTGTATTGTGTTTGTATTATAGCTTGCCCTGTGGTTTATTATACCTTTGTTTGTTTCTTATACTGTTAGAAGAGTCTGGTGGAGCATGACACACCAACATTTCACACATACTTGCATGAGTGTGACACATCTCTTGAATCTCAAAATAAACTAGCCTTTCCTTGTATAGTATAAAGTACATGATAGTGCTCTAGCCTCTAAGAATACTTATGTAAAACTGACTTGTGCCAAATGTAGTTAATTGACACTTCTAGTTGAAGCATGTAGCACCTATAAGGCAATATAGTGTGATCTGGACAAATAATTGTGTAGGTTCAACGGCTGGAATGCTTAAATGTGTCTCAGACACATAGGGGTTAATGTTAAATGATTGCTGGCTCTTATATTGAAATATAACAGATAATTGATTGATAATTTAACACTAATGGCAATTGCTTGGCCACTCCATCTCTTCACAGTTCACTGTGTCTTTCTATGTTTGGTGCACCCTTCTAACTTGAATCCTCAGTCAACAACATTAATTTTGTTCTGATCCTGTTAAATCAATCACACAATAGGACATTCAATGTACAAACATCCTCAATAGGTAAGTATTTTACCATTCAGTCACTGTTCCCAGTTCCAGGAATGAAAAGGTTAAAGGAGAGATCCGGACATTTTAAGTGTTATCTTTGATGTGTCGCTTATCACTCACCATCCTTGAAAGGGACGTTGAGTTATTTCAGAGAGTCCCGTGTCGTAATTTTTTCGACCCCCTCCGTTGGCATAATGGGAGCGCGTGCCTAAGTGAAATTCGTCTATTATAACCGATGCAAAGTTATTTTTTTCTCTACTACTACTCATTGTAGAGTCTCATGATACTCAAACATGCACTAAAAGTTCCTGAGAGGCTACCGCTAATGCCGAACGAGCTAACACTGGTTGCTTGTTTCTCTACCTGGCAACACCAAGTTGCCAGGTTCTGGGAGAGAAACAAGCAACCAGCGTTAGCTCGTTCGGCATTAGCGGTAGCCTCTCAGGAACTTTCAGTGCATGTTTGAGTATCATGAGACTCTACAATGAGTAGTAGTGACGACACGGGACTCTCTTAAATAACTCAACGTCCCTTTCAAGGATGGTGAGTGATAAGCGACACACAAAGATAACACTTAAAATGTCCGGATCTCTCCTTTAAGTATCAGTATACATTGATGAGTTCAGAGTTCCAGTATAAATAAAGCAGGTAAGTATCCGGTTAAGTATCCGAGTTCCAAGTTCCAGGGGAATTTGGGCTGTGTGTGTGTGTGTGAGAGAGAGAGAGAATGGGAATATTGCAGCTGAGAATGGGAGAGTCTGCAGAAGTAGGCCTACCACAACAGTAGAACTGTGATCACGAGTTTCGTGGAATACCCGCTCTCTCTCCCTCTAGATTCTGGTGGGAAGGCTCGCCATCCACTGGAAAGGTCAACTAGAAAAAAGATCCAATCCAACAAAAAAATCTGACCTGTCAACAGACAGGGTCAGAGGAATCTGATCAGCATTATAGTAATTTACTTGAAATTCACATCAACATGAACTTATTAAATTAAAACAATAAATGAAATACTGTACACAACACCGCATTTTTTTTTGTACATACATTAACATACATGACATTTTAAACAAACACATCTTCAAATGAATTCAGTACACTTTTGTAAAGTGCATGGCAAAATGGATTACACAGGCAAAATGGATTACTGGCAAAATGGATTACACTTGAAAACATAAACCCAATTTTTTACCATTACACTTACAATAACTGAAAATTTTCACAAATGAAATACAACATCCCTTAATGGAAAGAATGAACAGTCTCACCAGTTCTGTGTGAAACAGCAAACAGGCTAAGCACAAACATGCAATGGCTGCCCAAGTAAATTCACAATTGGTTTCTAGAAGTTAAACAACACCACACATCAAAACCAACATAATTTCACTTATTTGTTGTCCTCAAATGAACTTAGAAAAAACTATGTGTGAGTTACCCTGGTTCTTCTTGCTTTGTATTTATTAGTTTCTTCTAGATTTCAACAACAATTCTCTCAATTGTCCTGTACAATTCTCATGTGCATTCTGTGTGCATTTTATTCTTTCTCCAACATGAACAGCTGAAGTGACTCTAGCCTGATTAGTGCAGGTGGGAGGGACTCCCTGCTTTTACAGGTTTCTGTATGGCTGGAACTGCATATTAGCCTGAACTGACTGCTGATTGGCCAGAACCACATGTCACTGTCTCTAACATTTAGTGATTATTAGATAATTTCCAGGTTTCTGCACCACCCCAATGATTTTAGGCAACAAAAAACAACAACTTTGGGTTTAGTTCTTGGGCAAAAGCACAAATCCATGACAGCTTTATGGTTTGCCTCTGTGTCATATGTAATCCACTTACTATATTATGGGTGTTACACTTAAATGAAAATTAAATGAAAAAATGAAAAAATTAAATGAAATTATGTTTAAGTTGTTTGTTTTTTAGCTCAACTGTAAAACACTAAAGCTGTAATTAATCTAGAAGCCTGTTATGTGTATATTGTGTATTTTACCAAACAATGGGTTCGACTCTTTTAAGTTAAGGGAAGTCAACAACAGCAACAGCTGTTTCCATGTCAGCCTGCTCTGGTGTTCTTGCCTCTCTTTCTTGTGTCTTGGGGGTTCAATCTAAGGGCTTGCCTGGTGATGCTGGCATTGGGTTTTAGGAAGTGTGCGGTGGATTGGTGGTATGCCAGAG